>NC_133582.1:30019383-30322383 GCF_964106895.1 Numenius arquata | reverse complement strand
AGGTTTGCAAGAGCTGTAAAAGCAAGCCACACAGTAAGTAAATGCAGCTGTAACTGGAGTTTTATGAGAGTGATGGATTCCCAGAGTAGAAAAAGAAGCAACTCTAAACAGAAAACTATAAAAAACACAGGACAGTTCAGTCCTGCTACAGGACATTTGAGCGGATGGAAACGGCAACTGCTTTCCAGCCCCTGCTGATGAGAGTTCCATGGGGGACAGAGAAAGAGAGAGAGAGATAAAACGGGTAAAATCCTGCAGCCTCGGCAACACTCACAAATGGTCATGGCAAATGCTCAGCACATCTACCACAGGTATAACCCAGCACCAGAGACCTTTCTTACACATTACACAGCTTCTTTTCTTAGATTAGCTCATCATATTTATTTCTGTTACGTTCTTTTTAGTCATTCTTTCTAACTAACCCATTTATGATAAAAATCCTGCATCATAACCAACTTAGGAATACTCGTAAGACTTCAAAGGAAAACACGTCTTTTATCTGATAGCCTCTCAGTACTATACTATTTTGGTATAGTACTGACATATATAATGACAACCTTTATCATGAAAATTTTATTGACAGTGATCACAGAAAAGTGAGGTTCTTCAATCAGGCCATTTTTTAAGGTATTGTAAGGTAATTTATGCACAGTTTTAGGCTAAAACTCGAATAGCTATCCACAAATCAGTATCACAATGATGTTTATTAACTGCTGCATCAAAAGCAAATCTGAATTTGTGAACTTAAAAAGAGCATGAATGAGAGAAAAGCACTAGCACAGATGAAACGGTCTGAATTCCGTAATAGAGCTTTTCACTTCAGTTTCAATTTTGACTGGTTTAATTTACTGAAGAGCACAGAAAGGACATCAGCACATCTCAAATGTTTATGTTTATGCACCTGCAGCTTAGAAAAGTTATGAATACAACAGGGATTCTCTTGTTACCCTTTTTACTTTCATCATTCACGCGTTTGCAAACACAGAGCTTCCAAAACTCCAACGGCAATGACAGTGCTTCCAGCTGCACAGGATCTACTGGTTTTCTGAAGGCCAGCGTGACAGACCAAAAGGTCGGCCAGGGGGCCTTCTTTAACAGCCCCAGAAGTCCCTGACCTTAGGGCTCAGCATGCTCTTAAGCTGCTGCCTTAGGACTCACAGAGTCAAGCCCTTAAGTGCTGTATCAACTAAGAGTCTGCAGAGGCACCAGAACAGAGAATCGCGGCTTCAAAAGGCCCCTACACACAAATCACCCACTCCTGGAGGTACACAAACTCCATCGGTGCACATCAGGCAGTCTTTGGGTATGTGGCACTGCTTAGTCTGCTCGAACAACTCTCTGCAGGTAACGTGAGGAAAAGGGACCAGCCTCCAGTACAATTCCTTCCCTTTTGGCTTTCGGAGTCTCTGCTCATGATTTTTGACATCCAGCAGCACAACCACGTTGGAAGGAGCAGAAAGCACCCTTACCTCTTCTTCCTTTCCTTCATTTTGTGATGAAGGAGCAGACGGCATGATGGCAGGGTATTCTCCTGTGAGCTGGGAGATGCAAGTTTAATCCTTTGACACTGAATTACTCCCCAGGCATCCCAGCCCCAGCTGGGGCACACACCAACATTTTAAGACAGTACCCCTTGTGCAGGTCATTTGTAGCAGGGCTATCAAGAGCTGTCTCAAGCTGATGGAAGCATCTTCTGAGTAAAGTCTACGAATTCTGGAAAGCACTTAGAACTTCTGACTGTATGCTAGCTGCTTTGATAGCGTAATACTTCTGAGACACTCCTCAGGCACTCCATAAGTCTCCAGCATAGGGGCAACAGGGTCCTGTTTGAGGAGGCAGCACCTTCTCCTTGCATTGGATCTGCCTCTACACCGATCCCTTTCTCCTTGTCTCCGCTGCCCTGATGAACACAGGTTTCAGTTCAAGAACAAGGACAGCATCATTTCTTCCTTTTTCCTCTCCTCTCATACACACCCCCCTCTTCTAGCTGAAATATGAAGGGTCAAGACTGCCAACCACATGTAGCCTGTGCCTGATGGTTTAGAACAGTGAAGTACAGGACTGATGCTCTCTGAGAAAAGGATAGTTTTCCACACGAGACACAGTGTCACGGGACGCACACAGTGCCACAGCAGGCTGATACACCAAGACATTTCCTTTGGAGCGGTTCAAAGTTTGATGTGAAAAGAGAGTGGCTAAAGTGGATTCCATATTAACTAACATCAAGCCTCTAGCATTATTTGAACATGGGGGTTTTAATGCATGGTTTTATATATCTCTACTTTGCAAACTGAGTGCTTTTCAAAGAGTGCTCCAGAATCCTACAGAGCAATCTTTAGGGGGGCTTTGATCTTTCCAGAGCACCTATCTTATGTGTCTGTAATTGCTCTAGTTTAACAAGGCTCCATAGCACTTCAAGAAAGAAAAAAAAAAAAAAAAAAGTCCTTTTATTAAGGCTGTAAACCTAAGTCACTGCAGTGACGGAATGTGGTGCTGTGGGTACCCTGTAAATTCCCCAGGAAAAAAAAAAAAACAACTCCACGATGAAATGAAATGAAATATTTATTAAACATGTTGCCAACGTCCCAGGTGGTATGAAGAAGCCTTGTGGTATGCTGAAAGGCTTGATCTTTCTAAGTATTATGAACTCTGATTTAAATGATTGGGTGAAAGCTGAGGAAGTTATGGCTGAAATTTTGGCTAAAGATGACAGCTCTGCGTTTCAAGTTGCACAAAGCAGTCTGAGGGATTAAGCCAACAAAACCCACTCAAAGATATCCAGTTTCAAAAAGGGTAATCTTCGTATCAGTGATTCACACTCAGACAATGGTGAGGATTCCTCACTACTCTGACTTTGCCATATTAATCTTACTTTACAAATACATGCAGTGATTTATATCATGTTTAATTAACTGATTGAGGGCTCCTGTGGTAAAATGGCATCACATTAAGCTCTGTCCTTATGGCAAATGCGAATCACATCTTTAGCCTTGCAAGAGCAAAATATCATGGGATTCACTGATGACAGGATGTAGGAATCGAAATAAGGTCCCTCCTGTTGTTTGAGAATCCAGTGAGGGTGGTTGCCATATGCTCATCATTTCCAAGGGAAAAAAATGACAGGATAGAAGAAAGAACTGCTCTAGTTCTTCCAATATGTTCAAATCTCAGATGAAAATGATTGTACAGCAGTTCTGTACTGAGGCCAAGTTTTACATGAAAGTGCATAGCAAACTTTCAGAAAGCTTATAATGAGAGATCTTTTTAACGTGATTTTTTTTTGTATTTAAATAAACTGCTGTGTGAAATGACTCCTTTTTTTAGAAAAAAACAGAAGAGAGATGAACTAAAAAAAAAGAGGCTTCTTTGCCAGCAACATAAGACAACACAAAATTAACTTAGCTTTTGCTATGAAGAGTTATTCCCCTCTAGCACTCACAACCTGTTTTTGAAGATAAAAACTACAACTGTTACCATCTGATAAAATTAGATGGTGTATATAATTTGCTGCTACCATTACCAAGATTAAAAGCCTTGTTTATATTATTACAAAGTTTCTTAAAATTCAGAGTTTTATTTTTAAAAGCTGTCTTATTAAGAGACTGCATTTTTTATGCTCACAATGAACCTTACATCCAGTAAATTCTCTAGCAATTGACAAATTGTATTACATGAGTCACAGTTTGCTCCCAGGAATTCAGTGGATTTTTGCAATTTGTTTCTATGGCAAAGAGGATAGCGGTGGGATGGGAGAAGCAGGTTTCACATTTTGCAAAGCTTTTATGAGATTTGAGAAATGTTCCCATTCTTCCTTGGAACCAAGACTTTTTGAATTTTATACACGAGAATGAGAGATAGACAGTCTTTAAAAGCTGGGTAAGGTAAAGCACTCGGTGCTTTGCCGCTCTCTCCCATTTTACACAAGTCCCTTAGCCATCGGGTCTCAGGCTGGTCCGACACATCAGGGACACATTAGGTCTCAAGATCTCCTCCTCGCACGGCTCCACTATGCATAAGCAGTTAAATGCACAGCAAGCAAACAATCCGAAAGCTTAGTGTTCAGGGCACCTGCTTTGTAAATCTCACGTTCAAGTCCCTAGGCCGGAACCTTGATTTTCCACATTCCAGGTGAGTGCCCCAACCGCAGCGCTACCTGATACTCCAACCTTGCCATCTCCTTCTGGTCTCGACCAGAAATTCCATCCGATGGCTGACAAATCTCTTCTGATGAAAGTTTCTTTGAAATTGATACCTGCCTGCAAAAAAAGTTTCAGTTTCCTCAAACCAGCCTTCTCAATCAGAGAAAGAGAAAATTCCCAACCCCTTCCAGCCATTTCACCGATGGGTAAAATGGAGCCACTTGTGTGGTGGGGCAATGATAGTCCATCTGAAATCAAGGGGTGACGTTTTTGCCCAGCAACACCTGGGCAAGCTTTCATTCCTTCAAAACATCTTGAAGAGATGGCTTTGTAACCCCACGCTCCTGTGCCCCCTCTTCATCCTTTATCAGAAGTCAGTATGTTTCACTGCTGCTAGAAACATTAGTATGGTTTTGTGATTAGAAAGGTTCTATACGCTTTACAGTCAGTCACTTCATCCTGCCCCTGTTCAGACCCCTTAAAACTGAGTAGAAACAGGGTAAGCGTTTGCCCTTTGCAATGCACATAAACTCCGACTCTCATCATACATCTTTTTAAAATTTCATCATGAAGAAACCCCCTCCTCCCTTCTCACTGCCCCCATTATAACATTTGATGTTTTAAAAAGTTTTGTTTTCCAAATGTGAAGCACTCACAGGATATCAAAACCAGCTTGGTTTGTACTTACTTAGGAGGATAACTGCTATCACAATAACTGCAAATAAATATGTACCATATCATACCTTCTGTTAATAATTTTGAAACTTGCAGTGATTTTAACACCTGTGCCATTACTCCACGATAATTTGTGATAATTTCTAAGGTTCTGAAATGCATTTTTAAATTTGAAATTGTAATTTTAAAGGTATTTTTAAATTAAATAATTCAACACAATTCATAATGCCTTCCTGTTAGATAAAAAGCACGTGTCTAAATATTCTAATAATTCTAACATGATGCTAGGAGCAATTCAAAATTGACTGCCTGTAGAAGAGCATTTTGATTCTGAACAGATTTTAAGATGCAGATATATCCACTGCAATATTCAGAGATTATTTTCACATTCTATACAAAATTAACTAGTTGTAAAAAATATTTTTAATTTTGCTGTTTTAAAAGGCATTTTTAAAGTTTAAGAAATATATATATGTAACATAAAATATCCTGAGCAATGTGTGATTAACTATTTTTGGCTATTTTTTGCTTAAAATTTTCTATTAACTAAGATTAACTATTTTGGGGGCCAGACTGCATTTCCCTCCAAAAATAATTTGCATTTGAAATTTTTAATATTTAGAGTAGAGCTTTCAGCTGTGTAAAAGTACCTTAAAATATGTGAAGGTCAAAGTAAACCTTCATTTTAAATATTTCAAATTGTTATAGTTACTGCTTTGAGATAATATGACATTTACAGTAATTGCTGAAATTCCAATTACTTTCAGTAAAAGCTGCTTCTTTTGCAAGTTGCTAAAAAATATAAAGGTGCATTGGATATTGTATTGCTGGAGACAGAGTCTGCAAGTAAAGGCAATTAAATGTGAGTTTGATGATACACAATGTACTGGACCAACATTAAAAAGACTTTTCCGTGTTTGACTGTTTACCAGTTTTGTCTTTAAATAATAGTCTTCTTTTGGCATGTAATGTATATCTGCTTGCACTAAACATAATTTATGAATATTTTAACACATGTGTACTCAGTGGGGTGTATTATCATACTGATATAAATAGAATTAATGAGCAGTCAACCTGCCACATGTCATGACATATGACAGGGCAGCCAGAGCATGGGAATAATTCTTTCTGTTTCATATTAAAGCTTCTTTTCCCAGTTGAATTTTTGTTCCCAGATGCCAACAGACCTAATTTTCTAAGGACCATTTACAAAAATAGTAAGAAATGACAAACCTGGGCTAATTTATCTTGGGTCACTTCAAAGAATGTTTATTTTTATGCCATTTCAAATGCATAAATAAACGGATTAAAGGAAGTGGCTTTTTTCAGTTAAATTTTAGGGGTTTCACAACAACTTTCATTCCTAGCAAGCAGGCGTTTTATTTGTTGTTGATTTTGAATTTGTTTCAATGTCATGTTATCTGCTTCTTCTGTTAAGGGACTAGAATATATCAACCGTCTAAACACAAAGATGACACGTACCAGGTAAACAGGAATTCCAGTGCAGAAATACATGCAGATGCGGATAGGAAATATCCTTTTAACCAATTTTACATTCCAGTTTCAAAAGTTAGGTAAAAATCTGTTAACCATGACTAGTAACATTTTTTTTAATAAAGATACAGTGTAAGTTGACAGAACACGTAGAATACAAGACTAGGCCATGTTCCATGTTTGGCATTTTATTTTAAGATAAGTTTAGAAGTGTAATATCAATTCTGTTTACAAAAGGCTGCTCAGTCAGTTAAAGTCCAAGGGTCAAAATAAAATTAAAAAATTAACAAGGGTCATAATAAAATTAACAAATCAGTATCAACTAGATTGCCCAGCTAACATCTAATTAAAGATACTTGACTTGAGAAGTTTTCTTTTCAGCAAAGAATACTGCAAATTCTCTTTGATGCTGCAGCGTTGGGTTACTTGAAAACAGGAAGGGAGAGACTTACCCTGTTTTTTCTCCTTTTTGGTTTGAAATCACTTTTTTTTAAAATTATTTTACTGCTCATGAATCTTTGAAGTCATGACTCATTCTCCGTCATTAACAAGACAGTCTCCTAAAGATAGATTGAGTTAAGGTTTGAGGACTTGGAAGGAGTAAAAGAGACTTATCTTGGGCTCTTAATTATATTAAGGGACAAGGAGAACCTACAAGTTTTTGTGCCTGATGATCTTCACGGCAGGGCAGCAGCACCTCTCTTGGGAAATCCAGCTCTGTCACACTCAAAGAAAAGGGGCACCATCTAGTGCTTTTTTGGAGGAAAAGCTGCTAATACTAGTAGGGGTGTAGCGGGGGGAGGAACACAGGAGGGGGAGGGAGAAGAAATGACACTCCATTTTTTTCAAAAGACAAAGAAAACCTGTTGGCCTGTTTCATCTTCCATTTTGAGGCACTGCCGTATTTAGCTCCAGACTTTAAGTAAAAATTGTCAGCTCTCACAAGTTGGAAGGAAGGAGTCCCAACAGCTAAAATAATAAATACAATTTAAAATGGACGGGGGGCTGGTATACAGACATTATTCTGCTTAATAGGTATTTCTTCTGCCTATTAATACGCTTAAGCATTTCCCTATCAGCCCTTTTCATTATACACTCTCTCTTTTATTAATCTAAAAGAAAGCTTTTTTAAGTCATTTTCATTTCATTGGAGACTACACTGTGCTGCTGCTAATGTTCCTGGAAATGTTCTTACAAATAATCTATCCAGAGTTCACCCAACATAACAAAGAGATTCTATGAAAAATGATTTGTAGCACAAAATCCTTTACAGTGCAATAAGATCAAGTTAACCACTGATGCTGCTAGGAAAAAGCTTGGGAAGTTTTATCTGATTGGCAAAATAGATTCATATCTGAGTCCAGGGAAAGAGTGCCCTTTGATAAAATTTCACAGCACTAAAGTCTGATTATCTGAATGATTTTTGAAACCTCTTTGAAATCAACTCAGGGAGGCGGGGGGAATATTCCTTTCTGCTGTAACTTGGGAAATAGATGATTTTCTAAGAATTGTGAAATAGTAGCTCAATATTGTTTAACTTACCGATACTATGAATTGACAGAAATTGTGTTAGTCGGACTAATAAGTGCTCGGTCAAAATAACCACTGTTTCAAAGGCACATCTGCTCCTTGGAAGCCCGAGGTTGGGGATGTTTGTTGTGAACTGCAGGGGCTGCTGCCTTTCAGACACCCAGAACAACCACAGCCCTACAGAGCGTCAGAGCTCAGGACGTGCTGAAAAATCAAACGTGCTGATGTCATGACCAGAGCGCCAAAAGATACACAGTTAGGAATCAGTGCTCATTTCTTTAGCTTCTGGGCCATAATCTTGGATTCCATGGACACTCCGAGCTCTCAGTTGACTGTGTTGTGGTAACAAGGGAATGTCAGACCAGTGTGTAAGACTAAATAAACAAGAAATATTTCTACTAGAATAGTGCTGAGCAAAGCAAGTATGTGGCTTGATGAGTAATTCTCGGAGGGAAGCCTATCCCAGGAAACAAAAACAAAAATTTATTTTATGTTCCTATAGAGCTTTTCTGACAAAGTTGATCATGCCTGTAAGGAGACCTTTCACAAAAGAAAACGCAGATGTAGAGTTGAGGGACCTGACTAAGAGCAGGTAATTGGGGAAGAAAAATCAGTAAAAATGTCAGATTCCCGAATCCTAAACACAGCTAGAAACAACATGCAGGTCCTGGCAACCATTCAGGAGTGCTCTGGTCTAGTGGCCTGACCACAAGCTGGGCAACCACACTTGGGGGACACTTGCTTTGCAGCCCTCAGATTTCAGCATGGCAATTCAGGGCCTGCCTCACAGATATGCTCAGCTTCCTTGTTTTCTGGTGAAATCAGGATTTCTGCTGTTTGGACCATGGGCTGAAGTTGCCTCATTTGAGGCACCCATATTCTCAAATGTTACTGTTTAAACCCTCTGTGCCTCAGTTTCCACATCTGTAAAACTCGATAGCTATGCTTACCTTGCATGGGTGTCAGGAAGATTATTTCAAGTCTCTGAAAAATTTTGAAAAGCAGAAGCAAAACGAACTGAATTTACGTATTATTTGTCATTTTTCATCCCATAAAATGCAAGTCAGATGCAGCCCAGACTGTGAACTATAACAAAATGTTCACCTAAGCCTTCCCTACGGCTCTGATGCCAAAACAGCTGGTGAATTCAGCATGGCTTTGCAGGAAGAAGGCAACTTCCTCACCTGCTGACCTGGCAACACCAAGAGTAAGTGGAAAGTTAACATCTTAAATAATCACAACCTTTACATACTGATTATTCTATCCATTTCCATTATATTCTTTAACTGAACTACCAATGCAGTTTACTGTGTATTTCTGATGATTAAAAAATCCCTCTTTAATAGAAGACTCCCTGAGAGGGAGCTTATTCTATTGGGAAGCAAAAAATTATAAAATAAATATAATAATAAAAACCTCTCTTTGGAGTTTGCCATGGTACAGAATGTACCTCATCAGATTTCAGGCAGATACAATCTTGCCTTGACAGGTTTCAGATCTTCTAGAATTGATTAGATGAGCCCATTAGAAATGTCTACACCGGTTTCTTTCTAAACTTGTATTTGAAGAATACTGGGAGACTTTGCCTATCATATCCCTTTTTAACAAAGCAGCCACTTGTCTCCCATGTTGGGTACCTTTGCAAACTCCTCATGTTTCTCCAAGTTTCCTGTCTGAAGCTTTCTTTCACCTGCTCTAAGTGTGCCATTTTTCTCTGGTCTTTGCAGTCTCACTTTCCTGAATGCTATAGTTCAGTGAAACCCTCTGGTAATGACAGCACTGGAGTGATAATGTACTTTTCCGATTTCCCGTTAATAGTAGCACTTGATCCAGCAATGGGTGCCAGCTCAGTGGCAGAAAGATGCTTTAATATTTTCTAGAGGTAAAAAGACCAGTTTAATCTACTGCCTTGGCTAACTCAGCAGTTTCACCCCGTCTTGGCACAGAGATGAATGTTTTAGTTAAAACAAAGCAAAAAGAAAGCCCAAAAAACCCTTGGTTTGCTCAGTTTCGTGCCAAAGAAACAAAGTACAATTGCTTTTTTCTCCCTGAGGAAATGTGTGAAAACTGCATAATGTGATGAAGGAGTTAAAATAACCAAGGGAAAGGAAGGAAAAGAGGAGGGGGTGAACAGCAGCATTAAAAAGGAAAGCAGTTTGTTTTTCTATTTTAATAAGAGACACATAATCACAGACCATCCAACAATACACGTATCCTTGCCGAAGAGCTGCTGATATTCTACATTAACCTTTGATAGCAAGAAGTGTATTACCCCTACTGTTTTCCACAATAAATTATGTTATATCTGGCATCCAAAGCGCTAGGAAGTGTTCAGCCAGCTGGAAGCACCAGATTGGCCCAACATCCCTAACGTTCAGATTATAAATAAAGGGTACCTCATACTGCTAGTGTAACAAAAACAAGCAATGCGGAGGAAGGGCAACTTCCCCCCTGCCCACAAAAGCAAAGGGCGTCAGTTGGGGAATGGCAGAACAGGAATTCAAGAGGGCAGGCTTTCTGCAGTGAGATGCAGTCCCCAGCATGCCAAACCTCCGGCAAACACAGGACTTCAGGCAGAGAAATGAGACTTCTCCGCTTACATCTTTACCGAGGATTTGCACGTAAAAAGTGCCAAGGGGAAGTATATCTGGCTCTGCTCTTCCCAGATGGTATAACCACACAAACACACGCTCACTCATACACATATCTTCCCACTCTGTAGGCAGCATTGCCTGTTCTCTTCCAGCCGTGAAAATAATTAGCTCAGCCACAACCTCAGTTTCAGAGGATGTGGTCAAATGTGCCACGGTGCAAGCTTCTCCCACGCTCTCTAATCAAAGGACATTTTGGCCATAAGTACATAACGGCATTGTGATAAAGGTTGAGGAAAACCCTGCCTGTTATGATCTGGAAGGTGAAGATATCGACTAGGAAAAGAACAAAAGATGGTCCCAAGACTCAAAACCCAATGACTGAAAATGCCTATAAATGGGCTTTTTGAAAAGTTCGCAGCGGGTCCAACTGTTCTCAAGGAAACCATTTCATTAGCTTGAGTGGGAGCACAACTGAACCAGTGCTGAGAGCTGCTAAACCAACTTTGCTGCTGGAAAAATTAACCTCATCTATTTATTTTAAGGGCTAGACTATGGTGGTCCCTGGTGAGGATGTAATGGGAAGTCGGATACAAGGAGCTGTTCTCCTCACCACTCCTTTTTGGTAGGGGCTGGCCACAGCTGCAGTCCCTGTGCTCTCCTGAGGGCAAGAATTAGCCCCAAATTGGTATATTCCATCTTCATTACTCCAGCTATTATACAAACATGGCTATATGCTTGCTTATTTAGCTGAAAAATGGAAAAGAGGAACTAAAATTAAGCTTAATAGAGCTGGACAGAGTATTCCCCATTTACCTTGCCCTCACCATAGCTGCTTCCCCGTTCTGCCTTGAGTAGACGCTTTCTCCCACAACAGCACTGTTTTTCTCTTTGCCTTTCTTCTCCCTTCCCTCCTGTTTTTCTTCCCTTGGTGCCCTCTTCCCTCCTATTGTTACTGCTCTTGTGGCTGTTTAAGCTTGCCTATTCAACATGCAGCTCAAGATTCCTGAAAGAAGACTCTAAGACAGGAGCTCTCCCTCTCTGGCCTATAACACCGCAGGTAAGGGCCCTGAAGAATTGTACTGACGATAAAATTAATGAAATTTTCAGTGTTTTGTCATGGATCTTATGACTGAGAGGAGCTTGAAACTGGGCAAAGAAATCATGAACGGCTGGCAAGACGCCTTTCAATGTCTACCCATCTATCTCTCTACAGTTGGCCTGTGCCACATTCTGAAAATTTTCATTTAATTCCCCTTTAGGCAACTGAGGTGCTGCCTGGAAAGCCTCTAATTTGTTGGGTTTTGTTGCAGGCCTGAAAGGGCTGCTGAGGTGAAACACATGCCACAGAACAAATCAGATGCCCTGATTTATTTCAGGAACATGTAAGTATTTGTGCTCCTCAGGGGGGCGGAGGGGAGGCTAGGCTGAATGCAAGACTACTGCCTGTATATCCCAGGTTTAGACCTCTCTTACTGTAGGAGCTGATGCTTCCACCCAAAAGGTGGTTCGTTCAGATCCAGTTGTTGGCCCCAAAAAGATTGTTTGGGTTTTGTTTAAAGAAATGGTGCTCCATCCCAGAGAAATAGCACAGATTTACTGTTTTTCTCCAAGAAAACTGTTTTTCTCATGTTACCAGTATGAGATTTGCGGAAGAAAAGAAAGACTCAAGAGAGAAAGATTTTAAGAAAAAGAGGCAGATCTGCAGCACTGCTTCCATGCTTTCTTTTCACTGTCAGGGACAACATACTGCACAGCTTGTTTAAGGATTCTGGATAGTGTAGTCCCAGCAGACGTTTCCTGTACTAAGATGTATTCTCATTAGAGTTACCAAAAGGGAGCATTCAAAACATTACTTATCTGCACATAATCACTATATCACGCCATGTATCCTTTATTTTAATTCCTACTTGCTTGCTAATTACCCACCACACTGAAGGTCTCACAACTGCTCTCCTTTCAGCAGCTTTGTTTGCAAAGTGTCTGGCAATAATCTCCCAGCAGTGTATTATCATGCCCTTTTCATCACACTAGTTAATCAATAGGGTAATGACCTCATATAAGCTAGTTCCAGGACCTAGCCATGCCATGCTAAATAAATGAAACAAACAAAACTGTGGGCTACACGCCTTCTGTTTTACAAACCTGGACATGAACCATTTCTGCATTAAAACCCATTATAATATATAGAAATCGCAAGTCTTCACATCTCTTGCCAGAAAAAAAAAAAAGATTCTACAGTACTGTGGGGAAATGGCTGGTTTCTTTAAACAGACATTAATTGCAAAACATGTGTGTTCTTGGTCAAGTGTTCATAGGAAGATTTATCCTGATAACACTGGAAACAACCCTTTCCCCCAGTACATCACGTCATCACTTTGAGGACTGAATGGTGACCATCACAGCTAATGGGATGAAATCACATGCAGCACACTTCCAAAACAGAGGTTGGAATGAACCTTCTTTTCAAAAGGATTTCTGTTCTAGTGAGCAGAAGGAAAGCAGCTTCTCTCCATTTCCTGAGCTGTAAACTTACAAAGTGTGATTCGCTTTGATTTTGCATCCCATGGCTGGATTATACTCTGTCTAATAAAGTGCATGTGAGACGTGTTTAGTAATGTGTGAACTCTGGAGCATATGTAGCATCACTCTAGTGCGGCGATTCTCTTGTCCAGAGGAATGGGGGTGATAAATTGGGTCTGTCTGCTCTTTTTAACTACCACTTTTCATAATACTAGTAGGAATTTAATTTCAGAAAAACTTTTTTTGGTCAATTTTTGTTGTAACTGGACAACAGAAAGAGAGGAACACAACTGACTAGCTGGCGCACAGAGTGAATGCATATCCTTTGCATTTTTGGGGAAACCAGGGCAAAACGTCCACAACAGCACAGAAGTTTTGCCCCACACAACCTCTGACAGAATGGTTAGGACCGAAAATAAGCTGTCTTCATGACACCAGCACAGCTGGGGAAGGGTAGTTCAACATCTGGAGAGAGGACAAGCGTGTGCTAGAAGGAGCATAAACCACATAACTTTGTGTTACCATGGCAGTATCACCATGCACTGCTTTCACGTGAACTGAGACCCACCCCCAGGAACAGTGAGAAAGAAAAAATAATAGTTTTTAATCCTGTTTTATCCCAGATATTAACTGAAGACAACCCTGAGACAAATTTTTACTGGAAATTTTTCACCGCACCAATGCCACTTACATATTTTTGGCACTTTCCTTTTAGGTGTGTTATGAAAATGACAATGTGCCAGTCATCCAAGCTGTCGGCACCAGCTAAAATCTGTTCTGAGGCAGAGTAATTTACACTTGGATGAACACCTCCCAAGAAGTAATCACATAAATACCTTCACGTTGAGATGCAACTCATTGCTGGTTAGGTAACTCCTATAATGAGCGTAAGTGTGATCTGTCCCAAAGATCTGAAATGGTTTCAGTGCAAATATTCTATTAAGCTGATGTAGATGTTGGAGTGGTAACTATGCAGTGTGCCTGTGAAGCACTTGCTGTGTTACAAGATATTAGTTCTGGACTATAAAACTTTGCATTTTGGAAAATGTTCTCTCAAAACGTCCCATATGACACCAGTCTAGCAAAGTAAGAACTTAAAACCCCAAACATTCCCAGTCCCTTAATGAACTGAAACTCTCCAACTGGCACATCTGGTGGTCTGCCCACTGCAAAACTATTACCTTTACTTCTGATGCAGAGGCAGAAATAGAGCATAGCAAAACATGAAGGAAGTGGTAAGACTAAGAAAAGAGAAGAAAGAAAATTTGAGAAATCCTCAACTGAGGCAAACTAACCTCCAACAGTGGGTGGTCACACTAGACATTCACTGCTTCCCTGATATTTATTAGGACACTCAGAATTAGTCCCTGTAAATATCATTGTCAGGTAACACCATCTTGTCTTCCCAGAAAAATCTGTCCTTGATTTACCCAGGAAGAAGGACATGTCATTGAATTATTTCTCTAATCTGTCTTTACAGAAAATTAACTGCTCTTATAATTGGTGACGTTGCAGTCCACCATCAGTTAGGTACAAGAAATCCTTATGCAGCTTGTGAAAGGATCCACTTCTACAATGGCAACAGATCTCTCCAACAGATGAACAGGGGTGGCTGGAATGAAATATGAGACCTTCTGTCCTTTGGGGTGCTACTCAAAATCTAGCAGAAGGATCAAGGTGGACAGGATCGCAATGACTTGCCTTTACAGCTCACCACTTTCGTACCAGGCATTGGTATGAAATTCGTACGAAATATGACATAGCGTATTGGTACTTTAAATGCCACTAGTAGTTTTCAAGTTAAATATTGACTTGAATGAACCCTCTTGCAAGAATATCTCTTGTCTGTCAGGTAGAGTTTCAAGCTTTTGGGGAGTCTCCTTGGTTCAGGAAAGCACCATTGTGTGCATCTTCCCCTATCACTTCTGTTCTGCAAGCATCCTTGTAAGATGAAGGCAGAAACCCTTATTCCAGAGCATTATCCACATGCAAAAATGTTACATAAAAAAAAAAGAATTGGTTTTCATTGGCACATAAGCAGTACAAGGTCATAGCTTTCCCTTCAGCCCTGTAAGCTTCTCTGCAGTCAGAGGGCAATGGGACACTACAGTCTCTCTGTTTACTTCTGGATGTCCCTCTTTTACAGTGAAAAAGGAAAGAGGAAGAACAAGAAGAACCAAAAATGTGGTAACTTTTCCACAGATATTTAAAAAATCTTTTAAAACATGCCAGTTTGGAAAGAGAAAAACACCATCTAATATGTTTATGAAACTTTCCACTTTAAGTCCTAAAAAAACCCACAAAAACCTCCCAAACAAAAAAAAACCCCACTACCTTACCCTCCACTGTGAAGATTGCAGGACTTAACCATATGGGCAGGCTGCATGGGAGAGACTTCTGAAGATCTTATAAGAGGTGGCTCTAAGTCATCCTGAGACCTACTGCTTGCTGACTATCAGACTAAAGTCAGGAGTGCAGGAGCACCTCAGAGAAAAGACTACCTGATACAGACAGGGTGGAAACAAACAAAAAAATCTAAGACATCAGAGCCTCAGATTTTTCACAATTTGGATGTGTGTCAATATTAAAGGGGAAAAAGTAGGAATTTGATAAAAAGATCTGATAGAAAAGCAAAAGAGGCATGTAAGTGATAACTAACTTGATAAAGAACTAAAAGGCATAATCAAATTAAAGCTGATCCACATGGGTTTCCAGAAAACAGATCTTGTCAAGCTAACCTGATATAATTTTCTGATGTGATTACAAATGGGACTGCTAAAGGCAACCATCTTGATGGACGCCTGTAAAAGAACTGGCTCTGTACCACACCATAGTTTGACTGAAAAGCTAAAAAGCGTAAGAGATGGGATCCATCCACAGTAATTACAGCTGTCTAAAAATTTGGCATCTTAACTTCTCCATGTTCCCATTATAGTCAATGAAAAGAAAAAGGTACTGTCGAAAAGCGATTTATGACTTTTCAGATAAGTCCACTACATTTTTTCTGTGAAGGTCTCCATCTCTCTCCATTGTCTATTAAGAGCTTAGAAAACTACCAACCATTAGAAGATAATTTTTGGATGGTTAGAATTAGATGTGATGAATCAGAATGGCATCTTAAACAACTTAAAACCTACATAGCAGATACATGTAAACCATCATTATGGGACTGGGGAACAAGGCACCGGTATTGAAATTGGTTATTGCCTCCTAGAATATCTTTCATTTTTGTTAAAAAACAAATATAATTTTTCACAATAGTGGAAGATGACTAGAAAATGGAAAATAATGAAGAAAACAGTTGGGCTAGCTGAGTGTAAACACACATTATGTACTTCAGTATAGTCAACAAGAAGGCCATGCATTGAGGAAAGAGTATAATGAGACGGACTTAATGAGGGAGGACCCTACTCTGTGAAAAAGAGATCCTAAAGAGGAGGCAAGGATTTGGGAACAGAGGCCATGACAAGTAACCAGATTACTATGAATTTCTAGAGTAGTGCAGTTAACAAAAAGCTACTATGCTCACCAGGTGTACAAACAATAACAAATAGGAGCAGGGAGGTTATGTTATCTTATTTGGTATCAGTGAAATGACTAGTAGTTTCACAGAGTTCATGGTGTCGTTTTAGAAAAGACTATGAAAAATTTCATGGATTATGAGGAAGCCAGGGGAAAAATTATGGTATGAGGAAACATGCCTTACTGCAAGAGACTCAAGGCCCTCAATCAATTAACTTATCAAAGAGAAAGTTAAAGAATGATTTGATCACAGTCTACAAGTGCTTACCATAGAGAACAAAAATTTGATAATAGAGGGCTCTTCAATCTAGTAGGCAAAGGCAGAACAAGATCCAAGGGCCAGAAGTTACAGCAAGACTAATTCAGTCTAAAAATAAGGTGCAAATTTTAAACACTTGGGGAAAAACTTGAAATAACTTGCCAAGAACTGTGATTTGTTTTCCACCACCAGAAAATAAGTTTTAATCAACACTTGGCCTTGTTACAACTTCATACTTCTATTTCTAAGCTTATTAATACATTTGTTCTGAGATTCTCAGAACGTTATTGTGGAGAAAAAGAATAAATGTTGTAAACTGGGAAGCGTTCACTGCAGTATTCATACACAGCCAAGAGATATCATTTCCATTTGATCACCAAGTCACAGACTCTCTACTGTGAAGCTTGCCTAACTGAAACACCTTCTTACTACTCCACACTATGCAAACCTTTTTGATTAATAAGCACTAACTCAAAGTAGATTGCACTAAAATTAGGAAGCAGGAAGAAATCATAATTTGCAATTATCCTTCGCAGAAATACCTCAATACAATACTTTAGAGTCATTTTAGGCGTACCATTGTTTTCCAAATGTAAAGGTAAAACACAAATCACAACATGGTAAAGATCTCTCAGTAGGCAATTAAAAATTAATCATCTAATTAGATCAAATGAACAAGAAAATAAGGCTCAGGAAGGCATCCATTCTAATTAACATAATATTAACTTACAAAAGACTTGTTCAGACAAAAAAAGATCATCTTTATTTCAAATATCAAACCAATCAATAAAGGGAAACAAACAGTTATTTCTTACCTTGTTATCCCCATGACCAAAGCCAAAAGGAAATGACAGTAATAGTGAGACAACCGCCTGTGCAACTGTTTTCATTTCTTATTATTTCTAATCTTGTTAAACTATTTGAATCCACAATTTAAACTAACTTGTATTAAATTTATGGGGATTCTACCTATATTGTCCCTACTCTATACTTGCTGTGTCTCTTATGAATCTTCTAGGTACTTAAAAATAAAACTAATGAGATCCAAAGTCTCACCTAGGTTTCTCCTCAGCTAGGTGACTCCTAACTAAAGCACAGGGCTTTACTGTGGACAGAGAGGATGTTAAAATAAGAAAAAAGTGGAGGGATTCTTAAGTCTGTGTCAGGGATGATAACATATACTCTCAAGGAAGGAAATAACATTATAGGACACCTTATTGAATAAACCTGACTGGTTAAGCGGAAAAGCTCAGGCAATCAGACAAGGAATTGGGCATGGTTGAACCTAATTAGATAGATTGCATAGATTAGAAATATCTGTAATTATAGGACAGTTCCTAAAATATTTTTTCAAATGTCAGATTACTCCAGCGATGATCAACCACACCAACCTTCCGGTTGGAGTCACAGGACATAGGACACAGACTTTTGAGTGCTACAAGCGATTCTTCAGCTGGGACACGACCATGATTCTCAGCACTCCACTGCAGCAACTATGTGGACAGTTCCTGGCACAACCCCAAAGCACCGCGTTTTGCAGCCCCTCACAGACCTCCTATGTGTTATCCAGATCCATATTATCCAGTGACCCCTTTGCCAGGCCAACACAGCTTCCCTGCCCATGTTGTGACACAGGCCTGGTTCTGGAGACATTCCTGAGAGCTGTATGGGACAGAGTGCAACAGGCCAGCCTGGACATGACTGCGTTATTTACTTTTGCGGGGTAAAAAAGAAATCTAGAAAGAGTGTGTAATGGTTTAGAAGCAGGCTTTGCAAACCAATTCCACAATGAATGTATTTCACTTTGATCACCCCTTCTAGCCCATAACAGAATTGAGGCAGTATTTTGCTTTGCAGAAATTAGTACCTTCAAGACCTGCAGTGGATTTATTATTTCTGCTAGGGCTTGCACTTCCTTTCTGATCCACTGCTGTAAAATCCAGAGGGACAGAACAGCGCAGAAAATTACTGCAAAGATGTAGTGTGACATAGGAAGAGTCAGACGCATTATGTGTGAACAATACGACAAAAGGAAAAGCCATCTGAAAATAAATGAAAAAATTAATAATCAAAAGGGTGTCTAATTCTTATTTGGGCACTTGTTTGCTCACTCTATGAATTAGGACCATCAGGCCATGCCGTATAGAGTTGGAAAGGACCCTGTGCCCAGTCCTGCTTGAGGAAGCTGCTAGAACCAACCGTTCTGGGGAAAGAAACAGTGCCACCAGAAAACAACTGAAGCATCATAAATATAATTTTTCTTTTGCCTCATTCCTGAAACTAGGGGTCCACTACTTGAGGCCAAATCTCCATACCCACTTCACGCTTGGTCTTGTCACTGAAACAACCAATACTGGCAGTTAAGTCACACAGGGCAAATGGTCCTATAATGCGGGCATCAGGTACTGGTCAGAGACTTCAAATCATTGTGCAGAGATGACTAAACCACTGTTAGGAGAAAATAACTTCCAGTCACCCCAACATTAAAACCAGCACCAGTATACGCTGCATAATGAGAGTCACACACGCACATGGAACAGAGAGACTTCATTGTTATGCATTTCCATGTAAACTGTGGCTTATAGTTAATGGGATACAGGCTCAAAGGATAATGTATAGAATTTATAAAACGAAAGCCTCAAAAAAAAAAAGTGCTTAAGTAACAGAAACTGTTTTTTCAACTGCAAGCCATGAACACTTGACAAAAAAATAGTCTATGCAGAAATCGCTGAGTATGTTGGAGAAAAACGGAGAATAACTGCACTTGGAGAATTTCATACTAGTTTGATCACTGGTTCTTCAGTAAGCTATTTAGGACCGCAGGCTAAACATTCTCCTGGAACAGATGTATCAATCAAAAGCTAAGCCTACTTTAAATAAATAAGCAGTGCCTATTTTCTTCTCCAGAATGTCTGATCAACAAACTGTCTTCTCTGGCCATCTACTGCTTTGTGTTTGGTAGCTGACAAAATAGTTCACTGATTTACACTGTAGCATGTGAGAGTTTTAGCAAGTCTAGATCTCAAATACAGGTCAGTATTTGTCACTGATGAAAGAAATAATCTACAGGATATATAGTAGATTAGTATTTGTCAGGCTTTCCAAACAAGCTGGAAACCTATTCTTTCCTGTTCTTTAAAGAACCCTATAACTTGTTTTCTTATAAGGGATGAAAATAAAATTCCAGAAACTAAGAGAGTAGAACAGAAAACCTATTTCTTGCTCCTTGATAGCCTGGAGCTGTAATACAGCAGGATCAACAGATTAAAAAAAAAAAAAAATAAAGGAAAAGAAAAAACCTTGCTGCTGTAATTTCTACAAACAGTTTTTGATCCTGCCCTTATTTATGTCTCCTCTTCATGTACAAACAATAAGATAGCAAAGGGTGCATCTTAGCTGGGAGGATCACCCAAGATGCATGTCCTCCTTGCTACAGCAAACAATGATAGCATGGACGTGAGTGAAAAATAGTGAAAAGCTCTGAAAGCTCCTTGGCAGCAGGGCCAGATGCAGCAAATAGTGAGTGGATGGGGATGGCTGCCTCAAGACTCCTCCTGGTCATTTCCTCAGTCCAAGACTACCCAGTGTGAGCCAGCACAGCGCACAGATGCCTGGATTGCTGTACCTGTGGAGAAGAGTTCGAGCTGCCCCCAGGCAGCAGTGTGCTGAAGCTACTTGGCCCAGCTAAGATTTAAGGCAGAAGTTCCACCACCAGCAGTCTCCACAGTCTTGCACAACCATGATTCATCTCCTCAATGCAGTTCACCCTGAGCACCAGAGAACAGCTGTGGAATTAAGCCTACATTATAATAAATACCTAATAGAAGGCCCTCCCGGTGGCTACCTCCAGCTTTCTGCAAAGGGCCTGAAACTCCACGGCTCTCTACAGGCCACTGTGTCTTGTAGCCTTTTCATCGCCTGACCTAATTCTTCTAAATGGCTCACCCATTTTGGCTGACAATTTCCTCTAAATGCCCAGACACCAAGCAATGGAAAATTTCCTTTAAATGCCAGTTAATGAGCAATGGAAAATGTCATCACGATGAAGTTATGCAGGTACTTAAGTGCTCTGCTGGATCAGGCCTTTGTGAGCTACACTATAGTCTCACATTTGATGAGATTTTCTGAGTGTGATAAATAAAATAAGATGAACTTCTATGATAAGAAAAAAAAAGAGATATATGTAAAATATTTTTAAAGCTTCTATGGTTCTCAGATGGCATGGTGGAGAGAAAGAGGGAAAGAGAATGCAAAAGCATAAACCAGGCTATGCTTGTGTAAATTACTCTGACATTTAATAACTCTCTCCTAAAAATTCTCAAGCAAGGCTACTTCAGATATTTTTAAGGTCATGTATCATTTACTGTCTAGGTCAATTTATGCATCAGCAAAAATTGCTGCAAACCCTTCTGGACAGCACTTTAAAAATAAAGGTACATGTAACTGTTTTGGCCATATTTTCCTCACCAGTTTCTGCTCTGCGAACATTTCACCTTGGAAAATTAAAGTAACATTCTGTAATAAGTGAAGTCAGTATGATATTTCAAGGCAAGCCAAGGACAAGCTTTATAACAGTGCTATCAAAATGCTATTAATAAAAGCAAAAATACACACACGATGCCCGTGTTCCCCTATGGATGGAAAAAATTATTGTCCATTAAGTTAACATTTCAGATACCCTCTCAGTTTTTCCTAAGGTCCCAAAGAAGGCAAAACCCCACATATCTCTTGCAGTTAACTTGTATAAACTATCTGCTATCATGTGGTGCTCTATTTTAGTAAACACTCCAAGGCTTCTTAAGAGAATATAAGGATGAATAGGATTTCAGGGGGGAGGGGAAAGGCAGAAAACTCTGGCTAGAATATTCTACTTCCATAGCTAATATTTATAGCAGTGTCTTGTTTATTTTTCTTCGGGTCCACAGGGTTGTATTTATAAATGCATCTTACATTAAGCATCTAAATTCACTCCTCTGTTTATATAGTTCCCCTCACTGCTATATCCAATGGCCCCGTGATTATCCCCAGGACAACCCATGCTACAGTAAGTAATATTATCTCCTTTTGACAGATGTGAAGCCAGACGTACCAGAGTATGCCTGTGCGGCACCAGGCAGCGCTGCACACAAACACCCAAGCCATCTCTGAATGGGCAAAGCTGGCTAGAAGGTATCAGGCACCTCGGTTGTTTCGCTCAGTGCCCCTTCGCACATCCCTGAGCATTGCTGAGCCACACTCTGCAGAAATACACAACAAGGTTGAAGGCACTCTGCACCATGGCCAGAGACTCTTGTTCTCAGGACCACTGAACCTTTTGCAGAACCATAGGCTTAATGCAGTGGTGTTATAAACCTAGATATATTTCGCTTTTGTTAATTTTTGCTTTTGTACACAACCAAAGACAGACAGGTTCTCACAGGTTTGGAAAGCCTATGGCTTTTCTTGAGTCCTGTCTTGCCAGAAGCCTAACTGCAGGAGCAGAGAGACTGTGACCTGTTTGCCCTATTTTCTTAGGTACGTAGTACAGGTGGCTACCCAGCTATATACACTCTTTATTTAACTGCTCCTTCCCTAGGAGAAAACATGTTTATGCTTAAAGTGTCATATAATTGTATTGAGTTGTAGAGTTTGTAGCCACACTACCTTTTAAAACAAATTATCTGAGGAACATACGGCTTGGAGAATTTTGTCTTTTCACCTGGTCTCAGGTGAGCAAAATGCACACACACGTTTTCAATGGAGACAAATTACAAGCACATCTGCGTGTTTTGCTTACTTCTTTGTCAGTCCCTAAAAAGAAATCAATTTTGAAATGAAAATGTAGTTTGGGAACAAAAAAATGCAAGGTAACTCACTTTGAAAATGTCACAGGGCATTTGAAAACATTCTGGGAAAAGGCAATATTTGTCAAATTAATTTCATTATTTATAATAACTTCCGCCCTCTCACAAATCTCGATATTTTCATTGAAATCACTATTATTGATTTTCCCTTTTTTCCAGCCCTAACGGGGATGAAAGATGAACTATAACATAAAGTCACTTCTCTTTGTTAGTTACATCGATGCAATATGTTAGATATTTTGAAAAACCTCACTAATGATACATACTCTTTCCAAGATAAAAATGCTCACTTTAAAGCTCTGTGCTCAAAGAACTTCAAAAAGGAGCGTTTTTTCACTCTTATTTTCAATACTCTCATTACACCGATGGGAAATTCTTAGGAAACTTCTCAGATCTTCCACATTTATTTCATTTTATTTTTAGCTCCTTGTCTCATACAATAGTGACAAGTTCTCAGGCAGTTTATAGTGCTATTAAAAACTAAACTAACTTTATTATTCATTCAATCTCCTCCATTATTTATCCCTCTTGATTTGAAAGTAGGACTCACAACTGCAGCACTAGGAGTTTGCTGCGAGTCCCTGGAACGCAGTCTCACCACAATTAGCCATTGATCCAGCTGCTCGTACCATGACAAGGGAACGCAAACTCCCTCCTCCTTGAGGCTACAGCTCCACAGAGAAACCCTTCAACATCACAGACTTCTACCACTACATTTCTTAACTTAATAAACAGCATTGGCTCAGAGCTAAGTTCTTAAGCTGCAAAGAGATACACACACTTTTATTCATTAGGAAAGGGGGGGGGGAGGGTTCCATCATGAACCTGTCAGCTTTTCTGTACATGCACATATTTCATTTTTTTTGCCAACTTTTCGTAACACAACTTTGCATACGCTTAAATTGATGTAACAAGATCTCTCATGCAGAACTAGAGAAATTATTTTTTTGTTTTTCAAAATGCTTTTACTGTATGAGTAAAACCTCACTAATGTTTGAGAGACCTGTGGCAAATATTCACATTTTATGAATGAGGTTAGTGAACAATGAGCTTGGAGAAAAGAAGCAATCAAAGAAGGCACTGCAAAATTCATAGCACTCAGTGAGTATGACAGATGTCACTTACTTTTAATTATTGATGACAGTATTTCAGACTATGCTTGCTAACATGCAGGAGTATGAAAGCAGACCACAGTACCCACCTGCTAAGAGGTCACTAGAATGTGGTAGGAGACATCAAGATTTTAGTAGCATTTTCTGGTAAATGTGTTGATTTCAATGATTTGTTATCCTTCAAGTCTTATCTACCACTACTACAAAAAGACAGAGTTTATTCTTAGTAGCCATTTTAATGGGAAACAATGAGCAATTAATCTACATTGTGCCTATGGCATAAGGAGTCCAGGTAAGCCATTTCTGTATCTGCATGGTGCATACAGCTTTTGACTACTATATGGCAAACCAGTGGTCAAAAATGTCAGGCATACTTTCACCACACTGTACAAATGCAAAGATCTACCCGTAAGAATAGCAGTAGCCACGTTCAGATATCTACGGTGGATTTTGGAGCCTAATTCTTGACTCGTTTTTTCAGTCTTGTGTCCAATTTAGATTTGATAGGTAAGACACAAACAAGTCAATTATTCAAATGTCGCAACTTTCCACGATTAACTGTCATACTTTAACCATGTATGTAACACAGTTTCTCTGTTTAATACATAGTACTTAATTTTTTCCTTCCTAAAAAGTTTTCTATTGGCTTTAATTACACTCATGAGACCGAGGAAGTGAAAAAGCATATTGTTTGCCTGAGGCCTCGGGTGGAAAGAGAAGGCTTCACGACTCAAGGAATCACTCTTTGGTGACTTTAAAACTTCTCATACTCCTGATCCTAGACTGAAATCCACTGCTCACGTCTTATAAATGAAGTGCGATCCCAAAGTACTCCAAATTGATTAAATTAAAACCAGGCAGGCAACCAAAACACAAGTAGTTCACTCCTTGACCTATAAAAGTAATTCACTCCTTGACCCTGTATGCTTGGTAGGTATGTTCATACATTTACGTTTAGTGGCTCAGGGAGGAAATATCCACCTTATGATGTAATACATACATGTGTTTGCATTTATATTGTTTTAAATAATGATGTAACATCACAGTCCCTCAGGAACCGCATGTTAATTTCTTACCTACCAAATTTGGCTTCTGTAAGTCTCTTTTTGCCAGCCCCAATTCCTGTGCTGGGCCAAAATGGTTTACGCCTGTTAGGGCTTGTTTTCTCTTGAAGGACACTCAACACACAACCCTTTTGTGGGCCCCGAGGACCTCAGCAGAGACCTAGACTGCTGCAGGGTTGGCGGGATAGCAGCAGCCAGTACGGGCTAGCAGCCACTGGTGAATTAAGGGCGTGAGGCCGCCTCAGAAGTACACGAGGCCATCTCAGGGACACAAGACCCACCGGAGGGCTCATCCAGCCCCTCTGGCAGCGGCGGATTCAGCTTTTCCGTTACTGGACTCAAGGCTTTGACCCCACTAAGGCCGAGGGCTGCCCACCAGAAAGACTCGCCCGCCACAGCGCCTCAGCGAAGCCGCCTCACGCTGAGGGAGAGGGCGGGGCCGCGTGCGCGCGGCGCGAGCTGCCAGCCAGCGGCAAGTTCCCTGCCGCGTCCTCAAGCCCGCCCACCCGGGGACCAATGGGCGCTCGAGGCGGCGCGGCGGCGGCCAATCGGCGGCGGCGCGGCGGGCTCCCCGGCAAAATGGCGGCGCCAGTTGCGGCGGGGTGGATGCGGCGCCGCCGCAGCACCTGCCATGCCCGGTAGCCGGCGGAAAGGGCCTTGCCTCAGGGCCGCCGCCCTGAGGAGGCGGAGCGGCGGCGGCGAGGAGCAGCAGCTCACCCGGTGGCGGCCGGCTGAGCCCCCCGCGGAGGAGGGGGTGGCGGAAAGCGGCGCGGGCCTGCCCGAGGGGGAGGCGCCGCGGCCGCCCCGGCCGTCGCCGTCGCGGGAGGCGGCGGTGCGCGGCGCTGCAGGTACGGCGGGAGCGGCTCCGCGGGCACCGCGCCGGCGGGGGCCCGGCCCGCCAGCCCCGGAGCGGCGGGGGAGGAGCGGCCTGCCTGTGAGGAGGGGCCCGGTGCGGTGCAACACCCCCCACCCCCCCCACCCCCCGCGCCGCCCCGGCCCCGCGCGGCGGGAAGAAGCTGCGCTTGTCAAGGAGCGAGGAAGAACATCTTCCCCCCACCCCCCGCAGATACTTAGAACGGACTGAGGACGCTAATCCGCTCGAGGAGAGGATAAAGCCTGGCTGTGCTAAGCGCCTAAAGTTAGAAGTATCTCCTAAGATGCTTCTCAAGCAGTAATCGCACCTTTTAAACTTATTTCTGTAGGCTTCCACATCTGCAACGTCATTTCTAAAGGGCAGGGGTGACTAGTTGAGGTTCACCTAGAGTGTTCAGTTCACTTACTGAAGTCAGCAGCAAGCTGGTTTTGAATAGCTATATCCCTGCTTTTAACGGTCCTACCTGAAAGGGCCAGGTGGAGGCAAGTACAGACACAGGTAGGTTGGGACCCAGAATAGTTTGGGGGCCCATTAAAGTTGTGACCCAAATCAGAGTCTCGGTGAAAGGCACAGAGCAAGCCAGGATACAAAATATTCTCCCATATAGGTATACATAGTTTTTTTCTCTTAATGTAAGCTGAAGTCTTTATTCCCTCAAGTAGGAGGATTGACAAGTCTCATCCTTACCATCAGATGCTGAGCACGTAGCTGTCAGTATCACGTAATGCTGTGTTATCTCTGGTGATGTAACTGAAAAAAAAATAGCCATATTCTGCATTATATACACAGTTGTGAACAACATTCCTGTTGTAAGTAAAGAATTGTTGATGAGTGTGAACTTGATTTTTCGTCTTAAAGTTCCTAAAGCATCTTTATGCCTTGTCTCGTTGTATGTTCGAAGTTATTTTGGCCTTTTATTTGTTTTTTATTAAGGATCATCTTTCTGTTTACACAGAGTCGTGTTTACATAAAACGCCAAAGAGGTCATTGAGTAGGAAATCCCGAATACCTACTTTCAGCTCTCCTGTTAATGACACCGATATACAGCAAGAAATATTTTGGGATCCTCATTCACCAATTGCACACAGACTAGGTAATACTAACAAGATCCAGACTTCAGTCACCTATTTGAGGAATGCAGTGGGGCTGTACAAAAAGTTATCAAATATCTTGGAAAAAAGTCCCTTTCTGTTATCATGGTGAGGTTGTTTGGGTTTATTTTCATTAAAAACCCATAAATTCTTCAAAGTAGTCAAGTTCAAGATTTTAGAATCAAGTTCTGATTTTAGCACATATATTTGAATTGAGATATACTGCACTTTATAAATCGAATTGTTTTGCAGTTTTTAAGAAGTTTTTTTGTTTGTTTTCATAGGCAATGGAAAACCCAAACAGTCTACCAGTAGATGCGCAGTAGAAATTTCAGAAATTGTTAATCGTATTGCTCCTCAGGTAATTGTTACTTTCTAATCTCTGTGTATGCAGTCATCAAACAGAATAGTGCTACAGTATTCAGTTTTAGCGAAGGCTCAATTTTAGTTATAGTAGTCTCTTTTTACATGGTAAGAATTGGGTGTGCAGAAAACATGTTCATAAAACTGGATTGAATTAAAATCATAAGCGCAGCATTTGACTGATTGCTCTTATGAGTCACAGATGTTTAAAAAAGGATGTATTAAGACAGTGGTCTTGCAGCAGCTCCATTTTAGAAAGTTTTGCTTTCAGAATACAAGTTACTGCCCCGCTCTTAGGAATACTGTTGATTTATCCTTAATCACTCATCTGTTAAAAGGTAAGGGTTCTTCACATACTGGATTTAATTGGCAGTTGTTTTCAAGCGTTTTGAATGATCTTGAATGACTGCTGAAGTACAAGAACAAGACTCAGATTGAGAGGGAGACTCCACAATAAAATAAACATAGTAACGTTGCTTCCTTGTTATAAATAATTGCCTTTTTATCCTAAGACCCATGCTCTTGATTTCCCTCTCTTGCTGTAAACCTGATGTCCACAGCCTGGGAAGTGAAAATAAGATAGTGTTGGCTTACTGCTTACCTTTTATTAAGTGCAAGAACAGAACTTGTTATTCCTAAACCATTTCTGTAGTATTTAGCTTGCAAAATATGCCTGCTTATTTGACAGGGCCATGTAAAATGTATTTGCTGCTTGGCATATTTGTGAAAAATTATACTTTAAAAATGGAAAATCATTGATAAGGGTTGCCGCTTCCTACCTTTTAAATGATTACAGCCCTGTCCTAAGCGTAAATAATATCAGACTGGATTTGCAACTATCTGTTGCTTGTGTTTTTTCTTGAAAAAAAAAATAGAAAAAAACCTACCTCAAACTACTCTGTTAGTAAAGTTCAAATGACACTTGCTGGCTGGTGTGCAGTAATTTCCCACATCCAATATTTGACTCTGGCCCTCTCTGCATTTTACCACTGCAGTATTGTATCTCTTCAACTTCAAAATTCAAATCCAAACCTAAACTTTGAAGCTCTGAAATAAGTTCCTTTACTTTCTAAACTTCACTTTTTTCTGTTTAAAGGTCAAACAAGTTTAAGCTCATTCTTGTATATATGAGTTGTCATGGAAGAAGCCAGAAATTTTTCCTGGAAGCATACAGAATATAATTTCTTTAGAATTCTCTGATCTGTTAATGCTACTTTAAGTGGATAAAGACAGTGCATCTCAACGAGCTCCTTAGTAGTATACTAAAGTAAACTAGATCACAGCTTGTAAAGTGAGTATTGCAGATTATGTGTAAACCTGAAGTAAGTGGAGTATTAGATTTGAGCACCAAAGTAAAATTCATTTATTTTAATTGCAGTTCCTGGTTTGAATTGATATAATTAAAGTGATACAATTATCAGTAGAAAATGTTGCAGTAATCTCGCTTGGCTTGTATTGGTTTAGGTCCTGTCCGTGGCCTTCAACAGATTTGATCCAGTTTAATTGATTTAGCAACTCTAACTAATGTGGGGTGTGTGTCTAGTCCAATCTTTATCTGAAATCAAATTGCTAAGCATTATAAATCTAATCATTCAGGATGAAAAAGCAGCCTGTAATGAAGGCTCCCTTTTAGGGACATGGATTGGTGAGGACGCTATTCCCTGCACACCCGGAGTAGTAAAAGTGCGAGCCAGGACAAAGTTAAGTTGTACGAGGTAGGTTACAGTTTTGTCTTGCCTGTAACAGCTGGGATTTCATGAAAAAGGGTGTGTAGTGTTCCTTTATGCAGACTGAGCCATGTAATCGTACATTAGCATACAGAATGCTTTTAACTTTGGGCTTGTTATCTCTTCTTAATGGGGTATTTATTGGGAATTATCAAAAAGATTGCATGCTGACTGTGCGTTGAAAGTCATATTTCTGTAGTTCCTAAACTAGAGAATTAACATCTCATGTGGTCGTGTTATTGAGCTTGGTTATACTTTCTCAGTAGGTCTGACCTTCTTTTCTGTTTTTGTTTGTTGGTTTGTATTTTGGTGGGTTTTTTTGTTTGTTTTTTGTTTTGTTTTTTTAATCTAGAGATCTTAAAATAAAAAATCCTGAAGAGGAACTCATGAAATTGGCTAAGGAATTTGATAAAAATCTAGTAGAGCTAGATGCAGTTCAGGAGCAAGAGAAGCTTGGTCATGACTTCATCCAGACTGCCTCAGAGTCTGTAAATAATTCTAAAGATGAAGTACATACGAAGAACCTGAAATCACTCCTTGATGAAGCTTCTGAAACAGATACTGCTCTGTCTCTGAAACCAGTCGGACAGAGCACTGGCGTCCCTGCTGCAGAGCCCTGTCAATCCAGCAGTCAAAAGTCTATAGACCTTGAGGCTGAAATAGCCCTTCATGCTCTGTTTGACTGTTCTACCCAGAAGTGTAGTGGACAGTTGAGCCAAGAACTATCAAGTATTTCTTTAAATAATAGTTTCCGTGAAAATAAAAGCACCTTGGAAGAGGAACACCTTCCTGAGCAAATTAAAGACACGCAACATGGTAATTCAGAGGCACATCAAAAAGATACTCCGCGTGCACTAGGAAGCGTCCCAAAACCTGATACTCGCATGTTGACCAAAAAAAATCCTTGTTCTTTGAAGGCACAATTGGTTGCCCCCAGTAAGCTTGCCGGAGGAGTTAATGATGATTTTGATGACTGGGATACAGATTTTTTGGCAGATGACTCTTTTGTGATGCAAATAACCCAAAATCCTGAATTGATAAGTACTGAAGAAGCACCACCAATTCCTACAAATCCATCTGCGCATGGTTTCAGTGATGCCAGCAGAACCAAGGAAAGAAGCACTAGTTGCAATTCAGTAACTTCTTTGGGGAGTGGACACAAATCTAACAGTTTGCAGTTTTCACCTTTGAAACATTCTAGTAAAAACACACAAAATGTTGCCAAATCTCTTTCTTTACAAACGCCATATAGTAAGAGAGAAAACCCACAGGCAGAGACTGTAACCTTTTGTGGCAAATGGGACGTTAAGCCAGATAAAAATTCTAGTTGGAAAAGTGCCCAAACCAGTGATTTGAACTATATTCCTGTTTCAATGCAATTTCAAGTTAAGAATGGAAATGAAACTACTCAGCCTAAAAGCGATCCTCTTCCTCTTTTTCCGTCAAAATCTAATCCTCATACACAACGGACTGAAAAACCTGGGAATAACACACACAATATTTTCTGCCAATCATCCAGTGTTTCTACCAATATGAAACCTAGTGACCTAACTAAGGTGGTTAACCAAGCTAATACAGGTCACTTAAATCAAGTTGAAATACCAAAGAAACGTCCTGTGTCATTTGATGACTGGAATGAACCGAAATTCTCTGATGAGGTATTAGATATGTTTTGTGAATCCGATAGTCTTTGGGATGCAAACTGTGAGGACGATGAATTGTTGTATCAGGTGTGTGATGATATAGAAAAGCAGACTCAGAGCCAGGATGTTAAACAAGGAAATGAAAGAGCTAAAACTGTACAAGGGGACAGTATTAATTCCAGATCAAATGCTGACAACAGCTTCCCATCATCTAAACAAGGACTACCTGATCGCCTCTTGGTACAAAAAGCAAATGCAAAACAGGACGCGTTCTCACTAAACGATTCCTGTAGGAATTCATCAAAGGTTTCGCATGGGCTGTCCACAACAAGTCACGCAGCAAACTGTAAAAATGTCCCAAGTCCTCGAACTGGGATCTCAGGTACTTCTACGGAGTGTAAATACACGCTGTCTAAAAACTGCCTTCAAGCTGCGTCTGAAGATACTACAAAGACTGTTTTGGGAAAATGGTACAGGTCAAACTCTGTGCCGGCAGCGGAGCCTGGTTCTGAAGTAAGCCCTGTTAATGCAGTAAACGTTTTTAGTAGCAGAACGTTAGACAGTCCAGATCTTTTGTGTAATACAGGAAAGATGCCAAGTAACAGTTCCGGTAACAAAACATCGCTTATGCCTTCAAAGTTTAAGTTCCGAAAGACTAACAATTTTCAGGGTGCTCTTCATGTAGCGTCTGAAAATCCAGGCAGTCGTTCTGGCACTGGAATTGCGCTGCAGGGTTTGGAAGGAAGCAAGAATCAGGTGAATGTGACTTTGCACAGCAAGCTTGACAATAAGAAACCACCTTTCAAGAGGCACCTTTCAGAGTCTTTTGCATTGCCTACATCAGGTATTTGTCTTTATTGTACCACTCTTAGACTTTCTGTTTGTTTTCTTACTGTAATCAGAACGGCAGAGAAATTTATACTGTATTGCAAATTATAGTAGGCTTCAGTATTCATCCTCACAGTTTAGGCGTTAGTAAATGCTCTAACGAGAATTTGGACGTTATTTTCTCTAAAATAAAATTGTCCTGTCACATCTCTTGAATTCCTCTAGTTAAGGACTTCTGTCTCCCATTTTCATTCCAATTCTCTGAATACTTCACACTCTCTCTCCGTAGACACTCAGAATCACCACGATCAAGTATAGGCTGATGGCAGCACTCAGCATACCATAGTCTTAAATTGTTACTTAAAAATACTACTATTTTGATACATAGTAAATATTGTAGTGTAGTAAAAGTGTAGCACAGTGAATCTGTGCTTTAATTTACGAGTTCATTTTGAAAAACATTAAAAATCACTTAGCCATGATTTGTAAAACTCCAGGTAATGGTAGAGCAGGGTAAGAAGGCATCAGGTGATAACGGCATGCCAATTTTTAATTATTGTACACCTGGAAATCAGAACCTTGAATCATTCGACGCTTCTGAAAACTTGGCCTGTATTGTTGTTTGCTCTGTGGCTAAAATTGCCAGGGAAATATTCTTGTGTTACCAGTCTAAACACTTAAGACTTCCTTTCATCTAGAGGGGAGGTCAGTCGCTTTTCTTGCACTGGTGTTGCTTGCCAAGGACATGGAGAACCCGGCAAGTGCCGGTCAGTCTTGTTTTTCCTTTATCTGGTGGCTTGGTGGAAGTTTTAATTGATATTAATTTTGATAAAACATGCCTTTGGAGTGTACTGTATCAACCTCAGTTTTCAGGAAGGACTGTTACAAAAACATCAAAAAAATTAATTCCTGCAAACTATCAGCCAGCATTACTTGAAGAATCAGTGTTTTATCTGTGTTTCTTCCCCAGCAAAGAAGCAGATAAATGGAAAGTAACAATTTCAGATGTTAAGGGAGGAGAGAGAGAACTAGTCATTCTGTGGAATATTCTAGGGAGTAAAGGAGTAAAGAATAGCATAGATTTTCTTTACAGATAAACACAACTGTCCTCGTCTTACGTTTTTGGTGAAAGGACATTGCTGTAACAAAAAAATGGACCTTAAGTGATCCATTCAAAAACTGATATGGAATTTTTCATGGACACCTTTTTGTTTTTTTTTAAAGAAGGAACGAGACCCTTTGTTTTATTTATCCAGTCTGAAAGATTACTTGTTAAAAATCCATTAATTGGAAATTGTTGTATAGAAACAGTAAAATTCTTGACATGTTCAGGGAGTGTTCTTGTTGGTTCCAGTGAGGTCAGGATTTTATTGTGTGGGAATTTATAGTTCTGTAACACGACACATAAAGTATTATGCTTAGCTATCATGTTCTTGTCTCCTTTGCCAATTTTTTATTGCTACTTTTGACCTTTTTTCAACCTTTCTGGTTTTATTTGTGTGACACCTGTACTGTATTTGACCCCTGTGCCTATACCATCCCCATGCCCGTATCTCTGCCTAACTCACTAAATTGTAGAGCCCTTTTCAGTCTGATAGCCTTAATTTTCTTAACCCATTGCCATCTCCTATGTTGACTCCTGATGCCACGAGGTTCACTTGAAGGGCAACCAAGTAAAATTTCCTTGAAGCAAATGTCTGCATCCCAGTATTTTCATTGGGGGCTAGTAATCAGTAGCACCACAAAGGTCATGCATCTTATCCCCCCTCCTGCCTTGGGGACAGGACAGATGAGCTATTTTTAACCTGTGTGCCTGCTATGTCAGAATAGTGTGCTCTTGCCATAGATCTTCAAACATTGAAAACGGGTAAGTTAAAATACATATTAAACAAACTTGAAGGCTCCTAATAAATGTTTTTTATTTACAGTGTCTGTGGTGGAACAAAAAAATAGAAAGTGTTCTCAAGAAGAGATTGAAAGAAAAAAACAAGAAGCTCTCGCACGAAGAAAATCTAGAATGCAGGCGTTCTTTAAAGATGCTTGAATTTGGAGTTTATTTTGCCTATGGAGTAAGTTTTTGGGAGGGAAATACTGTAGTGCTGGAACACACTTTTTAAACTGTTCACAGCTACTGACGGCAAGCTTTTTCTGTTTCTCAATTTAAAAGAAATCATGACCTGAACCAATACTCTGGGGGTATTTACTCTTAATTAAAAACTACCGGTTGTAAATGTGTAGCCCAAACTACCTTCAGCATAATGAAGATTGTATTGAGTTTGCATACTCATACTTGTTGAAATTGTCCAGTCTGAAAATCGTCAGAGCATGAAAGCGTTTGTATACACGCATAAGTAGAAGATGTCAAAACCAGACTGTATGTGTTTTGACTGTATTTCTCTTATTGCAAGTATTTTAATCTATCAGAAGACTCTCAAGTACACACAGACCAAAAAATACTAATGTTTGCTCTCAGGTAGAAGAAAGTTTTTAAGTTTTGGTTTAAAGAAAGTACAATCTAGAAAACATCCAGCATTGGAAAACTAATGGAAATGAACAGGATTTGGAAAGTGTGCTCTGTTTGCCTCCATTACCTTAAGTAAGAATTGTACATAATGAAGAAAGAATTTCATATTAAAGTTTCGTAAGGTGAAAAAGCATCCTGGAAAGGACATTTTATCTTTTTTTTTTCTATTAGTTCCCTTCATGAAGAGTTTGAAATATGCTATAAAATTGGACCACCTTTTTCTAAACATGTATTACCGAGCTAATTAAAAACGTAGCCTATGTTGTTTTACCAAACCATGAGCAATATAAAATAGACCAGGTGAAATCTCAACGACTATGAATCAGTTTAGCCTTATGGGTTGTACATATTTTTCAAACTAAAGGCTGTTAAAACATAAAAATGCAATGTCATGTCAGCTTAACAGGGGTTGAGAGAATTTTTGATGTGATAGATGGGTGCAGAGCTCAAACTGCAAAAACTGCCTGTGGGTAAGCTGCAAGATATTTTTCAACTGAGAAATGCTTATATGTAAACATGTGACACTATGAAAAGTGACTGTGATTTTTCTTTGTAAATAAATAACTTTGAAATGTACCAAAGGTTAGAGGAAGCTTTTTGTTTCTGTAGTATGTGCCATTTTTATAACTCCTAAAAATGTAAGTATTGTATATTTGTGAATCGTCATTAAACTTTTTTCCATTTTTCTATTCTGTTCTGGAAAATACTGTACTACAGAAGGGGATAAAAGGGAGTGAAATGGGAATTCCATATTCTATTCTCTCTTGGTAATTTACCCAATTGTTCCAGGCCTCATTTTTCTACCTATAGTGGCGACGAAGTGCTTCCCTTGATCCATTTAAACTGGAAATCCTTGGTGGAGGAACTGGTTCTACACATAACCATCTGCAGGGGAGTAGTGAAATACTTAACTAGAGAATTTGCTTTTCTTGGTGCTAGTTATGACATCGAATCCCCAAGTCCACCAAAGACCGTGCTGGTGCTCAATAAGTGTTACTTACAATTTGTAGCTGCAGCTCCCTGTCCTTCAGCCGTTGTGCAACATAGGATGAGTTGGATGAGCTCACTGATCTGACTGAAAATGAACCCAGAAAGAATGTTTTCAGCTTTTCAAAGAACTTCACCATGATAATACCCGTAACAGATAAAATAACATGAAATAGCAAAACTTGCGTTGTCAAGCCTCTGCTGGCAGTGTTCAAACAGTTTATGAGACACAAGATTTGCATGTCCATGTGACAAATAAATGTAAACCCCAAGTAGTGGCTGTTGCAAAAATTCTGTTTATCCCGAGAATGTAGTTCGATCGGTGTATCTGAGGGATCTGCTTGTCTTTGCGGTGTTCTAGACAAAGCTAAACTATCAGGTGACTTGCCAGACGCACTATTAGCCAAGAAAGTGGCAATGAAAAAAGGCTTCTACTATCAGTATTAAATACGAGAGTTATAAAACTGGCTTTTAAGGTATTGATACACAAGAATGTCAAATCTTACTGAGAAAGATAAAAATTAGGCTTTTGCTAGGACAGTGTTCAGCTTATCAACCCTTCCCTCCCCAGGATATCTCTCTAGAAGTAATTCTGTAAAAGAACCAGGATGATTTTTGTTTTCAAGGATAGTATGTTTAATTACATTTGAGAAGATAAGCTAACTGGAAAGGAAGAAACTGCTGTGAGAGCATTTTTTTTAGGAAGGTTTAATTCTCTGATGCGAAAGGACTAACTGTTAATCGGGTTTGAGATTGGGATAAATAGATACATCACATACATAAAATGTAGGCTAAGCACATGATGGCTACCCAAGCTCAGCATACACAGTAATACCTCCTGAATGCTTGCCAGTACGTGTCTGTCCTTTAGCACAATCAACGTTTAAAACCAGCTTCCTGCCCTTCCAGGTGATGCTGATCCCTCAGCACGCAGGACAGACAGGCCCTGGAGCTGCCCGCTTAAAATGGCACCACTGGTCTCCCCCTGAGAGCAGGGTAAATTAATATAATGGCTGATCCTTTAACAGGAGTGTCTTAACCAACCCTCTCGTCTCCTGGGCTGCAAAACAGGAGCTGAATGTGCGACGGGGAGAATGCTGTTGCCATGAGAAGTGTGGAAGGGACCCTTTGAGAACTTTCCAATTGGAGGAAGACACAAACTACTTTATGACCAATTAACTGTCACTTACTTGCTTACCCAAGTACTTCCTATGTGCTGCTTAACCAGATCTAAAGAATCTGTTTGCTGATCAATGTGAAACATGGATTTTGACAGTTTACAGCAAATGCATCCATTGCCTTCCCCCTAATAAACCAATCATAGCAGAGGAGCTTTTGGTTTTTATTTCACTTTTCATAAATACCCATTTTTAGCATAGATATTATGCTTCAAGGCCTGTAATTTGCTTCTTCCAAATTACAAGTTCTTGGGATAACGATTTCTTAACTGATGTTGAGACAAACACTAACTGACTATCCTCCCATGCCCCATCATACCATCTCTCAGGTGACACACTGAAGAGAGTTACTGCTTTTTGTGACTTGACACTGTTAGAACAGAGAAATAATGGCCCGCGTTAAAATTAAACCACTCCTCTACCATTTTCATTAGGCAAATTTGATAAAAGCAAAAAGCTTAGTGAAATACTTTAACCCCGTATAGTTTCATTGGTGGAGTCAATGCAGGTAGAAGAAATAGCGCTTAGAAATAGTTACAAAGAAGAACAACCTCTACAATATCAAAAATAAAATTCCACAAGGTAGGAACTGGCATCGGCAGGATGCAGACACGAGGAGTTTAACCTTTGCCTCATTCTTCAACATCTAGATGTTAAAGGCAGCAACGTGGCAGGGGTGTAGCTAGAGATGGGTTGGTGCCTCCTAACCCCAGGTACAGGCATTTCAGGAGCTCCCAGGGCAGTCGGTGACACAGAGAGGGCAGTTCAGACGTGAGGTGCCTGAACCCCGTTTCAGATGTGCTTAGCTCTACAGCAGCAAAGGCAGCCATCTGCCTAGCAGGCATTCTAGGTGCCCAAGCCCCCAAGCCGTGGCCCTGCTCCTTGCTCTCCTGCTCCGTCCCTCTCCTCGCCGCCAAGGAAGACCCCACTCAGCATCCCTCATGCTTCCTGCTAACTTCTCGGTGACCCACTGATGCCACACGTGCCTCAATCACAGTCTTTTGTCTGACTGCTTGCAGTAGACAACAGATCTTCATTAGGAAAGTATCTACATAATTTTAATTAATTACTACACATGTACGCATAAGAAGTTTGGTATTTCAATAGCTGACATTTCACTACGAAGCCACATTTTCCTCCAGGCAAGAAAGACCTATACAAAGAGTAACAACAATCTTAAATACATTCTAAATTAAATTATGACTGTCATGTTTCATTATAAATTAATCTATGACTGTTTGCTTAAGCACTCATCTTCATTTCATTCAGAGCACAGTAATTTTTTACATGAGCAGAGCAATCAGTGGGCTTAAGTTTAAATGTAAATGGAATTCCTGTATGTCTCTATACCTGAGTGTAATTTGTATTCCACAGATACTGAGGCATTTCACAATGAGTGATGTTACTCGCTAAAATCCAAGGATTGTCTTTTTCAAGTAAAACTGTGGTGGATTTTTTTTTTTTCTCTTCGGAAAGGCAGATATGATCAGGTAAAGGATCCATTCATCATTATTCTCCTTATCTGTATCTGAAATTATGCGTTGTGGAATATACAGACATACATTCTCACCCTTCCAGTTCATGCTGGTGAAGGATCATGTTTAAAGCATTTGAGAAATTTAGTAATATTGGGTTTTTATTGTGTTAGTTGTATCAGATTTTCAGAGAGGCCAGCATTCAGCAGCTCTTCAGATTTTGGCCTATAAGGCACAATTAATCTTAGGGCCGCAGTTCGGGAATAGCAATGTAATCTTATACCATGTGTACCACTTATTACATCTAGACCTTTATACCCAGAGGAATAACACAGATGAATTCATTGATTATATCTTTTTAAGCCTAAAAAGAGCTACAATTTGTCAGGAAAGAATGGCTGGAAGCAACAGATAGTGACCTAAATAGTAGAATTCCAAAGATAAAATAGAAGAAAATGAACACAAATGCTTCATTGTTTGAGAGCTGTATTGTCTGCAACACACTCCAGTGAATCCAGTGTTTGTGGAAGAGGCCAAGGCAGATATAATCTGTGGAGCTAAAAATGACAGCCTGAGTAAGGAGCCACGGCAGACGAAGCTGGGCAGGCTCTGGCAATTGTGTCGTAAATCATAACTGCAATATTTGCTCAAAGCTCCGGCTACTACACGTACCGCTGGTATTGTCAGAATAGTCAGAAAAGTCCTGCCTCATAAAACACTCAAGGATATCTAACGCACTGTTCTTGTGGAACTAAAGCTAAATTTCTCTGACTGTGGTCAGGTGTTAACGTCAGTGTGGGCGCCGGCAAACCCATCCGGGGCCCGATGCTACTCCTGCAGCCATTTCCTCAACGCGCTGGAGGTAATGGAGTGACTCGGGCGAATAAAGAATCAAGCCCGTGCATTTCATTATGGCCAGCAGGAAGCGTGGCCAGCAGGTCGTGGGAGGTGATTCTACCCCTCTACTCTGTGCTCGTGAGACCCCACCTGGAATACTGTGTCCAGCTCTGGAGTCCTCAACACAGGAAGGACATGGACCTGTTGGAACGGGTCCAGCTGAGGACCACGAAGATGATCAGAGGGATGGGGCACCTCCCCTATGAAGACAGGCTGAGAGAGCTGGGGTTGTTCAGCCTGGAGAAGAGAAGGCTCCGGGGAGACCTCATAGCAGCCTTCCAATATCTGAAGGGAGCCTACAGGAGAGATGGGGAGCGACTCTTTGTCAGGAGATGTAGTGACAGGACAAGGGGTAATGGTTTTAAATTGGAAGAGGGGAGATTTAGATTAGATATTAGGAGGAAATTCTTTACTGTGAGGGTGGTGAGGCACTGGAACAGGTTGCCCAGGGAAGTTGTAGATGCCCCATCCCTGGAAGTGTTTAAGGCCAGGCTGGATGGGGCTCTGAGCAACCTGCTCTAGTGGAGGTGTCCCTGCCCATGGCAGGGGGTTGGAACTCGATGATCTTTAAGGTCCCTTCCAGCTCTAACCATTCTATGATTCTATTTTAAGTAGTTCTCACCTTTAGCACATAAATCTAGTAAAACAGCATTGCATTTATCAGAAGTTGGTATTGTTTATGCGTGTTTTCAAAGTTTTTTTGGGGGGGGAAAAGGTAGTGTTTACGCATACCTTCTAAAAGCTGCAGTTAACAGCTTTCACCTCAAACAATGTAGTTAACAGAGGTGAGGAGAGGACTACAGGATTTATAGATTTCCTTTTTAATGAGGTTGTCTGCTCTTTGCAGCCTGCCCTCGCTAAAGGAAAAACCTGATTCAGGTTTTAACCCTGGAAAATTAGGACCCATGTAGACATGGGAATGAAGCTTTGCATGCGCTGCCACACTCTCCGTGAACAGAAGGTGTCCAAATTAAATATTATATTCTAACTGAGCATAGCAATCTAGGTTTTGGGGGTGGGTTTTTTTTGGTTTTCTTTTTTTTTTGGCTGAGCAGGGTGGAATGTCTTACGTGCCTAAAGCTGAGCACATATTGGGCATGTTTTGCAGAATCAAGGCTGTAGGGCCAAGTGTCCAAGGCTATTAAAGCACCTGGAGAAGTTACTCGTGGGGAATCACATTGGTGATTCACACTGGTATGAAAAAGAGCTTGATGAATAGTTGGTTTTGAATATCCCATTGGATACTTAGCTCCATCTTTGGGTGTTAGAGATCTCTGGAAAGTTGAACCTCAATGGAAAAAAAAAAGAAGATACAACGAGAGAAAGAAAAATGTGTTCTCCAAGGCTTGCATAACAGTTTGGAAACATTTCAGCAGATGAAGTGTTAATACTTCCTTCACCAATAATGACTTGCAAAGGCCTTTTTTTTTTTTTTTTTAAATTCACTCTCATGTTCCACAGCAAAAACCTGAAATATATGCTTAGAAATATCACAAATTTGAATTCCTGTCTTCCTGGTTGCTTCTCATAGGCTACACCGTACCTGGATAGGGCCACGTGTTTTTGCAAACTCTAATGCTGTAAAATGCAGATGATATTAACCCTAATAACTATTTTGTTATTGAATTTGAATAGATGTTAGCGATGAATAAATGAAACTGGGTTTGACAGAATGACTATGTTTTCCGTATGACTTGCTCGATTTTCAGCACGCTGAACGCTGATTTATCGCCAGGTTGCCAACCAATAGTTAGAAAGCGAAAAAAAGCTATGCTTGATTACGGGCTGGGGACGAAGTCTCACAGACTCATTTTCTTTACAGTTTTCTCCCAGGTCACAAAGGCTGACCTAGGCCCTTCACAGAAGATTGCCATCCAAATCTCACATGGGCTTTTTTGAAACTCCTCAGGGCTTTTTTTCCTTTCCATCCCTGGGTGACTGTAATCCCTCAATGTCTGATGTGGTCATTAAGCTGCTCTGTGGATCTAACTGGGAATCATGTCCTATTAAGGCATCCACAACAACCAAACTCCTGCTCCAGGGAGACTGGAGCTATCTACTAAGTTTCAAATTTACATTTACTTTTAGTGAGATCTTTAACTCAGATATTTTCCAAGGCATAAGTCATCCGTTCCTGACATTTAAGGATCCCAAGTTTGATGTGTTGAAGCTGTAGAATCTGTAATCTGTGCATGAGGGGGGAGAGGAGGGAATACTTGGGCTGCTTCCAAAGGATGTGCAAGGGGTGAGCGAGAACAGCAGGTTCATATGTGCTGTACAGCAAGTCTAGTTACGGGAAACTGCTGAAAGGCTCCACATCATCGACAAAAAATTTCTAGAGATCAAAAAAGTTTGAATACACTGCATTAGAGTGTCAAATCTTGACAATGTAACACATTAAAAAGAGTCTACCCAAGTGACAGTTTTCTAATAGATAACCACAGAGATAGGAGGAGAAGTTGGAGGACAGCCTGTAGAAAGAGTTATGGAGGTGAATGGAAAGAAATTTGAAGATGGTTTAAGATAACGTCAATCGGTGTAGACCAGATAAAGACAGACCCTTTTTCATTTTCTTGAGAAAGTCTGAGGCACCAACGAAACCACATAAAACACCTGTTAGTTATAAAAATGTCAAACAAGCACACATTTGGGGAATGGAGAGATTCAAACATTCATGAAAGGGCCAGAGAGATTCTTGGAAGACACGGCCGATATATTTGTCATCTCAGCGATTTGTCTGTCCATGTTCCAGAAAAAACACAAGTAGTTTTGTGAGCACTGAATGTAATCAAGCTTGATTTCCTACAGACTAATTAATGGAGTTTCTAAAAGATGCAAGTTCCAATTGAAATTTTTTTGGTTAAGTCCCATAGCAGGGGAATCACTGTGGATTCTCTAGGGACTAATGAACGCACACCTGAGCTCTTCTGCAGATATAGGGATTTTTTTGAGACTGTTCTCCTCCATCACTCCACTCACTTTCATCAAACTTCTGAAAAATACCATTATTTTTTAGACTCTTTGAAGAGCTGACCCTCCTCTCCCCCAGCCTACTCGGTGAAATTTCCCCCTCCTTTTCATTTAATGTTGTACCCATGATGGGCTGAGCACATACAGGAAAAGATTACTTCCACCCTCCAAACCTGCCTAATTTTTGTTACTCACTAGTCTTGCGCTTCACTAATTAGTAAGTAATTTGATGTTATTTCTGACCTAGGAATGAGAAAAGATGGGAGAGGGCCTGGGAATTTCATTCCTTGACAAGCCCTGTGCGGGACCCTGTGCTTTTCTCCACGTTGCTGTCGCTCAGCTGCCTTGTGCTGATGGAAGCCACTGCCAGCCTGCTTGCTCCACGTGCTGCTAAAAGCACCAGTCCTGCCCTCATAGAGATATGTGTGACTGTTTTAATTAATTTTCTATACAAGACTATTTATCAGCTAAAATCAAGAAGTAAATCTATTTTAAAATGAAGCTAGCTTCAATATTTACTGCAACTTAATGACAACTTCAGACAAGAATTTAATTACATGGAGTCAGCATACCATATATATTGTAGGGATGTACCATGGGACTTATTTTAAAGTGTAATTTAAGAGTATAACTTTTAGACTGCTCCTCAAGATGAACTTAAATCAAAATATTTCCACTGATGGAGCACATTCTTCAAAACTGATTACAAAAGTAGCCACAGTACTAATGGAAGCTTACTGTTATTTTATGTGTTATGGTATAAATGACTTGCAAGAACACTCTTGGGAAGTTGTACTGTAATTTAATATTTTTAAAGCTAAAAACTACTAGAGAAATATTTTTTTCATGAGGACCTACTTTTTCCCCTTAGTGTTACCTACAAATACATCTTTCAGTGGGACAGTTTTGTATCCCTTGCAATTCACATACCACGTCCAGAAAACAACATCGCAACGTCGCCCTGTGCTCTGCAGAACCAGCTTCCTCCAAGGAGCGGACAACAGATGAGGACGCTGGAAACCGAGCTTGTCCCCCCTCCGACTCACTCTTGGCTTTGTGCATGCTGATCTCCTGGAGGTTTACAAATGCCAGTAATAATTTCCTTCTTCACCTCTACCCCGTTTTTTTTTTTGCCGGCACCACTCGGGGTGTTGTGCAGAGAGGGAGGTGCTCTGAAATATCTGTATTTCAGGGCCTTGCCGTGAAAATGCCACACAACCTTTGTGGCACAGCTGCGTCCCACCGCAGGGAGATGGGAATTACCTCTGTGAATACAGAGAAACTACCTGTGTTTAACAGCTAGTCTGGCCGTACAGCCAAACTCTTTTTTACACTGACCTTTTTTTACTGCAAGGAGTTAAGACCTGTTGCTCCGTGACAGTACCTGAGGCCTTACCTACACGAGGCTGCTCTTCAACTCTTTAACAAACTTATTTCAATAAAAGAGTGGCTGACACCATTCCCCGACTAAACAATTTCTAGCAGAAAAAGCAGGTAAATCAGCACAACACTCCTGGGTAGATGAGGAACTAAGTTTATTCTGGGATGTAACTGCTTAAAGACGCAGGCCTGAATAAAATGGGCTATGCCAAAACACATGGGGATTTTTTCACTATGCAATTATCCTGTGTGGCCACTTTTTAGTGAACATCATTTGTAGATCTTAATTTAGGTAAAAACAGCTATATTGCAGATCACTATGGCACCATTCTGTTGTAAGGTTATGCCAGGCATACGCTCAAGGATGCTTCTGCTTTATAGGTAGGCGTGCTATCTCCTAACTGCTCCAAAGACATCTAAAGAAAGATTTACACCCACCCAGTGCCGTAAGAGCTCCCCAGGAACTCTAACCAGCCATGAGTAAATAAGGCCCATAACCAAAAACGCTGAGCAGCACCCCAGCTGGTGTAAATTGTCACAGCTCCTCTGCGGAGCTGGGGACACTTTACACAACCGGAGGATTTGTTCCTCTGAACGCGGAGAACGTTGACTTCCAAAAGATAAAATGTCCTTGCGCAGCAGGAACGTACGAACTTTCTTTTGAGCTCAGCGGGGAACTTGTGATTTCTCACTCCGGCCCCAAAGGCGTGCTTCCCCTTTTATTGGTCAAGATGGGTTCTACTGGGTAACGGAGAGATGCTTTTTTAAGTTCATTTCTAAGGTATATTCTAAACATGTCTGGAAAAATTTACTTGCAGCTGGAATTGCCCTGGGTAAGCCACATGGATTTTCAGTGCTCGTAGATAAATACAGTACCACATGGCCATCCACTGCTGTGCTGAAGGGGTCACGGGGCTCCATTAGCCCTGATGAGGCCAGGAATTTGCAGTTATTAACTTGCACTTAAACCAAATCATATAAACATATCCACATCAATTTTGTGATGGAGAGGGCAGGGGTAGGCCCTGGCTGCCAAATGACAGCATGCTGGGCCTGTTGTCAGCACACCAACCGCTGTGGGAAAGGAGAAGACAGAGCCAAAGTGGAGGGATGGTGGTCACCTTCAGATTTTCCAGACTGTAGATTTTCAAGACTTGGAGGAGAAGCCTTGAACGGACTCAAGAGTTCAAAGCTGGCTCAGAACTGAAAGGTTTCCAAAGGAAAACCTTTCCTATCGCACTCTGTAAGAAAAATGGATCAGCACGATACACGGGTTACAGGGCAAGAAAGGTGAGACAAGGAGGTCATGCAGTGACCACAAGCATTTAATTTAATCTGGTTTCCCGCAGTGGTGGAGTTTCTGGTCACCATAAAGGTTGTGGCATGAAAGCAGGCTGGAGATCTAGATCTGGATCCTTCCTTTCATTTTTCTGTAGCTCTCACCACTTAAAATCTTCAACTCTAGACCTTGTCCAAACTATACCATGATCCTGACACAGAAAGAGAGGCATTTGCAGAACACAGGATTTATTGGTCTGACCTGAAGTTCATAAAATCAAGGGCAGTCCTGCATGAATTGGAAAATGCCTCACTTGTCTGCAGCACATCCGGACCCTTGAGTCAAGGTCTACACAGCCTTTAGATCATGACACTCAAGAACGCAACGTTTTGTAGCACTGCATGGCATTATCTACTCTCCCTGCATCAGAGGGAATATTTCTAATCATCTCACTTACTGGTCCACACACAGAAGTACTTCGTCCTAGGGAGTTTAGTTGTCATACTCCTCAAGCACTCCTTTTAGCTTGGCTTTGTGCATTAAAACCTCTGCTTGACCGAGAGCAAGAGAGAGTTGAAAGTTTAGAGGTGAGTTTTAATGAAAGATGTCAGGAAGCAAAAGAAAAAATTGCTCAGCAATGACAACAAAACCAATGCTTCCTGGTCTATGGAGCAGCTCAGCAGAAAGTGCAAAGAAAGGAAAAAGCGGACGGAGGAGACTTGTAAAAGAGAAGAATGGGAGCAGCAGTCAGCTAAAAGGAGTGGAAGAAGAATGGCAGCAGAACTCCAACCCCCTTCACAGGGTTTTTTAATGGCTTGGATTTCTTATAGCAGGCAGTAGAAAATCGAGGAAGCTGCTGGCTGGTGGAGACAAGGTGGCATTGGCAAGCAGCGTTTTAGATGGCAGGGAGGGAGCAGGGAGATCCTGCCAACACTGTCCATCAAGAACAGAGATGATCGTAACATTTTTAGCTTGTGTTGATGAAAAAAATAATGATTACCATCATGATAGAGAAGACAATCAACGGCAGGAGAAGGGGCAGCAAGATGGGAAAAAAGATGGTCTAGGAGACAGCCCATGTAACAGAACTGATAGGAGACGAGGATCTGAAAATCAGGAAAAAGTGGTAAATAACTAACCTTAAAAAGTCAAGCCAATACTGAAGCATCAGTTGGATGTGCAGAAGCAGATGGTTATGAAAGTCTTGACAAGAACATTACTGGCAGCAGAGGAGAGTGACCGGCAGAGAAGGGCAATTGCATTGAGGATTCTCGCAGCGATACCTCTGCAAGGCAATGAGGAGACCAAGTGGCAAAGGGAGGCACAAAAAAAACCAAAGGAGCTGTCAGTGAAGATGTATTTCCAAAGAAAATCGGGGATGAGAAAAAGAGAATTACAGAAGCAAAGTGTTGGGAGGGAGAGATCAGGAAAGACAAGGGCAAAGGTTGTCCTCAGATAGAGCCAAGTGCAGGAGCTGGAGAACTGTCTACTGTCTACTAAAAATCAGAGACAGAAGCTACTTAGAGGTGGGAAAAAACAGCAGCTTCTGAGAATGTGGAGACAAGAGACATGAGGGTATCAGTGGGCTATTAAAAAAGCAGATTGAATTTTCAAGTCAAAGTAGCAAGAGGATGCTTGAAGGCAGAGGGTCTAGTAAACAGTGGTTAAAAATACACAAGAATGGAAGATGAATCGAGAGATGACAGAAGACAAAGAACTTGCACTGGGCCTGGAAAGACATTATGATCAGCTATAAAGAGAAGTAAGGGAGCTGGGCCTTGGGGAGGACAGTACAAGAGGAAGCTGGAGGTCTTCTCTGGGCTTACTCACTCTGTCCTTTAGGAAGAAGACTAGATCCTGGCAGGGGAAGGATGAAGGTCAGCAGAAAAACACATTTTATTAGTCATGAGCAAACACAGAGGGTTTGAAGCTCCCAGCCCAGTAAGAACATCTGTATGAGAGACAGTTCAGTCTCTGGAAGAAGTCCTGACCCTATTAAAGTCAATGACAAAACTCCTGTTGCCTTCAACAGAGCCAAAATTTCACCTTGTGTCTATGGACACTCCACTGAGAGTTCCAACATGAATGCCAATTAGTGCCAGTTTCAAAGGTGACATTCGTGACATGGATACGCGCTCCACTGGGAGATGAGCTAAGATTATCAAATTGAGTTTGCATAGACCAGTAAAGGCAAGTGTGACATTCCCCGTCCTAACAATCGACTGAGGCAAATAGATGCACACACACACAGAAATAGCTGAGATTTTGAATACTTCCAAAGGAACTAAAAATGGCATCGTTATTGATTTAAAGAAAAATAAATAAAGGAATTACTAACTCAGCCTGTGTGTGGCAGGTCTAAATGAATCAATTAGTATGTAAAAAGACAGCATAAAATAATGTTTAATTAAAAAAAAAGAGGGAAAGAAAAAAAACTTTAAAGGGTAAATTGTCTCATATATTAAATTGAATGAATACAAAAAAATTACCTGAGGATAGGGGATTACTGCTTAGAGGCTTTCAGATGCTAGACTTACGCGACAGCCACTATTAGCACGTTCAGATTAATAGTTCAGCAGTAATTGGAATATTAAACAGAACCTGTCACTTTGATTTCGTAAAATATGCATCTGAGTATTTTGCTGAATACTGGGTTAGAATCATAGAATCATAGAATCATCCAGGTTGGAAGAGACCCTTGGGATCATCGAGTCCAACCATCTACCCTACACTACAAAGTTCTTCCCTATATCATATCCCCCAACACCACATCTAAACGTCTCTTAAACACATCCAGGGATGGTGACTCAACCCCCTCCCTGGGCAGCCTATTCCAATGCCCGACCACTCGTTCTGTGAAAACTTCTTTCCTAATGTTCAGTCTAAACCTACCCTGCTGGAGCTTGAAGCCATTCCCTCTTGTTCTGTCATTAATTACCTGTGCGAAGAGACCAGCACCAACCTCTCTACAGTGTCCTTTCAAGTAGTTGTAGAGAGTGATGAGGTCTCGCCTCAGCCTCCTCTTCCTCATACTAAACAGTCCCAGCTCCTTCAACCGCTCTTCATAGGATTTGTTTTCCAGGCCCTTCACCAGCTTCGTTGCCCTCCTCTGCACTCGCTCCAGCACCTCGATATCTCTCTTGGATTGAGGTGCCCAAAACTGGACACAATACTCCAGGTATGGCCCCACCAGTGCTGAGTACAGGGGGACAATCACCTCCCTACTTCTGCTGGCCACGCTATTTCTAATACAAGCCAGGATGCCGTTGGCTTTCTTGGCCACCTGGGCACACTGCCGGCTCATATTCAGCCGCTTGTCAATTAGAACCCCCAGGTCTCTTTCTTCCAGGCAGCTTTCCAACCACACTTCCCCAAGCCTGTAGCAATGCACGGGGTTGTTGTGGCCCAAGTGCAGAACCTGGCACTTGCCCTTGTTGAAACTCATGCCATTGATTTTGGCCCAATGATCCAATCTATCTAGGTCTCTCTGTAGAGCTTCCCTATCCTGAGGTTGATCTGAGATGCGAGCAGACAGGATACTGCAGTACTCAACACAGTTACTTTTTTTTTTAATTTGCATGTTGATGTTCTACATGCCTGGACCAAAACCCATGCAGTCACTGTACGATTCAATACACAATATCAATTTGATCTCCCGATAACAGCGAACCCCTCCCACTTTATAAGTCTCTGCAATACCCCAATTTTACAAGTAACTCTACGGTGAATCAGACCTGTGGTTTCCAATACTACTATTCCATTTATGAACGTAAATCTGGGCTAATCCACTGCCGACAGGCTCGATGGTGTGTTTTCACTGGGTTTTATGTAGATCAGAATCTCTCCTAACGTGACTGATTCCAATTCTCCACCCTGCTCTATTATTTTCATATAAACATTTAACCTACACTGTTTAGACCGGTATAATAATGGCTTAAAGGAATAAGGGAAAACCACAATACTACACAAACTACAATAATATACGCTGGGGAGCAGGTAAGCCACGTTTCAGCCCCTAAGAGATTCCTGCTTCAAGGCGAATCTGTATCTCATTCTAAGCCAGGTTCTGAATAAATATATGATTGTATCAGGAAGTCACCACATCGCTTATCATATGCGCATGTGCGGAAGCAGCCATAGCTCCGAGCAGCTGAGGGGATGCTCGGAGGAGATGGGGGCTGGCACAGCAGAGGGGTTGCAAATCCAGCTTGGCGTGTGGAAGCCTGCACATCACCTGCTCGCGTTGTACCTAGCCCTAGGACACGCACTAAATCTTTTCATGTTACACACGCCAAGTTCATCAACAGCTTTAAAACAGAGCAAGAAAGACATTTCAACTGTTCCCATTCTCTATGGCAAAAGAAAAATTAGAATGAATAATACAGTGTAAACTCACTGCTCTTCTGCCACTGTGTGGAATAAGGCTTGCTCAACACCTTTAAAGCGTGAGCCTGTCAGATGAGCAATCCCAACTGAAACAAAATGAGCAATCCATTTCCCAACCTGCAGCACGCTGCCCAGACGGGCTCTGCCTTTGCTCAGCGTGCAGCTCTTCCCGGATTTCAACCACAGTCTTGGGCAAAGATCACAGGTGGAACACAAATCAACTGGTTTGATACCACACCGGTGTCAAAGACAAAGAGCACCGCCCCATCATGAGCTACCCCAATGCCTGAAGCCAGCTCTGAAAGACCAGAAGAACGGTGGAGGCGGAGAGCTGAGAAACTTAATAGTTTTTCATACCAAAGCTGTGGACTAGACCCATTTTTCTTACGGAGACACCAAACCGTCCATTCCAGAAGAGAGGTGGAGGGGGGTGTTATGTGTGTTTGTGTCAAGTGAGGAGGAGATAGGTTTAATTTATCTTAAATGCCTTTGCAATTCAAGAATTGTAGCCCTGGATCAGTTCCTGTACTAACACGATTAGCAAATATTGACTTTTGAGTACAATAATAATGTGTCATCTGAAACCCTTGATAAGTAACTTAAGTACTTCCTTAGCTTGCATCTTATTAAATTAGATGAGGTACGGTTGAGACACATTACACAAAGCCATTGAAATGAGAAATCAGACCTAAAGATTTTAGCATTGATTAAGGCAAGTCAAAAGTTACAACAAAGATGAAGCTCTGTGGCCCATGTTCTGATCTCCATCCACGGCTATGAGTACGGATTGCCTCACTCTAGGATTTATACTCTTGCTAGTGAGCTATTCAAAATGCGTTTCGCTATTTACTAACATGGATGTGTTTTCTTTGGATTTTTTTGGCGTGGGGTGAAGTCACTTTTTCCCGTTTTTGCAGTACCGTAATTCTCACAGTTGTAACAGGGGTAAACATTCACTACTTGTGACTTTTTGACGTGCAATCCATCATTTGATTATGTATGATGACCATATAAAAACAGTTTTATGGAAGGTTAACTGGCATAGGTTTTGAGCTTTTGAAGTTAATGTAAGGGAGAAGAAGAAAGGCATCGCACTCGCGTGCCTGCGAATACAGTAAGTGTAACATACTCAAATTTGTTCATAAGGTTTAGTTTAAAAATGAGTACAGCAATTCAACCAAGAAAGGAGGTAAAAGATGTGATACTCTCCTCAGATGCAACCTGACAAATCTTACTTTATTGATCAGTTTTCAAAGGCAGTGCAGTAAGAGCACTGCACTTACAATAGACTTTGGAATGAAGGGGGGCGGGGGGAGAAAAAAAGCTCCAAATGTCATCAAAGCAAATGGTCTGTGAATGTTGCTTCAAAGCTAGTCATTAGTTGCCAGGGTATTTTGCCACAAAGCTTGTAAAGAGGTTTTCCTGGAGGGGAAGGTATGACAAAATGCACTTCTTGGCAAGATGACTTCTGCTTAAATCGCAGGACACATTAATTCTTGCTTGATACATAAAATTAATTAGAGGATTAACATCCTTTATGAAATTTTGCCAGAGATTTTTTCCTTTTTACCAGGAATAGACCCCAGGCCTTTTCTGTACTCTAATGAAATTGCAAATTGACTTGTGTTCAAATGATGCTTGACTAAAATGAATAATTAAAAATGTATTGCTAACAATGAGATGGGTCAGCTGATCTTTTCAAGGATTAATTAGTTTCAAGAACCATCTTTCTTATGTAACACAGCAAAGGCCAATGCCAGCACACCTTTTTTCCACGGAGTAGTTCCCCTTGAAGTCAATGGACCCATTCTACTCCCAATTATCCGAGGTTTTATTTCAGATTCAATCTGTTTAGAGTGGGTTTTCCTCTACGGCAATTCAGAGAGGAGCTACGCCTGAAGGAGCTGAGCTGTTATTCTATCTACAACTCAATGAGCCCAATTCCTCCTTTTATTAGGGTCTGATCCAAACCCAGGCTGAACTGGTGGGAGTCTCTTGTCTGTCTTCATTAGGCTTTGCATCAAGGCCAGAAGTGCACTACTGTAAATCCCAAATACCTCTACAGGGATGAGTAACGACACATCGGTGTTAAGATCTCTGTGACTGCAAAAGGCATCAAGGATTAAATTTTCCATAGGTCAACAAGTGGGTAAATGGAGAAAAGCGAAGGCTAAAGAGAGTAAGGAAGCACATGTGTCTATGTGGGCACGCTTGTCCGTGAAAACACGTTGGGATTTGCTACTCTTCAACATGAATAAAGGGGTTCAGGATCTAGGAAAAATCACTCAACATAAATTTTTCAGAACATCTGATTTTTTCAAAACCAGGAATCTAATTCTCAGATTTTTCAAAAGTTTAAAGTACTTCATTTCCAAAAGCACCTACGCACAGCTACTTAGTTTCCATTTTCACAGGTGTCTTAAAAAATCCCACAGAGTGCCTATCTGTTTCTTTACACGCCTTTGAAAATTGGCTTTAAGTCCCCATTTTCAAAAGCGACTTGCACACTGTGGCCATCTAACTCTGGCTGAATGCCACGCAAAGCAACATTTGGAGGTTAAGAGCAAAAAAGCTGGAAAAACTGCCCTACTCCTGCAATTCTATCCCTCCCGGTATTTGAGATAGTCCGTTTAGGGCTGATGTGGGTATATTTGTGCAGCGCTGCCCTATGCTGGGTAGAAATTTTCTCGGGTACTCTGAAAACTTAACCTTTAGCTTCGCGTAAGGTGAGATTTACGGAGACATAAAGGTGCAAAGGGAGCTGGTGATTAGAGGCGAGGACCCGACTGGTAACGTGCTGCTGAAAATCTCTTTCATTGATCTTTCACTTTTAAAATATGAAATGTCAGTTACTTCCCCAGTGTGTGCAAATAAGCGTGTTTCACTTTTTAAACTCCTTAATCACCTTGCGTGTTTGTAGAAGGTCCCTTTCTGCAATGAGAATTTCAAAAAAGGAAACCCAACATTCAATTTCAGTGTTTTCTCAAAACACTTTCTAATTCTCAAAACGCTTATTTCTGCTTGCATGTTTCTGAGTTCCTGTCTCCGATGGATTTCTCAGATGTGTTTTATGTTGTGTTATGATGTTTCTAATTTGGGTGATGAAAGGTTAAAAGATACGCCTGTATGAAATTACCCAGTGGCTCCTGTGAACTAACATCATATCTTATTGAGTATGATCACTCTGTCATTTGCTTTGGCTACAGCAAAGCTTTCAGATACAGTAGGAATAAGTTGGGATCCCCAGAGCCCACTGTAGAATTTGAAGGGGGGCAAAAAGACATAGTTTCCTTGCCTAAGAGTCGCGAGCCATGTGTAAAGAGAGGATGCTCTGGAAAATGTTGTTATTCTTTGGCTGCCCTTTAGTCAGATCTTCTCACTGCTGGCATTGTGCAGAGTCAGCTTAAAAGGTGTATTTAGCGTTGAGGGATTTGGTAAATACTGCTTTATTGTGCTTCGCACTCCCTACAGGGCATTCTGAAGAGATGAATAATAAGTGTGAACAGGAAGAGCAAGTTTCCAGTCCTGTCAAATTAATTAGAGCAGTGTAGAATGAAATGAGGTTTGCCGTTAGGTAGGTTGAAAACAGGCAAAGGGAATCACTCAGGCATATACAAAAATGTTACCCCGCTTCTATTATTATTGTTTGCTTTTGAATCGGATAGAAAACGTAGCTATGTTTTGCTACCCACAACAAAACTTCTCCCAAGTACTGGGCACATAAATGAAATAAGCTGGATGTGCAGAGCTATCCCCCTGCTGTGGCAAAAGCGAAACTTGCCAAGCGGTGACGCTGCCCTTAGAGCTGCTGTTCCAGAAATGTTTCCTTATGGTTTTAAGGGAATTAGCGACACGCAGGCTCAATGTCATTTAATTCCGTAAAGACATTTTAGAACTTGACTCAGCTCCCAGCTGTAAGAGTCCCTCTGATTTGCCAGCCGCCTGCTTCATAATTTTCTGAGACTCGCATTTTTCCTTATAGCAGCCCAAAAAAGCCATTCTTGGTGTCATGCTTGGGCTCTAGTTTGTCTCTTTTCCTAAGTCTTTTCAGACAGCCATCAACATAGGAGGTAAAAAAGGGTCTGATCCAAATCCCGCTTGAGTCAGTGGAAAAGATTCCTGCTGAATGAAGTGAGGGCTGGATAAGATCAGTAGACCCTATTTTTTCATTCCCTGCCTAGACAGGAGTGATCTCTTATTGTGCATTTCCAAGCTCTGGTATGAAATGACTCAAACTCTGAGGCTACTGCTTCTCCTGAAAACTACTCCCCAGACTAAACACACCATCTGATAAGAAAATTATTCCCCCCTGTACCACAACTCACCCTCTTTACTTTGTTCCCTAGGAAAGACTTATTTTTTATTCTCCCTCAGTTGTGTTTTCAAATTTCAAGCGATAATTAAGAATCTAATATATTCCTCCTGCACTTTGCATTTGTACATATTTAGGTGCTTTCATACTTCCTTCTAAGTAAGTCTTTCCAGTTTTTTTGAGCATTTTATTACTCTTCTGTGACTTGACTTCAAGTTATAAACTTTATTTCTCTCACTTGCCTGCACATGGTGCCTAGAGATGGGAACTGCTTGACCACAGTACAATACAGCAGTTATCCCCACAGACACGAATATTTGGGTGGGATTCTTTTGATCTTTGGTGTTTGTCACCCCAGACTACTTTTCAGGTGATGGGTCGTAGGGGGGGGAAAGACAGTTCTAGGGTCTCATTTATGTCATCCTAAAGCAGAGGTTTAGGATTTTGTCCTAGAAATGCCTGTTTCTCTACTGGGAGCCTAGAAGGACTGGTGTGGCCGTGAAGACATCTCCCATAGACACCTCCCATCACATGATGGGAGTCAGGCCCTTGGAAATGTGCAACTGGAACCGTTGCTCAGAGTGGCTTTGAAAGGGAACAAACGCCTTGTCTAACAAAATTAGGCTGTTCTGAAAAACTCAATACACCAACTTCTTATTCAGGGAGGCAAACAAAAATTAAGCATTTTCATAACCTTGGAAGCTCCCGCTTTGAAGTTTTTAGAATGGAAAGTTGTGGTTGTCGCTGCTGTTTGTGTTGAAAAGTGTTACAATGAAGATGCACCAGATTTCTAAAATGAATTAACAAAAAATTATGCTGAAACATGAATGAAATGTTTCAGCGTTCCCTGCATCCCATTTTCGGTTCAGCCTTAGGTTTCTTTTTCTAATTTTGGTTCATAGAGAATTTCAAATGTCTTATGCTCAGCCTGCTTCAGAACAACATCACACTTTAAATTTGGGATTTCCAACTAAATTGAGATAAGAGAGTTAGCTCCTGCTCCATTCTGTCGTTCAAACACAGCTCTCCTCAATCTGTATTTTTGTTTCTCTCTTTTACTCTTAATGGAATATGGGAATAGTCACTTTCAATTTTGCTCCACTTGTCCTCTTTTTCTGAAGCTGCAATTTAGATGTCACTGTTGGCCTCTGATTAGCACAGATTGTTCTCCAGCTCTCCATGTACCGTACTTGACCGCGAGGGTGTGGGGAGGGACACAGAAGGTCAGGGAGAAAATCTCATCCTTACGCTTCTCGGTCCAAAATTCATCTGCTGTGAATCAGCACAGCTCAGCTGGCTATTGCCTGGTGCCTCTGAAGAGCTCGGATCTCACCAAGGGACGTGCCTGTGCCACATCAAGCTGAGGTGAAGGCACATCACTGAACACCCTCGCATTTTTAGGGTGGGTGCGGTGGCGCGGGAATCAGCTCAGTGAAAGAAAATACAAAGAAGAGGTGCTTCAAAATCCGTGCCATTCCTGCAAGCCGGCTGTTACCACCGATTTCCCTTCAGCTCCCTAACTTCCATGTTCCACAAATGCTTTGGAGCAGCCAAGGAACTCCTGCTCGAGGATCTACGGAGGGAAGATGGTCCATCAAGGGAACAGTTTCAGCTCCAGGGACAATAAGAGGTCTGGGGCCTGAGACTTAGAGGCAGACGCTCCCTTCTCTTTTTTAGAGAATTTCAAAATGCTTTGGTTTTCGTTCCAAATGGGAAAAAACCAGACGTTTTACAATTGCAAAACCCTCCATAAAACTGAATGATCTTTCTCCCCACAGCTCCATCTGAAACAGATGGAAATTTCTTCAGTGAAGTGACCACTTAATTAAAACTATGTGATACCAAATTAATACCATTTCAGCAGGTACTGAGAGGACAAGTGAAGATTGTCCAACCTTCTCCAGGTGTCTAAGACAACTACCTATCGCTTCTTAAGGTGTCTGGCAGCTGGTAAGTAATTTAAACGACGCTGGTCGGCTCCCAAATAGAAGAAATAAATGAACACAAAAGAGCAAGATTTCAATTAAAGTTCATCATGTAAAACAGGCCTCATGCCTTCCCTGACCACAGAGATTAGCTTTTGTGTCTGGAATTGCATTTCATAAACCTCCTCCCTCGACATGGAACATCTGCTCCCTTTAGGACTATTGTTTTACACCCATAAATAAAACATAAAATTACATTTTTGTCACTCTTCAGGCCAGATCTTTAGCTGGCATAAATCAATGGCAAGCAGTCAACCTCAGCAGAGCTCTGCTGACTTAAACCAAATGAGGATCTGGCCCTTGACGCTTTGGTGCTGAAGAAAATAATGGGTCTGGGCAGACTGTGTGGGACATTGTTTATCAGAGAATGTGTGTGAAAGTACGTGGAGCAAGTAACCATAAAGCATGATTGATCTCTCCAGCATATTTTAACACTTTTTTTTTTTTTTTCAGTGTTTGCTGAAACCTTTTAGGTAGTGCAGTCTTCTCAGATATCATTTTATGTTTGAAAAGCTTTCTAATTCATAATGAAAAGTTACGCGTCGCTCCAATGAACCTCTAGCTTCAATTACTTGCTGTGCAAATGGTTGGCTTGCATTTTGACCAATGTTTATGGTGCTTGGCAATTTTTCAGTAGCTACTTTACCCTGATATGATTAATTTCTTGCATAATATGAGGTTTTGCATGTGTGGAGCTGAAATAATCCTACTAGGCAGAAGAGAAATAAAAGAGCTTGTGTGTTTCAGCTTTAAAAACATTTGAAACATAACATCACAATTTTAAGCGTGCCAATGATAATACAAGTTAGCCATGGATGAAGACGACCACAAGAGACATGAACTTTCTGATGGGATTCAGCAGCATGAAAGTCATTACTTGGTGAGTAAGGTCAGCACACTAGATCAGAGCTGGGCAGCCCCAGAAGCAGGGAAGCAAGAGACCAGCCTGGAGCTCATCATATGGGATCACATCAGGAGAAGTAAGAACCGCTGCCGGTCCCCGTTTGCGTTCTTGAATGCCAAATCCTTCTCTACCCGCTAGTCTCCCTCTGCACCAGGGATGTTGACAAATATTAGGTACCCTGAAGTAAATGCAGGTAAAGCTTGAACAAACAAGTCTTCATTTTGAAATACGTTTAGCTTTAAGCACCTGAGGAATGTCCCTGGTGGCAGGCTGGAAAGCTAGCTCTGTGCTTTAGCTTCTTTAGCTGGATCAGAGACCTCATCAGACTTTACAGTAGGTGATTGGATAGGGGTATTTGGATCTATGCAAGCCTAAAAGACAAATATTGCCCACAGCATATTTTGAAAGGATTTGAGGAGAACAAGAAACTCCACCCTTCCTGCATTCTGAAGCAGAAAGACATTGCCATGGGACCTGGCACTCAGTCCTCTTTGGGCTCTGTAACATGAGAATTATGGAGCATCCTCACCCACCTGGTCTGCCTTCTCCCGCAATACCAACAGGTACATCTGCTCTGATTCACTTTACCATTTAGTGTCTTAACGCACACAAAACCTCTTCAGTGATTTAAGCTAAAATACTCTGCTTTAAACTCAAGAGGCTCCTAGGTGGGCACGTGATCCCACGTGCTGATTCAGATGGGGGGAAAGTTCTCTTCAGCAGAAGTCGTGAAGCAGATCGCTGGAGGTGGTAACCTCTTAAACCACCTTCAACAAAAGCCCTTAGGTGCCTTCAAATTCCCAACCTCCATATTTTTACTTCATACAATCGCACGCTTGTCACCTTAATAGAAAGTACGTCTACATTGCGAATTCCAGTATAGCAAAGAGGTACTCAGACTGGCTATAAATGAGCTAGCCATAAATGAGCCTGCTTTCTGGCAGGATAAATTAGCCCATATGGAGCTAACACTGCCAAAAAGCGGGGTAAACGAGTCCTCTCGGTGTTCTCTGCTGCCTCATCTAGACTGCGTCCAGTATCCACAATAGCTGGGTTTACAGCTAGCTGGGCCATTTCCACATTGTCATGTGGACACACTCAGAGCAATATTGTTATTATTGTTGTAACATCTACAAGATCACAAGAACCGAAGCCTAATGGGGGTTAGTTACCTTTTACCTTCGCTTTTTAGCGCAGAGCAGAGGGGCCGAGCCGGAGGTGACAGTGCTGCCACCCGACCTCACTAAACGCAGCAGTTATTTCTGCTTACATGAATGTACACAAATTAGACGATCATCTTGGGTGATAATGAATACTGAGTCATCCGGAACCCAAGAAATTACTCTATGGCCACAAAGATACGCCACGGTGAAGCACCTGATGCTGAGACCTTGAGGTTTTTTCTGTTTAACTTTTTTAAGCCAGTCTTTTCTAACGCTTTCTGTTTAAAATAAACAGATGATGTATGTGGCATTAGTTGACTTACCCGGGGTGACTCAGCCACTTTGGTCCTTCAGGTTCTAAAGAGACTGAATCTAGAGCGGCGTTACTTAGGTTGTAACATTCCTTTTTAATGTCTAAAGGCTATTTGGGTTTTTGTGGATCTCAAACACTTTGAATGGTTTTGAACGAAAAACAATACATTAAAAAACTTAAGAAACACGTTAGAAAATTACCTGAATTAGCTGAATTCAAAATGGGTCCTGGGTACCTGAAGCAACATCCAGCCCTGAAATCTGAAGTGATGTGGAACTTCATGAGGAACCTACAGAGACAAAAGAAATAGAAAATTGAGCAAGGATCAATCTAGACTTAAAAAGTTCAGGTACACTGGTAGGTAGAAAACTGCTCGGTAAACACACTTCCAGGGAAGTGCTTACGGCAGGATGGCTTATTTCAGTTAGGTGAAATAAAAAAACCCAAAAAACTATGCTAATAGAAGCTGCACCAGTGTATCTGCATCCAACAATTAGCACTGACACCAGTACAGCTATCTGGGAAAAAAATCACATCCAATTTAATGCACACGTGCCAGCAAGACCTCTAACTCCGTATGTATCACATTAACCAAATTCTGTAGGTTTCAGAAATTAATTTCATCCAGTAGTGCATAATTTTACAACCAGATAGCACAACACATGAAAATACACTTCGAATTGCTGGTTGACTTATGTGATTTTCCTCGGTACCACGAAGAGGGGAGAAGATAACTTTACAATACCCCAGCGCTATCCAGTTTCCCACTCAGTGTCCTGCCTTGTCTAGACTTTGCGGCAAAATGGGGCAGAGCAATCAGCATGTGATGAAATCTCCTCGAAAATGTGAATGCAGCCCTTTCTTTTTCTGTATTTACTTACAGATCAGTGTACCCCTGAAGAACTATAAACAGCTGAGAGCAAAAAATAAAGGGACCTCTGAAAAGTTTTATGTCCTCCAAACTATAAATGTCAGGTGGCAATACTAGGCAGTTTATATTTCTGTAGAAATATATAAATTTTTTTTCCCATGAAAATATTTTCTCTGAAAAAAAAATAAAAAGCTAGCTCGTCACTGGCAATTTTATGAAATACATATATAAATTTGCAGCGGGTACTGATGAATGCCTTTAATAAGCTGAGTTGACAATTATTTTTTTTTTTTCTCCTGCCCAAAGGAAAATAATGTGTATATTAAAAAATGCTTGCATTTTTAGTTTTTGGTGGTTTGGTTGTGGTTTTTATTTTTCAGATGGTTGGAGGGGTAATGAAAAGTATCAGCCAGCAGTAATGCGCCCAGAGATCTGTATAAAAATCCAGATAAGGCAAAATTTTGGTATATAACGGCGAAGAACCCCAATGGGCTGGGTCAGTGCAGGAACAGCATTTGCCAAGACCAAGCATTACGTTTTTACCCGGCTAAGGGCCAGCGATGTGGAGAGATGGGGCCGAGCACGTGCGCATGGCTGGGGGGCAAGGGGCACACACCACCATTTTCTGAAGGTGGGATTCCTCACTACTGCGCTTTCCCTCCCCAATTAAGGGTTGAAACGAGCCACTGGAATCTACTGTATATCCCGGGGAAATGAATGCCCTGGCTGCTTTCCAACTCATATTTCTCTCTTTCTACAGCAAACAAACAATAGGCCAAGTAGGATGTTGTGTGTCGCCCTGGGAAAAAAAAAAAAAAAAAGAAAAAGAAAAGTGAAGTATTGATAAACTGAGATTAATTTTTACAAAAATGTTTATATCAAGTGCATATGCTTTGCCTCTTGGCCATTATGGAAATGTCAGGGGTTTAATTGGCAGCTGTGAATAGCAGCACCTGCAAACAGCTCAGGGCTTGTTCCTGTGGTCTGGCAACATTCTTACTTTATGCTTTAAATAAAGGCTTACTCCCTGAGACAGAAATAACTGACAGGGGATGATTGATGATTACCCATCACGCAATGGCTGACATCTACCATTCACCGAATCCATTTACAATTTCACTTCCAGATTTCATTAACAGGGCCGTGACATCTAGGAACGGGATTGATACAGATGGCAGCTCGGTTACAGAGTTCAGCTGATGCTGAGCGTATGTTAAGCATGGAAAACAGATTACTACGAGCTCCAATCTATCTCATGTGGTACATTTTGGAAACCCTATCTGTTTACTCCAGGTAACCTTTTATAGTTCTATTTATCCTGCCTAGTTTCAAACCAGATAGCAATTTTCCATAGTGGAGAATTTATAGTGCCATTTACAACATGCGTTTATAAAATACTTACTTCTGTGAAATATTAAGACAACATTTTGGCATTCTAAAGGTTCCCCTCTTGCTTAAGAAGGAAACAAAAAAAATGCGAGCACATAAAATCCGTGATTTCCCTCATCACAAATAGTCTCTTCTGAGCGTAACGTGGCTCAGCACAAATGGCTCAGTCCCCACCGCACACCTGCGTGGGTCTCAAACCCCTGTGGCCGTGGAGCTCGGAGGCAAATAAAGAAGTTTGCAGCCAGAGGGGCCAGTCCCGCTTTGCTCAAAACTCCCGCTGACCTCTGCCGGAGATGGGACACGGCGTCCTGCAAATCCTTGTTTTTATCTCAAGCTCATCGGGTTTGGCACAGGCTGTTCTTCAGGAAGGCTGAGGCTCAAAATGCAATTTTCCATTTTCATTAACAAGCCGGGCCAAATATCAGATCTGAAGTTAGTTTTCAAATCCCAGAAAGTCTGAAGCTGCTCAGACACAGGATTTCAAGTCAGCTTGCAGTTAGGGTGGGGGATTCTTCTAAAATTCATAGTCACCTTCAGATCAAGGGCTTAGGCTTGGGAACCTTTCCTTTGGTATTTGTGTGGACATCAGTACAGGAGCAGCAGAAAGTGGGGATATTCCTCCTGAGCAGCTCTTGACTCTTTAAAGAGAAAACTGAAGGGCCACCCCTGAACTAAAACACTATTCTGTAAAAGTAAACAATCACAACTTAAATACTCATAACCACCGACTCCATGCAAACAACTATAACTGAGCCTCAAAGGAGGAGAGAAGAAACAAGCAGGGTAAAAACTAGTTATCGCATCCAAGTGAGCAAGGGTGACACCAAATGGGTCGATAGAACTGCTCTGTACAGCTCGGCTGCTGAAAAAGTGCACGGGGTGCAACAGGTTTTTTTTCCCCCCCATTATTAGGTCTTGCTTTTGCTTTTCTAGCTTCGTTTGTGAAGTTTTCAGGCCCTCTTTCCCCATCAGCTCATGATCTGTAGCAAGCTTTCAAAACCAGGCAGCGTGCCCTTTCTCAGCTGCTCGAGCCCCTTTTTCCCTTCTTGAAGTCCACGTGGCTTCACCCTCTCCTAACTTTGCTGTCGGTAGGGTCTTCTGAAACTCAGATTTGTTACTTCTATTCTTACAGCCAAAAGATCATGCAGTGGAAACTGGTGTTAATGCAGTTCTTTAGCAGGTGCACAAAGAGCCAGTTTCCAGACTGACACTTCTAACGGCTTTCCAGAAACAGCTCTGCTTCATCTCAAACTTGCTGAGCCAAATCCATTCCTTCCATATTTCAACCAACTTTGTCCATTTAAGCCACTACTTCAATCTCCATAGGTAACTGCATGCAATCTTTCTTGTAAAAAATTCAGTGGTTCTCTTTTTTATTATGATTATTTAAAGCAATTAAAGATGATCACACATAAACTCCAGAATTAACGTTGTGCAAATATTTATACAGAAGCTAAAGCTAAGACTTTTCCCCCTTTCTAGGTGAAACGTGGAAGATTCGTTCCAGAAGAAACAAATACATTGTCCAGTTTAACTAAGGGCAGCATGAAGTGTCTTCCTTTCTACCTCATTTAAAAGGATAAATTTTTAAGAGCATCTCATTTAAGAGCATAAATGCTCTTTTAAAGAAAGTATCCTTCTTCTCTGTGTACCTTCTCTTACGTGTGCCACCACCGATGGTAATAGATGACAGTACAAAGATTTTCCAAGAAATTTCCCTAAAGTTGCCAAAAGGATCCTTCTGCAACATGGTTAAATTCAACAATTCAAAAAGGATTTTTCAAACTTGTCAAAGATACATGAAAAATGCAGCGGCTGTAACAGAAGCAGTTACTCCCCACTCTGGGAAGGAGGACCTGTATGCACGGGTTTGAACAGGGTTTTAAAAAGCTAACTTTTTTATTTCTGCTTCCGTAATTTTGACCCAGCCGGATGGATCTGCACTGAATTTTCTGCTGCTCAGCGCAGAGCTGGAGGTAGGGAAACTTTTTTTGCTGTTCTCTGTAAATATCCCCTAAAAAGCACACTAAGGCACTACTTCATGGTGGTCAATGCCACCTTCCCGCAGCAAAGCCTGGAGATGGCACTTCTAAGTAAACCTCGTGCTCTGTTGAGCAGAGGCCCCAGAATATGGCAGACACACCCCAAAGTCAGGAAGAACAGGAGTCAGCCCAATTTTACATGTTCAAGTGCAGGCGGGCCAGCCCTGAGCTACAGTGATTGGGGCTCTCTCTGTAGCAAGTGGATAGAAATAAGTGTCCCCAGGTTGTGAGTCATCTCCTGCTGCGGCTGGCACCTAAAACAGGTCACATCAGTCGTGAGTTCCAAGTGCCCGTTTCCTACTGCTGAGCAGGTGAAACAATCAAACTGCCTTAGACACAGGCAGCTACTTCACTGGCATCTGAAGTGACACGACACATCCCATCCGTAATAAAATCTCTAGAGAAGCCTCACTCGTGCCCCACGAGTGCAGAAGTTACAAGTCTACACATCTTTTTTTTTTCTTTTTTTTTCTTTTTAACTCCTGCATGATCCTGCTTCATCAGTTTTCAGACAGGAAAGAGATGAAACAGGAGAGTCAATAGACTCAACAGCATTGGGAGGATCTTTTGCTTTTGCCTTGTAGTTAAGTGGAGCCAGGGGATGCTGCAGCGTGGCTTACAGTCTGAGAAAGGTATGTCCAGCAAGAAAAAGCTCAATTTGCACATGCAGTGAAGTACTGTCCCAGAATTTTGCCGTTTACCGGGATATGGGTTGCCTTCGATGTGGTTAGAAGCTTTGGGACAGAGCAGCAGTGAGGGCAGTCAGAGGTAACCTGCTGGCTTGGCACCGCACAGAGCAGGGAGCACACAGCAGGGAGCCTCTCTGCTGCTGATGGAACTCCCGAGTACAATAATCTCCAGGACATGAGTGATGAAGAACAGCTTGGGATAGTAATTTTTGCTACTAGCCCAGCTAGTTCCCCGAGAAAATGTCCTAGCGGACTCTTCGGTGTTTTGGTTCTTTGTGACTGTGGCGTATTCTTGTCCCCAAATGTCCCTTACAACCCTAGGATAACGGGGGAGAGACAGATGCCTCCAACAGCACACGCCAAGGACTCCACTTACACCCTTAATTATTGCCTGCTTTGACTTCCTCTCCAGAGGCATCAACTTTCCTGTACTGAATGTACGGTAGCCAGAAGAGATTTTTTGTGCTTAGAATTAAGTGCTTAAACCCACGCATGAGAATTCGGGACAAACATACTCCCAGGGCTACTTCTGAAGGTAAAATCTTCAATGATTTTGATACACTCAGCACCTGCAAAATGGGCACCGTGGGAACGCCGATTAAATAGAAATTAAATAAAAGTAAAAAAGCCCAAAGTTATTTTACACTGAGATGAATGATATGTAATAAATTAAAGCTGCCCTCAATGGCGAGCACGCGAAAGGACTGCTCAACAAACTGCTTTTTTGGCTACACATCATCCATCTGGTGCTCTCAATTAGGCAGGGATGTGGCGCAGAAGCGGTACGGGGTTGGGTAATAAAAGCTCAAATCACAGCGCGTGCGTGGAAGGGAGAGGTGTGCAGGTCAGGCCCGACACACTCACCGCCTCACTCCCCGCTTTCCGAGCTCTTCCTTTCGCAATCGGTACATTCCTGCAGCATAATGGGGAACCTGGCACGAAGCTCTGCACAATACGCAATTTCTTTATGATTACCGAGCGAAACGTCAATGCTGCCTTCCCAGAGCCAAGGAGCACCTCTCATTTCCACTGAAGTCAGTAGAAGCTTTGGGTATTACTTTCGAATCCCTGACAGTGGGCTTTTCAAAAATTTTCCATTTTAATTGTTTCAAAACTTTAAGTGTTTTGAACAGTATAAAGCAATGTAAAATAAATGGCACTGTAAATGGTGCGAAAAAAAAGGTATTAATAGATACTGGCGAAGGTGCTACTTTTCAAACAGTGTCTCCAGTTGCCTCAAGAGTTCCAACTGGCAATTACAAATTGTTTTCAGCTCTGTCCCTTATTTTCCTTTAAATACCGATGCATCCATATATAACATAACAAAACACAACGTGATCCAAGGTAACCCTGTAGAAATAAAAATGTGCTTTGGATCAGATCCTTGTTATTATATGGATGGTGAACATTTGATCTGTATTTATTGCACTTGGACTGAAGTGTGCAGACAAGTAAGTGTCCTCAGTTGGGCAGTTAGCAGATCTTTACTTATAATTTATAAATAAAGACTATGTTCCCATGAACAATGGCTCAGAGCAGCCTACTAACCATTGCCCTTGTGTCACTCCACTCAAATAACCCCCTTTCCTTTTCTGCATGGCTGTGGTTGAATTCTGAACAGGGTTACCCTGTCTCATATCTCAAAGGCACATGGTGTGGCACTCAATTGTTATTTTGAAATGAAGGAGAAAATTGTTTTCGCAGACACCGGAAAATATCAGAGATATATCAATTCTGCTTGGGACGTCCCAGGAAAAAAAACCCAGCTCCCCTGAGGAGGGGGGTGGGGGTGGGAAAAGACAAGGGCAGAGAAATTTGTACTTGGACTAAAATAAGGGGAATCTTCCCCAACTCAGAAAATTTAACCCCAGTTTGCTTCTAGGATAACATTTTTCTTGAAAGGAAAGGAAGCCACACGGCCTCCTCTGTTTACACAGACTTATTGTGCAACTCATCCATGCTGTTGATCCTCTTACGCTCTGAATCATGACATTTGCTTGGACCATTACGATAAAACCTTATTCATTTCTGGCAGATAAAATCTCTGTTTTCCATGCATGAGGGCAGACAACACAGTAATGAAAACACAAATCGAAGAGCAAAACACTCGCGAGTTCTTCAAGGCAACATGTTGAAAGGGTGGAAAAGTGTGTCAGAAGTGAAAAAAGGGGCCACCAAATGGGTGTAAATAAAATTCTGCTGCAAGGCCATTTTTCACTGCCAAGAAGGTGTAAAGAGGCCTCAGTATTAATGAGAATCAAACCCTGAGGCAGAGAAGACAGATGTTGGCTCACAGCCCACAGATAAATTAATGGCAGATAGCAGAGGAGAGCCTATGATTTACCCCAACAGCGTAACTCAACTGATTTTAACACAACCACGTACCCTGAGAATTTCATCCCAAAGGCAGCAACCCTTTACACCGCACTGTAGACAGAGTGTGGGTGGGGGACAAATCCCCAAGGGATGACAGCAACCTCCTGCCAGGTCAAGTCTGGATAACCTACCAACCGCTCACGTCGAAAGCATCCTTGCTACAAGTTCCTGATCGTTTTCTCCAGATGTGAACAACAGCTTGTGATTTAACTTCTCGGTGGAGTTTTGAGATGACTTATCTATGCCTTTACTCAACTCTCTAAGAATGATCCTGCTGCAAAAATTCACACTGAGGAGAAATTAATAGCCCTTCAGGTGAACTGGAGGCAGCCTTGAATTCTGGAAAGATGGGTTGATCGGGATTTTTGAAATTACAGACAATCCATCCTGGTCATTTTTATATGTTCACATGCAAGAGTTTTGTATTTTTGCTTTTTTATTAAGAAAGCGACAGCTAAAACAGGTAACTAACAAATGTTACTGACAGAGGAGACACAAAATTTATCACCTCTCCCACCAAAGGCATTTAGAGAACTTTCTCTATGCAGAACATCAGCACGAGACCTCTCCTCGCCATGCCTCTGCTTTAATTGTGAGTCTCAGCATCTGTGCTGCAAACAACTATTTTTTTCCAGGGGTTCATAACTCAAGTTTAACAGATTGCTCTAGGCTGACACATGGTTTCAACTTGGGAGCAAGCATTTCTTTTATAAATGGCTTTTTCTTTTCTTTTAAATGGTGATTTCTTTTCGGTTTTGCTTGTAATGTATGTAAAATGATTTGGGATGCTTTTTGCACTTGTGTACAGTAACTCAAAAGCAGCTTTCATTGGAACAGTGGAATTTGGCAAGTGAACAGTCAATATTGCCCTCTAATTGCTTTTAGCGTCTTTGCAAAAATAAAAACGTCATTTAAAATGGCTGAGATATTTCAATTTGAAAAGTGGCTACTGAACAAGCACAATAACGGCATGGATTTTTACTTTGCGTATGTAATGCACATATTCAGCATAATGCGATCCCTAAAATATACATCTCCAGATTAGGGCTGCACTGATCACTGATATTTTATTTTTTTTTCACTTCAGTGGCTGAAATGGAAAAATAAAATCTTCTGGGGTTGACCATTGAACATTTTTCCTTCCTCCTCTTTCTCCATCAAAGTCCAGAACTGTTTCCTATAGGGATAACAGGAGGTTCCTTCTGACCCAAAACGTAATGTAACATCTCCATTTGGGGGTCCGAAAAAAACCAACCAGTAACAGAAAAAAATACATTAACAAAAGCTACATTAAACACCCAGTAAAAAACAAGACCAGGACATGATCATGTCCTTCCCCTTCCTGTTGTCCCCCATGTCACACTCTGAGAACGTATATCCTCCAAGTTTAAGCCCCTCTTCCTTTAGAAGCCTGAAACACATATTGATTTGGGAATACCTTTAATCCTAGGCTACCAGGTACCTTAGGAGGATGTGGTCCATTCACAGGTCAATGGGAAGCGGGAAGCGCTACCTCCTTTCTCTGCTGATGTTTTGGGTGGCCTTGAACAAGCCCAGGCTTTGCCAGCGAGTGGCAGGGAAATGCCCGTTTTGTGAGATGTGCCAGGTTGGGTGGACATCTGCGGTCCTACATGTTACTTGGAGCCTAAATACCCACAGGTGACTGGACCAGTAGATACCACAAGCCTCCCTACAGCACAATGTGGCTTTACAGTGCTTTGAACCTCTCAAGCGACCGCACCAGCATCTTCTCTCCATCACGAGACGTGTTTTAAGACTGTGGGGTTGTTATAAATTTTGTTTTGAAAACATTGTTTTCATTTGCCATGCATTGTTTTTAACAGGCAAATTGGCACTGCACTTTTGTCCTTTTCTTCTAGTCTCGTGAAGATCAAAGCTTTTGTTTATGGCTGGGTTTTGTTGTTTTTTTTTTTTTTTACAAGAAGCTAGGGATGAGTCTGTGTTCATGTGACTCCAGAGCCTGAGGCTTTAGAAATCATCACAGGAATCTCACTAAACATCATGTGTTGACAGCGGTGCAAATAGTGAACATTCACTTGTCTAGCGAGATTGTATATTAATTCAAGACCATCAAGAACCACGACCATATTTCTCTAAAAGGCAACAACAAGCTGGGGCGGACTAGCTGGGAGAGGGGGCTGAGCAAACAGACGTTGTTCAGACCTTTCCATCCCCACGTTGGTGGGCTTCAGCACAGAAGTCCTCGCCGTACCTTCCCCATCCACCCCCCTTGTCTGAACGGAGCCGGCACAGTCACCGAGAGGCTTTTAAAACGTGGCACTAAGTTACAATATGCCATTCTAGGTCTTTTTTCTGACAGGTAATCCTCAGCTCCATCTATCCAGATGGAGTTAATTTGGCTGAACGACGCTGACCTGGGTGAAGGATTTTCAAATATAAATGGTACAAATACAACTTTCTCTGGCAACAAAGTCGTCCTATGTTACGATCTCCACCATCTCTCCCCCAAGCCTGCCTTATAAGGAGAGCGTTCCTTCTACTGGGATTCGTTCTGTCATTAATCTACGTCTTCTTTCAACAATAAAAGAAATATGGAATGAGATTACCAGAATGGATGGCCTGGTGCAGACTAGAGAACACTTCTTTTTAATAGGGATTTAAATTTGACATCAGTTAAATGTCTTGTGCCATCATGTTTCAGCTCGGTTATGTGGATTCTGGACCGCGCTACCTACTTGGATGTGAAGGCACCGCACTGATTTAAGGCTTCTCCCCTGGCTATTCAGAGCAACTGAAATCCCATATCCCTCTCCAGAGCTCACTCGCTTGGCCAAGGCACCGTGGTACAGGGTGGTGGAAGCTCTTCCCAAGAGGGACAGGCAGCCGCTCTTCCCAGTTTGGCTACGCTGTCTGCCCAGGTCAGCTGGGAAAGGAGGAATAACGGGGCAGGAAAGGAACTTCTTGTCTCCCTGCCACTCCTGGGAAACAGGAATATTTGCTCAAGTTAGCCTCCTGTGAGAGGAAAATAGGGCCAATGGAGCAAATGTTTCTTATCCCCAAAGTGACTGTTCTAATTTTTCATTACCTAGGTTTAATTAAAAGGCTAATAATATGATTTACCCTATGAATCCAACTGCAAGAGAAATAGACTTGGTCCATTCATGCATCCAGCAGTGTTCACACAAGACCTGAAGCTGAGAAGTGGAAAGCTCCTTCGAGCCCTTACACTAAAACCGATACGAACCATTGTCTTTCAACCCCCTCAAACCTCTACTCCGAGGCAAGTTTGTTGGTACTGGGACTATTTCTACCGACTCCAAGATATCACACATTACATTCTGGCTGCTGTGCTTATCTCCAAAGAAATCACTCTGGGTAGCAGGAAACAGATTTAAAAATAATATTCTCCTCCCTAGCGAGAAGCGTATGTGTTAATTTTCACTGCTCGCTATCTGCCTAATATTGTTGATCAAATCTTTGATTAAAATAACATTAGCAGCTGAGTCTGGATGACAGGGAAGGAACTGAGTGAGTTTGGTTCAGACTGTTATAATAATTTGGATTTCTTAAGTGCTTTGTGATAATACAGTACCCTGAAGAGCTAATATTTGTTCAGTAAGGGCATGCAACATGATTCTTTTATTTCCTGCCTCCCTCTCTCACTTGCAGTGATTGCTAGATACTAAGACATGTTTTTATTGTTTCTCAATAATATTGAGGCAGTACCTAGAGTTTTCACATTTTCATTGTGTGCTACATAAAGAAAGTAAGATTCTGCTCTTATTCAGAGAAAGCAATCACTGAATAGACAAAGAGAAAAAAATCAGGGAAAAAAAAAGGCTGCCAAGGTAATAAATACTGTAGTCCTTAAAAATGCTAAATCATCTTCCAGTTATTTGTAATATGTGTTACTGCAATGTCTAGCAGCTATTACGCTAGGTGCTGTGTGTTCACAGAGTAACAGATATGCCCTGTTCCAAAGAACGTACAGTACAAAAATAAGATGGGGGAGAAAAGAGGAAGAGGAAATTACCTGCCCAGCCTGGTGTCAGGGCTGGGAATTCACCAGCTCGCCCACGAGCCGATTCCCAAGCCAAGCTGCTGGACCACGCAGCGTAATTCACTGGCAACCACAATACCTTGGTCTTGGTCTTGACACATGAGAGGAAAAGGTGTCTGCACAGGAAATGTCCAGAGCCGATACACAGAGATGTAAGATGAATGACAGAAGGGAAAGAGCATATAGGATTTTCTATCTCTGGTTATGTGATTCATCAAAGGCTGCACGGTAGGGATAGAATTTGAAGGGAGGCTTGAAAGGAAGGAGGGACAGGTCTTTGCCGCTAAACTTGGAGAAGATTAGTTTATAAGAGCATATGATTAGTTGTGAAGATTAGTCCATGAGAGTTTATGGCATGAGAGCTAACGGCAAAACATCTTCTCCTTTGGACTGTGTATTCTCTTAGAGAGAAAGCGCAGGACCTTCCACCGAGCCTTTCTTACACCACAGGATCCCTCACTCTTACCCTAAACTAGGAAGGACTTCTCTTGCAACACATTTTGTAATCCCTAGTGATCCTCTTCTTTACTGGCTTTCATGAGAAAAGGCTTGTTCAAGTAAAGATCAAATAAAAGGACTGAAGACCAGGTGTTACACAGTAAAAGACCAACACAAAAACAATGTGACCAGGTAAACTGGGGCAGAGAACTGAACTTCTCTGCCAGTCTTTGTAAGTTATTTATTCCCTCCTCCCCTGCTCTCAGGCCACATCCAATTTAAGCTCACAGCTACAAGAAGCTACAGGAGATGGGTTTTAAACAGGAAGAGGGCAGACTTAGATCACTATGAGGGTGGTGAGGCACTGGAACAGATTGACCAGAGAAGCTGTGTATGCCCCATCCCTGGAGGTGTTCAAGACTAGGCTGGACGAGGTGTTCCTACCCAGGGCAGGGGGGTTGGAACTAGACAACCTTTAAGGTCCCTTCCAACCCAAACCATTCCATGATTCTGTGATTCCACACAATGCTTGGACAGTGAGATCTCAAAGTGAGATCCCTCTAAGATGCCTCGAACTGGGCATTCAAGACTGAATGTCCCACCTCATACATACTGTTTTGAGTGACCTACCCTGTTTTCTATCCCAGCTTTGCTCATTAGCATTGCTTTGTCTAGAATGAAGAGCATTTCTCAAGTCAAACTGACTCAGGAAAACTGACCGCGTTGGTCCAACGTTCCTCAGCAGCCGCTAACACATTCTCACCCGAAGAAACTTCCACTTTTTAATAATAAAGTTGCTTTGGTACCAGGGAACGCTTTAGATGTCTAAGTATAACACACTGCAGGTCTGGGTGGAGTCACATGAAAAAACAGGGCCATGCCTAATGTTGTAAGAAGAAACTGGCTCAGCAAAACAAAATAATATTACAACTCTGGGAAAAAATAGGCAGAACAGCCTGAGGCTTTAACATGGCCCTGACTTGTACTAAATCTATAAACTGATATTGTATACATACAGAATACATGTATATAAATTCTTGCTGCTACTTTCTCAGTTCTGTAGTGTTGTATTTTGGGGATAATCCTGAGCTGCCAATGTCTGAAGACCCTAGAACCCAGTGATGCCAGGCCATCAGCAGACAGGAGAGACATCCTGCAGCCAGCCAGTGTAGCAGCTGAGCAGGCTGCCAGATAACCGAAAATCCCAGAACACAGACAAAAGCAACAATAAGACGACAGATAAGTTGCAAAAGATACACCTTATCACTAAAAATAATAGAATTTGCAGGTATGAGATAATAATCCTTGATTTCCTTGTCTGCAGGAGGCAGATCTATGGAGGTAAAATCCACAGGGTTTCAAAAAGACTACCTGAGGGAAAGCTGGAAAAGTATCTCAGGCTCCTATACTGTTCCTATGGGGCTGGAAATTCTGATCGCAATGACATCAGCAGGTAAGGGACTCATCAGATACAGCAACTGTTCCTTGGCAACCCCCCTCAACCCATAGCAATTTGGTGGCACCTCTGAAAGATGAGGTGATAATTAGAGCTTGAACACAGAACACAGAACTATGCTCTTTGAAAATATTCCATCTACCTGCCCTCTCACTCATTTGCACTACTTATTATTATTTACACAGGTAGCTTAATGCCTTAAGCTGTTAGAGGAACTGGTTGTCTGATAAAATTTAATGGCATTCAAGAGGTAACCAAGATCTGAGAGAAGAGAACTGCATTCTGCAGGAACATTTCAACTTCTGCTTTTGAAGTCCATGGTGGTAATATTCCCATTACATGAAATGTATGATTTTATCCTCCATATCAATGAGTAAAAATGTTCATCTAAGTCCAGCCCTTTTTAATTGCTGAAGGCAGTAACAAATGCAACATGCCATGGTCTAGTCCTGCATTTATAGTGAGTGTCTACACCCTTGGGCATTCAGAGGGATTTCTTCCTCAGATATATATATGTACACAGACACACATATTACACACACACACACATATATTTATAAATACATTTAGGCATAGGACTGTATTTATAATATAAAACGATTGCTTCCCTTTTAATACCCAGCTCATGAATAATTTGGGAAGACTCAGGTATTTTCTCCTGCATTACAAGACTTAATTGTTTGGCTTCCTCATTTATCTTTGGCTCTGATTTGCAATTTATGCCTTTACACAGCTTTCAGATATCTAACATTTCTTTTGTCCCTTGCCCATAACATTTAATTCTTCTCCCACTGATTATTTATCTCTGTAATTTAAAGCTACATTATTTAATGCTACAAGCTATAAAGTGTTTGGGGATGCCATTTGGATGAAGGATGCTGCACAAAATAGAACTGTATTGTCCTACGAATCCAAGTTCTTCATACGTACAGCACGTACCATTTCTACAACCGTAGCACGACCATCAGTTCCATATCAATATATTGTTTATTTTTTCAGGATATCAAACTGTACATGCTTTGAAATATATAGAAACAGAAGTACTTTTTTTTTTCTGCTGAAATGTTTAATCTTTAGTGTCTTAAAGTAAAAGGAAGCAGAAAAAGCTTTTGCTCAAGTAGCAACAGTGACCTCTAGTGTGTTTTTTAAATTTTTTCCATTGCATTTACACCCATTGTTCCTTTAACCTCTAGGGCATTATTTAAGAACAATTTTCCAGATAGTATTTGGACTAATTTTCTTATTGACTCTAGTCTATACCAGAATGTGATTCTTGGGCGATCTTCTTTTATCCTCATAATCTATGGTAAAGCAAGTGTGTCTTCATTAATGACTGTAATTATCATATATAAAGTTGTCATTTAAATGAGCAATCATCTCTCTCTCTCGCACACACACACACACAAATTGAGCTTTATTTGTAGCAGGAATTGAAATTTGGCTAAATATCTTAGTTAGCTTCAAGCAGTAAACATCAGGAGCACAGATTGCATTGGTTGACAGAGTTTGTCAGCCAAGACCACAGTTGGGGTTTCCCACTGCCCCCTCCCCCCCCCCCCCCCCCATTTCTTGTTTTTTTTCCACCATACTAGTCTATACCATGCACAGATTGTCTTTCAAATGAGGAATGTTGCAAGAACACTCCATAGTGCATACAACTGTTAAATTGGCACTGCTGTCACTAAGCCTATGTCAGCACTTCCAATCTAAGCTGCTATTTTCAGGAGTTTAAAATTCAGTTACATGAGCCGTTATATACTGGCACTTGATGCACGTGGCCCTTCAGGGAAGAAGGTTATTCTGAACTGGAGAAGCATGTGTTGGCGTTACGGGGGGATTTTTGAGTGTGCGGGTGTCCGGGCATTCTCACGTTTTGGAGGCACGTTGCAAATTTTCAGGCCTGACCACTGAGTCCCGTTAAACTCTTCTAAAAGCAGATAAAAGATCTGCTTACAACAGGTACTCTCCCCCTCATTCTACAGATGTCAAAGCCAGCCTTTCCTATTAATAAAATGTTTCTCTAAGCTCTCTTCATTTTTAAAAAGAAAAGTGAATTGCGGATAAGGCTGCTTAAGTCCAGGTAGTCATGAGACGGGACTCCTTGCAAGTTAAAGAGCACAGATCCGGGGATACATTTAATGGCAAAGCGTCTGCAGACTGTGTGTGCATTACTGAACAAAACTACAGACACAAAGAATAGCTGAGCCCACTTACATGCTAACAGAAACCCACATTCTGCACCCAAAATCATGTCTGGGCACCAATATTTTAAAGGATGACCCTAATTTTATTCATCCAATTGTGTACATATGGAAACACCTTCCCTGTAACGCTTTGAGCCCCAGTTTAGCTGGCGTTAACGCTTAACCTTAAGCAAGTGATCTCAGTGCAACTATTCATGTGCCTAACGGAGGACGCATCCTCAAGTAGCTTGCTGTGGCTTCTATTTCATACCCCCAGCCATAGAGCATCTCCCATTTCTTTATTTCAGAGCCAGAGTTCCCTGAGATCTATCAAATCACTAAGATGCATTTTTTAAGAAGAGAAGATGACAAACTGGGACTCCCATCTTTCAGTCATGGTGCTGAACTTTCAATTTTCCTTCCCACAAATGTGCGAATTAGGGATGGTGATGGCCTTAATTTGATTCCTCTGGCTTTTCTCAAGGTGACAGCACCCCAATGCCGTTTTTTATTTTAATTTAAGGGTGTCGGGATCAAGGCAAGAGGGGAAAAATTTTGCTCACCTATTTAGAAGAACAAATGAGTTCAGGAAATCCAGGAAAAAGATGCAAAGGGATTATAATGTGTAGACCTTCAATGTGCTGGCTGCACTGCTGCAGAGGAAGAAAGTCAGGTTTCTGCTTGGCTAATGGAAAGGAAAAAGAGCAATAAGAAAAAAAATGAAGTTGCAGAGGTCCCAGACATGTCTCATGAAGGGCTTGGACCTACATTCCTGGCACACCTTGACTCCTGCTGATGAAAACCAGGGCTTGGTATTGAAAAATGAAAACAGCAGTGCAAAGCACAAGATGAGAGTGGGACTGTACCTGCAGCCTCACGGCAGGGCAAAAGTGAAACGACATCATGGCTCTAGTGTATTTGAGGAAAGGCAGGTGGTTTGTGCCTGGCCAGCCTCAGGCTGGTCCAAGGCAGGAGATGGGAAGGCAGCAGCCAAAGCTATGAACACAAGACTTGCCCAAATTCGGGGTGAAACCAGCATCTCAAAGGCCAGGCTGGACGGGGCTTTGAGCAACCTGCTCTAGTGGGAGGTGTCCCTGCCAAAGCCAGGGGGGATGGAACTACATGATCCTTAAGGTCCTTTCCAACTCTAACCAGTCTATGACCTCCATGAGCCCTGGCCGCAGCCTTGTCCTCACATAGGTCTTGTTCAGTGCATATTCCCCAAACCCGGCATCGTTCCCGCTCCTGCCCCCTGTTCATTTCCTGACAACCCACTTTGCTGAACTGGGCCCCACCTCAACGCCCTGGTCCTTCCTTTCCAGCCACACAAAATCCCGTATCAGGCTGAAGAACACCGTCTTGACGAATGCCAGTTTCTCCTGCCAGCACAACACAGCTCCTGGAGTTTTTAGAGCTTTTCTTCTTTTCCCCTTACCCAGTCTGTAAACAGCATAAATTAGTAATCAAAAAGATACAGCCCTCTGAATCTTTTATGATGGTGTGAGCGAGAGAAATTTGCAGACCAAAGGCTCTAATACACACATATTTGTAAAGGTCTTCTTTGTTTAAGGAGAAGAGTGAAAAGGCTGGAGGCTTGTCCCTCCCCTCACCTGCTCTTTGTGAGTTAATTACAATCGGAATGAGACGCCTGTCTCAGGGTCTTTCTTCAGGGCACTTTCTTGCACAATACCACAGATCTACGTCAATTATCCCCACAATCCTTTTTATTACTTAGTTTTAAAATACCCACTTAAAAAGTTACGACGCAGCCCCAAATAACTTGAAATACTGCTGGAGTACGGTTCGAGCACACGATTCGTGATTCTTCTTCCTTTTGCTCATCTCCCAGACTCAGCAAATATACATGTATGTGTATGTATCGTGTGCATTTATCGTGTATATTGCAGTAGGCAGGTCTATACAAGGCCTCTGCAGCAACGGAGCGGAGGGAGATCCCGCTGCACATTAATAACCATGTGCCCAGCCTTTATTCCATCAGTATAACCAGTTTAGAGCAAGCGCTGAGGCTCTGCAGAGAGCAACAAATGCTGAGATGCAACCTCCTGTTCTGACCTGTCTGCAGATGGCAACCTCCCTCACAGAGCAGAGCGCCGTGGGTTTCGGCTGGACCGGATCAGGCTCCCAGTTTCAGGCCGTTTCCAGCAGAAGGGCTGCTCTGCTGGTCCCTCTGCCCAGTGGGTGCCTCTGGCATGGCCCAGTAATAGAAACCCAGGTGGAAAATGGGAACAGGGAAGTACGATCTTTTCCCAGTTACAGTGTCCTGCTTCCTAAAATCAATAGCTCCAGGATTTCCTGACGTGGTGGTTCCACCTCCTTCATTAATAACCACCAATAGACCTCTAATAAAGTTGCCTAATCCCATTATTTAATTTATTTTGAATCAATTTATTCTTCGTGTCTCCTCAGCATCCTGTGCCAATGAGTAGCACAATTTCATTATGTGCTGTGTGAAAAAGCACTTCCTTTTGGTCTTGTTTTTTCAAACTCCCTTCTTTGACCGTTTCTGGATGCCTTCTCAGTTTTGTATTTATTTATTTCCAGGCTGAATGAGCCACAGGGCTCTATGGGAGCAGCAAAGCCCACATACAGCAGTCAGACAGGAGAAACCTCAGGTTTTTGCCAACACAAAGTACAGAAGGTGTTGATGTGAGAGAGATGCTTTAACTATTAAGCACAGGTACTGCAGTCCCTGACAGCTTCTGCAATTACAACAGGACCCTGACCATCGCATTCCTGTGCACAAGACTGACACAGCAGCTAAAGGAGGGCAACAGCGCTGACCTACCACAGCCCCAGCCACACAAACGCACAGGCTTTGTGTAAGGGGTGGAGGGGTGGGGGGGAATGAAAGAGAGAAGTGGAAAGTAAAATAAAAATAGCCTAAAGAGCTGAAGAGGTGCTTCCCTAGTTTAAAAGGAAGGAAGCCACCACTCCTGGGGTCAGGTCCACAAGCACAAACACTAGCTTGACATCAAAATACTGGGAAATCTGGATACACGTTACTGGTTTGGAGTTAAGTAACAGCGTTCACAACGGTGCTGAACAAAGCCATTCTCTCAGATTTCGAAGAGAAGAGAAGAGAAGAGAAGAGAAGAGAAGAGAAGAGAAGAGAAGAGAAGAGAAGAGAAGAGAAGAGAAGAGAAGAGAAGAGAAGAGAAGAGAAGAGAAGAGAAGAGAGGAGAAGAGAGGAGAAGAGGTGAAAGGAGCATCCTCCCTGCTCAGCACATGAAAGCCTGCTGCAGAGGAAGTGATGATTTTCCCAGGAACCTCCGAGAGAAGGTCTGGCAATGACGGGGTCTGACCTGGGAAATCTAATGGCAGAACTGGAAGTCTTCCTGATTATAAACTAAACACTGCTGCATTGAAGACCGTCTTCAGTTATTGAAGACGAACTGTATTGAAAATTTGGGGTTTTTTTTTACCCCCAAAAGATAATTTGCTCCCACCCATCTGCATTGCATTGCTTTGCTCATGTTAGGCGTGATTTTTTAGAAAACCAGACTTGAGTCACTTTCCAAGTAAGAAGAAATGGTACTGGCTGCAAAGGTATCAATATTTCATCAGGTCTTTGTTCGGCACTGGTTTTAGCTTTTCTTAATGGTGCACTTTACCAGGCAGCTTTTTCATACATCATTAAACAGCAGCTATAGCACTTGTGCCCTGTTTCTGATTTACCGTAGATAGTAATGTTTAAGATCACATTAAACACCACACATGCTCTCAGCTATTTGAGCAACATCACAGTAATGAACAGTCAATAGTCTTACTAAATTAGTACCCTTTGGAGCTCTCGTTACTGAATCAAATAAGTATCCTTGGTCCTCTGGTGAAGGCAATTCTAATATGAAATAATGAATTTAGTATCTAATCAAAACTTAGGGGTTCCTTTTCCCTTCTGACTTTCAAGAGTAAATTATATAAATTATGTAGAACAGATCTAATACTTCCAGCACCCAAGTCCTGCAAGATGGTGCTGATTAATTACAACTGGTGACCGGGACCCCAAGGTCCAGCCGCACGCTAATAAATGAGGGAGACAAAGGCAGAAGAGCTGTTCTGGGGTTACAGACACACAGACAAGAAAATAAGGTCTGAGTTCACTTACCAGTTCTGCCAGAGGCTCCCGATGAAATGCCACATAACCTATTTGTACCTCCCCCTCCTCTCAGCAATGTGAGAATATCACCGCTTCCTAATCCTAACTGGCTTTTTACGGTATCTGTGTACACGAGAAAAGTTTCTTACAGTAAGGGCCCAGCACCACTAAGTCCTCCTCACTGATGTCTAAAAATGTTGCTGTGATTAATTGCGAGATTTCTCTTACCTAAAAGGAAATAGGAGGCAGGAATCAAGATGAAATACACCTAATCAGTAAATAACCTGCAGACCCCGGCCAAGATTTTCTAAACACAGGAGCCTGGCACTCACCTCCCCGAATCTAAACATGGAGCACATTTTCACAGTTGCTGATGCACCAGTGGATTCCACATTACTGGTACCCCAGTGTGTAGGTACATGCCTAACGTCGTATTCTTTTCTGATTTTTTCACTCATAATCCCTATATAGACGTGAAGAGCAAAGCATTTGCACTGATCTCCATAGAAACAATTCAGGGCTTTGAAAGAACAGACCGTACCATACAATCTAGGAAGCAGATGCTTTAAGCAAAGCTGTGCCATTGGCCTATGGGACAATAACAGAGGTAATAGAATTTATCCTAAATTTAGAGGAAATTATGTTTTCTCTTCCTTGTCTTCCATTTGCAAAATCTATCACATACCAATAACGTCATTAGCCTTTTAAAATGCTCTACGATTCCTTGCAAAGAAAGCACTGTATTTTTTAAATTAAAATTTATGTTTGAAAAGAACAGCTCCGTGACGCAGCCTCAAAATATTCTTTACAAGTCACCGTTATTAATATTATCACTCTCTTAATCAGGATGGCCTGCTCTTACATAAATAACAACTGGCATGAGGGTTGTAATTAAAGGCTAACCATGCCCGAGCAGCATTTGAATTTACCAAAATACTTCTAAAAGTTTTGGGGGAAGCGCTTCCAGTTCTAGAGAATTACAAAAACTCCGAGTTAAAGAGTTAGGTCCTCTGCCCCTTTTGAAAATCCCCTTGTTTGCTTTCTACCTGGTCCCAGCAGATGACAAACAGGACGGGACCACAACTGGGGCACCTGTGCTTAAAGCCAACCTCTCATATATCGCACCCCAAGACAGCATGAAGCACGTGGCGCCTCATTCATTCTTTCAGGGTTCTCTACAAACCTCTAGGGCAAAGCTCATATTGTGTCCTTCTATCCAAGGCACTGGCTGCTGTTTGTCCTTCTGTATAATACTTCAGTGTATCACAGCTACCTTTACATGTGTAGCGTCGTTAGGGCCACAGATACAACCCTGCTTTCACCCTCATTATCACCCACCTCCCCTGGAGCTTTCAAAGGGGATGTGTATTGAGGTCAGACACCAAGCAAACCTGGACTTTACTGGAAAACCCAGTAGGTCAACCCCTAGGTATTTGTCATTACACACACAAGATGAAACACTGTAGGAGCCTAAACTTCCCACTTTCCTATTTCACCTAAACGTTTAGAAGAAAGTCCAAAATTTTGATTCTTACAAGCCTTGGCAACTGCTTTACTCTCCGCGTAACACCTGCCCCACCAGGTTCTGCACCCTAAAAGTCATGTGTTTTCTCCAAGCCTACCCAGCAACTTAAAAGAGATCTGTTCCACGTGTATGTATATAAAATCAGCTGGATGAACTCTTATGCAGTTTCCTGCCTCCCCTTCCCATACTTTGAGATGTAGCAAAATGCAGCAAGGAAATACAGCTGATATTTTTTTCCCCAAAAAGGTTTACATTTCCTTTTGCAAAATGCTTCTATTTTTATACACATTTTAACCTCTCCACCCCTTTTAAAAAGACTTTTTTCTGCAGTGATTTAAAACTGCAGCATTTCCCTATGAAACCGAAAACCAAGTGTCTACCAAAACCAATCACATTTTTCCTTGCCTTTTCCACAGCTGGGTCACAACATCGTCACGACCGATGGGGTGTGCTTGTGCATGGCAGGGTGGTGATGGGGAGCTTTTTAAAAGAAAAAGAGAGAAAACAAACCATTTCCCAAACAGTCTGGCTAGGCTGTTTAGCCAAAACTACACCATAATGTGGGTCACAGCTGCAACCAGCCATGTGCTGCCACAGGCTTTCACCCAAAGCGCTCCGAAGTCAAGAGAAAGCTATTATTGATTACAGCAGGCTTTGGATGAAGCCAGTGCAGAGGAAACAGAACTGATACTTATCATAAACAAGGAGGTTCTCTCTTTCCTGCCTCTGATTGATTTTGTCATTCACTTGTGATTCCTTACTATTTTCTCCTGTACAAGGATCAGCTAGAGAGCCTCAGAGATAGCAACTGGTCAGGAATCATGTTTGAATTTTATGTTTTCCACCAGCCTTTGTTTTGTTTGAGCTCTTGAAACAACCACGATTCCAAACCCATTCTCATGCCCAAATCCTGCAAAGACACATACCCTTAACTTTGCAGGCAGTTGTTTGTCAGTTCTGGATTCAACAGGCACGTAAAATAGCTATACAAGTTTTTGCATGTTTGGGACCTTGAGGGCTCACAGTTCTATTAACAGCATTAATTAGCACAAACTAATCCATGAGGAGAAATCAAACCAGGGCTTTGGTTTCATTTCCTTTAATTGTAAAAACAAATAAACAAACAAACAAAAAATCCCTAAAAATCCTTATTACTGGAAGGTCTCATTCTTTTACAGGGATCTCCCAGAACCACTTTTGCTCTCTGAAGGCTAGAGCTCCTGGCCTGCAGAACACAGATTTTTAATCCCCTTGGCTAATGCAGGCATGCAGCTCATTGGGGAAAACGTAAAAGGTTTCCTAACCTTCATTCATAGGAAGGTTCCCCTTTCCTTCATCCTAATGCATAAATCCATATTTGCTCTTCATCTGACAAGCCTGTGAAGGGCTTATATATCCTTACAGGACTATCCAAGGTTCTATATATCTCTCATCCTGCTTCGCAATCCCAATTGTACACAACACTTAAAGTTTCAGATCCATCAAGCTGTCATTCCTGCTCTCCGCATGTAGAGAGGTTTTGGCTCGAGTTTGAAGTTTATGAGCAAGATTAAATCAGTGCTAACATCAGGTTCACATTTAATTCTTTAGAATAGCCGTGTTCTTACAAGACTTTGACCTCAGCAAGACAAGAACTCTGGGAGATGAGCTCCTCTCATGAGGTTTCTGAGGTCTGTAATGGTGGAAACCTCCTAAGACACATCCTGATGATTTATCCCATCTTATAAACACATGACAGAGCACAGAGGATTCTGGTCGTCTCACTGAAAGCCGTAGAAATACACATCTACAAACCTATAACTCCTACCCCACAAAATGCAGGGAAGTACTGGATTTGGGGGGGTCAGGCCCATTCCCAGTTCTAAAGTACCAGCGCTTTACAGGAGAGCATGATATATTGGTAGGATCCAGCACACTTTTTTCTTTATCGGCTATGAAAGATTGTATGAGATCTAATATTCCTTTTTATTATCGGTTATAAAATGTTGTTCAAAAACTTAATAAAAAGCAAAATCTGAAAAAAAAGAGAAGACACTTCTGAGCCAAGTTCATCCAAAGTCTAAGAGAGACATCTGGGAGCTTACTGCAAATACTTTACAGCAATATTCATTCATTCATTCCAGTTTTAAAGGAATTGGATTCAATTATGTTTTCACCTTTTCTGTGTTTTCTTCCTGTCAGTGGTCTAGTTTGCTGGCAACGGTATTTTCAGGGGGAGTGACCCCTAACGAAGTACTGGAGAACTGTCTTAGAAAGTTTTAAGTACATTTGCTGTGAATATGCAAACTAGATGCCTGCTCCTAAATGCCACGTTTATCCAGCCAGAGAGAAGTGACGCTTCATAGCCCGTTTGGCCAGTCAAAACTACACAACAGACCTTGAACACATGGCACAGGCAGGGAACAAGGGACGGATCGCTCATTCCTCGGGGAGCGGACACACTTGCAAGGCCACAGGGGCAGCTTTTGCCTGCTCCTGCCATGCCACACTGACACAAATGGGAATATCAGCGCTGACGTCTGTGGAAAGGGATCATACCTTCAGGAGCGAAGGGAAAAAAAAGAGGCAGAATAAAGAGTGTGACCAGCAGGTCGAGAGAGGTCATCCTCCCCCTCTACTCTGCCCTGGGGAGGCCCCATCTGGAGCACTGTGTCCAGTTCTGGGCTCCCCAGTTCAAGAAGGACAAGGAACTGCTGGAGAGGGTACAGAAGAGGGCTGCAAAGATGATGAGGGGCCTCGAGCATCTCTCTTACAAGGAAAGGCTGGGGGACTTGGGTCTTTTTAGTCTGGAGAAGACTGAGGGGGGATCTGATCAATGCTTATAAATACTTCAAGGGTGGGTATCAAGAGGATGAGGCCAGTCTTTTTTCAGTGGTGCCCAGGGATAGGACAAGAGGAAATGAGCACAAACTTGAACATAGGAAGTTCCACCTAAACATGAGGAGGAACTTCTTTACTTTGAGGGTGGCAAAGCACTGGAATAGCCTGCCCAGAGAGGTGGTGGAGTCTCCTTCTCTGGAGACATTCCAAACCCGCCTGGGCAAGTTCCTGTGCAACCTGCTTTAGGTGGACCTGCTTTGGCAGGGGGTTGGACTAGATGATCTCCAGAGGTCCCTTCCAACCCCATATCATTCTGTGATTTATGCCTAATATTTAGAAAAAGCCAAGCTGAGGCATGTGTGGCAAAATCCACGGGAGGCTGAGCCTCCTTGCAGGCTGGCACTGATGCTGATGCCACTGAAAATCAAGAGCCTGCTCATTCAGGCTCAGCAGCCAAAGGCAGCTGAATACGCAAGCGAGAAACACTCCCATATGCATCTTTGGCTACAGAATACGGCCCGCTAGCCCAGATTATAGCTAGCCTGGGGATTCCTACACTGAGGTGGGTGTTTATCTTCTCATTTTAAAGGGGCATTCACTGATAGGATGCCCTGCCCCTCCTTTATGTGACTCCAAGGGGGAGTCAGGCTCAGGTAGCTGTGACGCACGCAGCTGAGCGAGTATCCACGCAAACTTTACAGCCACATCTGCAACCTTTCAGGGCACTACAGTTTCTTGCCAGGCTATGAAGATAGAGGAAATAATGTACTGCACATGCTCAGGTCACAAGAGCTAACGTACACGCGTCGGGGATGTCAGTACAAAGGGCCAGATTCTCCAGCCGTTGTCTATCAGCCCAGCTCCACATCGGGGTTCACCAGTTTTCAATCTGGCCCACGAGCGCTTACAAACAAGGTTCAGACTCATTTCCTCAGGTGGGTTCAATTATCCAAAGGAAAAGGAGATCTGAATGTTGTTCTGTTAATGATATACACCTCTATCTCACAGGTTTATGTCCCTCAAAAGGCATTTTTGGACACTACTGTCCAAACTAGTATTTTCGCTTCATGTGGTCTGTGTTAGAATATCTGCTTTGAAGAAGCTATCAGAAACACCGAAGAAACTGTCTAGGAAAGGGTTGTTCTGGTTGGATCCAGCCACTTCCTAGCGCAGATTAGATCAACCAGGGAAGTCAGCTAGACTATGCTGGCTACAAGGAGGCTCCCTGGAAATCGTCTGATAAATGAAGATAGAAACCTCTCCATCCCCTAAATAGTCCTGCATGAGGACTATTTAGGGAGGACTGATGTTAGACAGGGGTAGGTAAGAAGGAAAGACACAGGTATTGCAACAGCTGTGTGCTATTTTAAGCATCTTTTACATGGAGAGCATCCACTGCTACCACATCCATCACATTCAGGCTTTCAAAGCACCTAAACTAGGCTGCCACTCTGATTAGCCCTTTGGGCAAGCCTTCCTCTTACTGCCCTTTGACTGTACAGACCCCCTTTTGCACCATACGATGAATAAAAGCTGGCTAACAGCCTGGAAAATATAGCGTCAGCTTAGTCGGTGCTGTATCTCTTCCATCAGCTGGACAGATCAAACAGATACTGCTGGACAACTGATTTCTGTTAGCAAAGATAGTTTAATGCAGGTTTGCATCCCTCCTCCTTTATCCTTAGATAAATGGCATGACAGAAGGCAAAATTGCTTCCTGTCCTCCAAGAAAACCTAATGGGAGGAAAAAAATCGAATATGTTCATATCATTGCCAATAGCTGTATTAACTTCAGTTGCAGCAATATGTTCTGGATGAAAGGGACAAGAGATAAAAGTAAGCGGATATATTACCCTTCCATCTCAGGCCAGATGGGCAGATTCTTCTCTCAACACGTTCTGCTGAAAGCCGTGGGCACGTCTGTGGCCCAGTAACGTAACCTCAGGGAAGAGCGAGGGTCTGACCCACCTTGCCCAGGCTGGGTGCCTACGCCACAGATACTGATCTCTGGGTGAGCCGAAGAGACTCGGTATACATTGACCTCATCCTAAAGCAGGCACCTATAGCAGGTCAGATTGACCCCAGAAGTTTCTTGGTTGCTTCCTTGGCCATGCAAGAAGTCTAGACGTGACGTCCCTATATAGACTCCTACAACAAACGTGCCCAAAGGCAGGTGAGATGAATGCTATTACAGGTATTATTTAGACATGGAGTTACGCTCAAAAAGTATTGTCATTATTATGTTACAATTACATCGAAAGATGGAACACCTAAGAAGTATCCCACATTTTTTTAGTCCTAAAATAGAAATAAAAAATAAAGTCTTCCCAGACTTTACTAGTTTTTCTTCTGTTCCCTCTTACTTCTGGCTGGGCCAGAAATAACCTTTCTTTTTTTCTTCTCATGGTGCCTAATTAACCTCTCTTACGATGTCACTGCTTTTGAAGATGTCAACCAGTGAATCAATATGGCTCCTAATATTCTGATGTTTCGAGTTAGACCCAGAGATAGCCAAGAAACACAGACATAAAAAAGAGTTTAAAAACGTAATTGTGACTGTATTCTCAGGCAGCACTTTTCTATCTCGTGGTTGAAATGGGCTGTCTGAAATGGGGGTATTTTCCAGCGCGGCAAACAAGAGCAAAATAGTAGCAATCTGAGCTGCTGGATTTTTTTCCCCCCTCTTTAAATTCTAAATGTTCCTATATTGCATTTCTCAAGCCCACTTTCACCACATCAGCCACCCCCCTTGCCGACAGTCGATTTCCCTTTTTTGTCCTTAGAAGAAAAACAACTGTCCAGTTTCACCCCAATTTCATTTCCTCTGCAACTGGAGAATTAATCCCAGGGGTGATTTGTGTCCAGTGACTTCCTGCTAAAAGTGCAAAGTGTTTTGCAAGCTTGGACAAGGATTCCTAAAAGCAAGGGGCCAGATTCACCTTGGCATTGCTCTATTTCTACGCTGCCATAATAGCACTTTAATCAACAAGCAGAACTGGCATAAAGCACTGATGCATCAGACCCATCATATAGAGTACACCCACTTAATCAGGTAATCAACTTAATCAGGACACTTCCCAAGGAACCAAATTAAGCCTAATGACACCAAGTGGCAAGGACTGCTGCTTAATTGGGATAGTAATTCTGCTTATGGTAATTGGGATGCCTGCAGGTGATTAAATGGTACTGAGCTAAGAAGAGATGCTCTCAGTGATGCTCAGAGACTGTCAGTGATTTGTCTCTCCTCAAAAGCCTCTGTCAACAGCGGATCAGCAAAACAAAACTTTTATAATCTTCTTGTTTGGGCACTGTTTGTACCGAGCATTTCAAGACGGACACAGGAATACAGAAGCAGAAGGGAAAAATGCCCCATAGACTCCTTAGGTTAGTCTGGATCCGGTACGAGGGCTAGTACCAAAAAAAAAAAAACCCCGAACAACAACGACGACGAAAGAATCAAAACAAAACCAATAAATACGGAGATATCTTTGTCTGGGGGAGACATAACTTTCAGTCACTAAAAGCTACTTTCTGCCTGCCTTTTCCAACACGCCCATCGCTGATTTTTTGCAGCGCAGGACGAGTTCAGTGAAAACGGCAGCGCTCAGGGAAAGCCAGGGCTTCCTACAGATAAGACGACACGTGCGAGGAGCAAAGGAGGGGTCACAGAACTGCTTCCCACGATTTCCCATCATAGAATGGTTAGAGTTGGAAGGGACCTTAAAGATCATCGAGTTCCAACCCCCCTGCCATGGGCAGGGACACCTCCCACTAGACCAGGTTGCTCAAAGCCCCATCCAGCCTGGCCTTAAACACTTCCAGGGATGGGGCAGCCACAACTTCCCCGGGCAACCTGTTCCAGTGTCTCGCCACCCTCACAGTAAAGAATTTCCTCCTAATATCCAATCTGAATCTCCCCTCTTCCAATTTAAAACCATTACCCCTTGTCCTGTCCATTACCCTTATCTATTTTGCCATTTTACCATAGGATAAGGGGTAATTACCATTATCCCTTATCCTATTTTAGAGCACAGAAATTAATGGATGGCAAAGCACAAAGAAAGAGATGCCTGAAAACTGGAATTTAAAAATATTTCTTGCAAAAATGACTTTTTTTAACACCTCTAATTGCCACCCAAAGTAGGCATGAGATGTTCTGAGGTTAAAACCTGTCCTTCCTTTGAAACAGCTGTTGGAGATCATAAAGTTCTGCTCGAACCAGGTCGCTGATAAAACAGCAGCCTCCAAAGTCACCACACAAGGCACGGAGGAGCAATGTTGTCAGAGTCCAGACTGAAAAGATTGTCTTAAAGTGCCTTTTACTTTCCAGTGGCCACTTTGGACCATGCAATTAGTCAAAACGGAGGGTCTCGCAGAGCACTCCATTTAGGAAAACATGGGGATGAAGTGCAGTTCCTTTTACACAGCTTGTTTATTTGCAAAAACGGAGAACATCTTGTTTTGTTTCACTTTTCCTCTTTCTCTCTTGTAACGTTTGCCTGGCCACCAAAACTGCACAGATTGATGCCATGTTTGTAACTCCTTTCTTCATGGTTTTACATTCAGATATGCCACTATCATTTCTCCTGCTCCCCCACCCGAAGCAGTAGACATTAATGTCGTCCCCCCCACAACAGGCTGTGTTTGGAGAGCACTGCTGCATCAAAAGCTGCGTGTCCCCGCGGCCATCCTGAGTGAAGGACAGTCTTTAAGCCCTCTGCTTCCAGAGATTTACCCAAGTGAAGAAAAATGTATCTTTTTTTTTTAAAAAATATTTTAGAGTGAAGAAAAGCCAATTCAAACTAAGATTTGCAACCATGTCTCTCCAAAATTTGTGTGTGAAAGGGAGAGTTTGGGGTATGAGGCTTTGGAGCTAGAATTTAGGCAAACTGGGATGTCATCCATCCATGCACCAGGGGAGGTTTAGATTGGATATTAGGAAAAATTTCTTCACCAAAAGGGTTGTCAAGCATTGGAACAGGCTGCCCAGGGAAGGGAAGGTCACCTGCCCTGACCCAGGGAAGGTCACCATCCCTGAAGGTATTTAAAACATGTGTAGATGTGGTTCTGAGGGACATCTTTTACTGGTAACTTGGCAGTGTTAGGTTAACGGTTGGACTTGATGATCTTGAAAATCTTTTCTACCTAAAACGATTCTATGATTCTATGCACATCCAGAAACTGCGGAGAGGGAACCAGGAGCTGTAGGCAACGCCCACCAAAAGCCAGGGACCCTCTTCTACTTTCGCCTTTGAGGTCGCCTCCTCGTAACCAGAGTTCACCACAGCGTTGAAGCCAAGGGACCACATAAAGGATGCTTTTGGATTGCTTGTAACGTAAGCCCCTATGAGTTTGCATGTGTAGGTGTGCGTTACCTGGTTTTCGTGGCAACCCCCACTGCTGCCCCTATTCAGGGAAATCCTCATGCCGTGTTAATCATATTCGACGATCGTCTCATTATGGCTTGATGGTGTCCCTCCACTTTCCTTCCAGAAAGGCAGATCTGTATCCTCCCTACTTGGCTACTTGTTTTCCCGGGCTTTGCTGTGACTTTCTCTCATCACGTACTTTGTGATTCAATGTGTTCAATACATACCTGTATGCTTTCAGGTAGGCTGTTCTTTATATGACACTTAATACTGAATATTATAAAGGATAACTAGGTCTTACCTCCAGGAGCATTTAATCTACTTGTTCCTGATTTATTGCCTTGTCATGTTATTAGCTTCATTAGAGGAATGAAACGAGTGTGTGTGGAGTGTGAGAGGCGCGGGAAAATTCAGATCCCCATTTGCCTTTATACAGTTGCAGAAGTTCCCGAAAAAGGACTGCCAAAGAAAAAGGTAAGGTAAGAGAATGAAGCCCTAAGAGATGTATTCTTAAGTCTCTAAACACCTCCAAATGGGCAGACCTCTGCCCATTTGTGCTTTTCGGTCTACCACACGACCACCAACCGGGAAAAACTCTGACACGCTTCCAAAGCTACGGCATTTGTTTCCTGCTTCCTACTGAGCACTCCAGCAGGAATTTTCCCTTCATTCCCTGACGGTTCCACCAGGTTCCAGGAAGCGACCAGCAATTGCAAAGGTTAATTGCTCTTAACTAAAATCTTCCAGTATGGTCAAAGAGGCTGAGAGAGCACCGTCGCAGTGGTGTTTGTTGGGAGATGCAACTTGCCACGTGAACTCATCGACCTGGTGCTCCCACTCTCTCCCTCTCCCCACTTTTGCCTCATGTCCGATGAAGCCAAACTGGCAGAGCAGTTGCTCGTGAGCCCAGCGAGATGACCCCCTCCTCCGTTAGCGCTTACAAAATACAATAAATAAATTCTAATAAATGTATCTTCAAATCAAAACCATTTTGAGTTGCTTAACTGAGTGCATATCTAGTCCTTTGTACACATATTTGTACAAAGTGTTGCCTGTAATTTTAAAGATGCTTGCCTCAGGGAGGTTTCGTTTTTCCATTGAAGTCCCCTTGATTTACTGTACGCAATATGTTACAGCTTCCTTATTTGCTCCTTTGGGACAGTTACTGACAGTAAATCTCTATTAAAATATTCTTCCATATGGTTGCATGAAAATTTTATTGCAGTGAGCCTGAGGCTGAAGGTCACAGCTGAGTAGCTGCAGTTAAGTATTGCAGTCTATGGACTCTGAGGTACATCTGTTCTGGGAGCTGGAGCAAAATTAGAATTTTACTGTCAATAGCAGTTCTCCAGAACTAGTTCCATTTGTTTACCGTTGCAGGCCTGTAGCAAGGCAATACCCGCCATATACGTGTTACAGGCCGCTGTGGCTACATGATTTAGGTCTTTAGCTCCGATCCAAAAATTACAGAATCTGGAGGTCGCTGGAGAGAGTCCCTAATGTATATTTCATTTACGAGACATGAAAATTTAATTTTCTCTCACGTGATTTGACTCTATGGCTTGCTTACACGCTTTTTGGCGTGGGCTTCCCTGTTCATTGAAAGCTTTCCTGGGCAGCATATCACATAAACTTTATAAATGATACAAAAGTACTATTTTTGATCGACTGTTTGCAAGCGAATGGCCAGCTACAGGAACACCTTGCTGTTGCCCACACAACTGGGTTGAGAAAAAAACCCGTAATGTTGTCTGGCTGCGTCATTTGGATGCCGTCGATCTGCTGGTCAGTAGGTCAGGCTCCTGTTGTAGAAATGCCCACGATTTGTACAACTTGGAAAAGCTGTTTGAAAACAACGTTCCGCTGTGGAGGACCGCAGAGTATTATTAGAGTGTTAGATTGCTCTAAACATTACATTTAGCAATTGCCGCCAGGGTCAGCCAAATGTTAATCTACTGCTTGTATTTGTTTGAAATAAAAAAGGAAACATCTAGGCATATTTCTAAGCCCATCTTGTTTAGCAATATGACATCTATCAGAATGGCTCCGAGCCAAACCAGGCCTTTCCAACATGCGGCGTAATTTTGAATTTCTAAAAGAGAAATCAAACCTAAAATGCATCTGTGATTTTAACCTACGTTAACAACATTTTTTAAAAGGTTACAGCATCCAGTTTGATGGCATTGTGGAAAACTGCCAGCCAAGAGATCTGAGAAGGTCAGGAATGGGAGTGAATTTTTGAGACACTAAAGCCTGTTAGAGAAATGCAGTAATTTGGAGAACAATCAGTGGAGCTCCAGTCCCCCGGGGACCCGGACTGGAGATGCCATCGAAGGGGATCTCACCGCTGGTAGCACTTGCCCTGACCTTCTGGGATAGAGGTAATTTTCTGAACGCAGGCACTAGACAGAAGAGCTGGCAGAGGAAGAGGTGGGGAAAGTGTGATTTATGTGGTCTATTTGCAAATGGTAATCTCTAGTGAAACTTGTATCACTGTTGCGAAGTAGTTTCTTGAACAAGGAGATGTGATGACTGTTTAGTATCACCTTGGTACGTGCCCAACTAGCCATTTTCTGAAGCAAAAGATGAACACCACTGCATGCTCAGCCTCAGCCTAAATTCGTAACGTTACCGTATATCTGGAGGCAAGGATAACTTGGAAGCCTACAGGATTTTTTAAAATTTTTTTTTTTTTAACAACAGCTATTTCTAGACTGATGTCCGTGCAAGAATGTTCTTCCACTGCAAGTACAGCATCTAAAACCAGGCATGGCATACACGGCAAATGTTAAATAGCTAGAATTTCAATTTCCAACCTCGCTATTAATTGCTCTCTTAAAATCTTGTACGAGTTAACCAACTGCTAGCTCTCCACTGAAATCGCAGCACATTGCCACATCCAGAATGCACACATGGCACACGGGGAAGTCGTCTCCCTTTTTGGTGCCCAAGCTGTAAGGCATGAAGAGCGGTTTGGCTCGAGGCCTCATCAAACCGCAGATGAAGGTACCTTTGGAACTGGTGATCAGCTCCCTGATAGTATGTGACAGGTCTTGTCACGCTGACAATAACACGCTTCAATCAAAAGCAAGTGACTGTTTTGAGCTGGGAAGGCGCCGTCTTTAAGCAACTGCCTGGGTACCAGTTATTGGTTCATTATGCATTTTAAACAATACAGAAACCTATCTTGCAGCGAAGACACCTATCATGGTTTTACAGGTAAGAGTTAATACTAATTAGATGTTTTGGTACTCACAGGCTTAATTAGTTCACTTGAATCTTATTTTTCAAAGTAGGACAGACATAAACTCGCCACAATATTTTACCAAAATAGACAAGTACTATGAAGAAGTGAAACAAATTCCCCCCCACTCTCTCCCACACTCTGACAAGCCGATAAAAATGGTATTAGGTGATTAAATGTAGAAATAAAAAAAAGGAGGCAGACATAATGATAAACTGTAATGAAGTTAAACAGCTGGCAGACTCCTTGGTGAATTTGCCACCTGATGACTTGTACTAAGACGCAGGCAATGCCCCCAGCTCGCTGCTCAGACGGCAGCCCCTGGAATACACACCGAACATTGCCTCCCATTCATTAATTGCCTTGATGGAAACTGTCTCTCTTGTTCTAGAGACAGAAAACATCGATTTCATATGTGTGCATCTGGGGAGAAAAAACAATAGAGGAACAACCCACAGTCCTCTAAAAAACCCACAGTAATGCAAGATTAATGCTCCTGAATGAATTCTGGGGAATTTGCAGATTGGGATTGGACTCACAAACACCAGTCTCATGTGAAAGACATAAAGGCTTTGCTTCTCTTTAGCTCGGGAGGAACGTGTTTCAAGTTTTGATTTTGAAACACAGGAATTGGTCCCTTCTCCCTGACTTCCAGCATAAGGTAAGGTTAAGAAAAGGAGGAGAACTGACAGGAGAACCAGTGTTCTCACCACCCGATCTCCTACTGACTACTGAAATTCCATTCCCATGTATTGTTTATAATAAATACCAGCAAGTTCAAATCCAGAGCCATCCTCGCTCTGGTCACTGGCTGCATTCCCACCACTTAATGTCATGCCAGCACCGGGTTCAGAATAAGCGCAGAGAATTTGCCTCCACAAAGCCCCCCGCGCACATGCTGTGCATAAGCACCTGTCTTGTCCCTAGGACTTCTCCAAGCCACGCACGCGCTTAAGCGTTTGGAGGCTCAGAGGTGGCCGATGTCTGTACCTCCCGCGCTGCCTCCAGCCCTACCCAGTCTGGGGCTGCAGGAGTGTGGGGCCCTGAAGCAAGCCTTGGCTCTGCATCGAGTAATTGCAACACGACCGGATCCTTAATGGCCATTAACACAGCCTTACAAAGCAGAGTCACGTCATCTTACAGCTACTTCTCCCCTCCACCAGATATGGCTCTCTACTAACTCGGAATAGAATGCTTGGCATGAACTATGAGTAAATACTGCTCTTTGCAGGGTTTTTAAAGCGAGCTCAGTACAAAGGTCTATGTTATCACCTATGCGTACGCCTGTCGACCCATGTTTTTCTCTCTTCATCCGTGCATCTGTTATACACATGATTGCATAGGGTGCTAGCATCGAGGAGGAGGAAAAACCCCCCATCCTTTCTTAGAATTACCCGCTTCATTAGGAATTGTCTTTTGCTATTTAAAGTAAGTTTTGATGAAGAGGGATGGCTTCTCCTTTAGTATTCATATTTGCTGTACTAATCATGACACCTTCTCACAAATCAGTGGAGCAAGAAGCTTTGCTGAGTACCAGCACACACCAACTAACAACTTTGTACCATTCATTCCCTCTTCAAGTTCCCACCCTCCACAGAAACAGTATTAAAATATTCTCTGAAAACACAATTTTGCCTCTCTACAGATTTTTTTTCTTTAAGACTAAGCCTGCACTTCTCTTTCTTAGGACCTGCAGCTGGGAGAAGAGCTTAGCTCCAGCCAGCTTGTGTAGCAGAGCTGGAATCTGCCCCAACAAGCGGGACATCCCCACTCTTGAAACAGTTTTCTTGCTCATCTCTGAATTGGTTTCTTTTTTCCCTGCTCTAAACTGTTCCAAAATCCTCCACTTTATACTTTATATCTTTTCCCATCTGTCTGCTAGTGCATCACTATTTATTTTTCTTAAAAGTGCCATTGTCCCCACATTCTCCTGCTCATTATCAGGCCTCGTTGCCTCTAACACCTTGTTCATGACCCTTGCCCCGGCTCAGCTGTCTTCTCCTTTCCCATTCCTCACCCTACTTCTCCGCTCGTTCCCTTTTGCCCCCTGTTTCCCCTTGCCTGCCCAGGTCACCTCTCGTCCCCAAAGCGGGGCACACAGTGGGTCCCCAGCAGGGCTGGCCCCCTTCCCCCTCACCCATACCTCTTCCCATGAGCACAAAATACATACGGCAGCAGAGGGGCCTTAGACATGTGTATCAAAAGCTTGATGCACATAAATAAAAGCAAGTTGGTGACTAATTTATTTTCTCAGTATCTATTAAATACACCATAAACTACCCTGGACATATTTAGGCTGGAAATTAGAAGAAGGTTTATAACCATGAGAAGAAAGACAGCCTCTCAGTAGGAGTAGTGAGGGCAAGAAACCTAAATGGTTTCAAGATGGAACCAGATAAGTGTTTGAAAGACATCATATGATGTGGTTGCCTTCAACAGCAGGGGACAGGACTTGATGACTTAGGAAGTTCCTTTCAGTCTTAATTCTTATCTTCCTGTGTGGGCCAAATGTCACCCACGGCAGTCTGCGGACAAGCCCTGTGGAGACGAGGCACAGGAAGGGTGGCCACAGGCCTCTGCCGGCTGCAGTCGCCCCCCCAGCTCCAGCATGCGGATGCACTGGGGTGCAAAAGGAACAGGCAAGACTTGAGCACCGACGTGAACCACTCTAAAGTACGCTTTGAAAGGATGACAAAGTGCCCAGGCTGCTCAGATGTGACCGTAACGCGCTGTAATGCCCTCTCTGCTTCTCCTCTGCACAGAAGAGGATAAGCAGCTAGGAGCTTTTTTTACCATTTCCAAAAAGTTGCCAGCCTTTGGTTGGGAAAGCTCAGGTTCTGCAGCAGTCAAGGGCTATCTGCTCCCCATGTAAGGTTTCAGAGGAATTCACACACTGAACTATAAAGTAAAATTACACTTAAAAGCAAAATCCAACATCACCCACTGGGTTCCGTCGCACGCGTACCTGTAGGGAGGCTGCAGAATGAGGGCTCCCAGCCACAGCCTGGGCACTAGCTCACCATTAACTGCCACCGAGCCAGAAGACCTCTAGGAGATACCTCCTCTCAGCTAAGCTGTCCTTGCCAGCAGTCCCCGCTTGCAAGCTCAAAACGTGCTGGCTTAAATCTTTATCAGAAGGTTGATTTTAGCATCTTCACAGCCAAAGAAATAAAAGCTGATATGTTTTGCCTTACAACAGAGGTGGGCTACCAGCGCACACACAGAGGCTCGCAGCGACCCAGCTGAAGGGAGGGAATTTGTTCAGCTGCTTCAGTCACCTGCCCAAAATTGCCACAAGTGTTAGCAGCTGGGCACGACATGGTCAGCAGTGATGCTTTGAGGGCAGGTTGACATCTGTGAGTCTTCTAAGACCTCCATAACACAACCCGCAAAGCCCTGTCAGACCAGCTCTGCCTGTCATTTGTGATTTGGTCCTTCGCCTGCAGCTCCTTTTGAAGCTTTAAAAGCTTTTGTTTTTGATAGTAAAAGGATATTTGTGCCTTGCCTGTGGAAACGTCAGGCCCTGTATTGTTCAGTCCACAATAAAATATGTGTTTCAGTTTGATTTATTGCTCTCAGTTTACTTTGCCTTAAGTTGGCAGCATTTCCTGGTTTGGATTTTGCTGATGGCTTTACAGTTCCTTTTTCTGTATTAGGGCAGCCAGTTTTATGTTTGTTATTCCAACTCCAGGACTATATTCAAAACGACTAGGAGTTGTAGTGTTTGAAATCTGATTATTTACAGCAATGCCTCTACTTGTGAAGGCATTTCCAGTAGAAATTGTCTGAAAGCGGACACATGGACTCAATTGAAGACATGTTTTTAAAGTTACTTGTTAGAGGAATGAATCCTTCTGGCCACTTCGGAGCTTTTAAGGGTTTGCTTTTTTACAGTCAAATTATATTTAGTCCAAAAAAAAAAAAGAAAAAAAAAGAAAACCACAACACCGAGCAGGTTTCAAAATGCAAGGCTGCCATTTGAGCGCCGGTGGGACAGCCAGGCGCAGGCCTCCCTCCCCAGGGCAGACCTGTCCCCCACACCACCCACTGCCACCTCCCGTGTCCCCCTCCTGCCAGCTGAGCTGCCGAAACAGGCTCATGAGTTCCCTACGGCCATGGCTAGTGTGGGTTAGAGGCAAAGCTGGCCAGCCCACGTTGACTTCTCCCCTGCTGATGTCTCTCAAGGTGTCTATCAGGTGCTTCCAAGCCTTCATCCAGCACCCATGGATACAGCACCAGGCTGGGCAGGTGAGATTTTGTCCCTCTTCCCAAGTAGCTTAGTTTCCTATCAGCAATGCAGGAATGAAGACCCTGGGCTGCACGCAAGTGCCTTGTGATCTGCAGCCCGGCATGGACATTCCCAAAGGAGATGAGGCGCCCTGAAATTCCAACTCAGGGCCGTCAAGTCTGTCGCTGTATTACTGTTACCTTCATAAATACAAAAGCCTAGATAAAATGTAATGAAACACCGCCAATGAGGTCCTCAAAAGAAAATAAGAAACTCAATGGAACAGCTGGCTGGATACAAGTCCAATAAAAACAAGGCACGCGCAAAGTTTCCAGACTGGCACAAGAAGACTTTCCTACCAAGACAATATGCAGCATTACACCTTCCTGAAAATGTGACAGAAAGTTCACTGAAGGAAGATTATTTGTTGTTTATCTTTACGGGCTTTGAATTGTTTGTTAAAGCTGTCTCCTCAAAGTCCTATTCCCTCTGAGTCCTGCTACAGTCAATGGGAATCACCGGGGCTGGAGTTACGGCCCCTATGGTGGACACCGAATTTTGAAAGAGATTTTCATTAAATAATCTTCACGCTGGCTGGCAAATTCCTGAAGTCATGGGACACACAGCCAGGAAAAGGCATAAATCCTTGGACACATAGATAGAGTGGCTGAAATTCAAATGGATACCAGAGTTGTCAAAACACTCCCAGCAGACTCGGAACAGAGCCAAACCAGATCTCCAGCCTTTTCACTCCCAGAGCAATTGGATGGCGCAAGTCCTCACAACAAAAGTTCCCAAACTCTCCAAACACTCATCTCCCAGTGAAAATGAACACCAGACCTACGCAGACCAAGATTCCCTCCAAGTACAGCTAGGCTTTAATAACTGCATCTTTCTTCCCTGAACCGGCGCACATTTTTATGGACCAAGACAAAAAGGAGGAGCATCACGGTGGCAGGTGTATCTGCTTCATTTTCCATCCCCTTTTCTCGGCTGTCAGATTATGAACTATATGTCTTTTAACATTTGCTTTTGCTTTCTCAGTGACACAATAAACTTAAGGGGAAAATGGATAAAAGTATTCAAGCAATCTCCAAATATATTTCATGTCCACTTAGAAATATGAAAACGTACCGCTTCCCTGGTTTAAGCATGTTGGTAACAAAACCTGCTCTATCTAGACTGGCTTTAGAGCAATAGGTTTAGCTGCTTTCCCGGGGTTCTTCCAGTGTAGATTTGATCAAAAGGCCATAGCAACTCCTTTGAGTTATTTTATATACCACGCACAGTAAATCACTCGGAGCCAACATATCAATGACACAATTGACCATGATAGCTCCTTTGGAGCACTTACAGTTTATCACACCAATGGGGTTGTCACACACGCTCACAAAGCCTATGAGATAAACACCTGTGTTTTAAAAATCCTTTATGGCACAAGCTTGTGGCCATTTTGGAAATGCTGTAACTTTCTTTATCCTTGTTAATTACCATCCCATTAAGCACCTGCTTGATGAACTTCTAGCTGCCTGAGAAACTAAGAGAGGATTACCTTTCTTTTTAACAGAGAATACTACCTTTAGAGGGATAAGGAAGTGTTTTCCATTGTCGGGATTTATTATTTATTCTGCGGTCATATCTTGGGGTCATGAACGAGACACTTCCTTCACTTGCAGCTGAAATCCTATCCTGAAGCATTAATATGCTGCTTTTTCACATTCCATGCTTACTGCTTAATTTGATTTCAAATGGTGTATGTTACTACGGTTCCACTGAAGTGAATGGAAAGAGTCCAATTTACACCATGCAAGAAGCTGGCTCCCCGCCACTGAAAAACAGGCAAAATTAAACTTCTCAGAAAAATTTTATCACCACACTCTAAGCCCTTGAAGATAACGTACCTAGTGACAAAACCGCAAGTGTGTAATTAGGAACAGCGCGACACACTGCGTGGAATCTGGACAACAGCAGTTCAGAAAAGAACACGGGTCAACATTTTTTGGTGTGTAACATTTGATAGGAGCTTGACGCACGGATTTCCTTCAGAGAAAGTAGCTTAATTGGCACTGCTCATGAACACTTGCAAATCCAGCTCCCAAAATTTCTACCAGCCCTATCTGTTTTCCTTCGATACCAGGCCATCTTGTCCCAAATGCAGATTTCAGTGTCTAACTTTGGGCACCCACTTTGAAGAAGCTGAACGTGATCTCAAACTCCATGGGTCTGAAGCTTGAAAAAAACAACTGACAAATGTAAACAAGCCATAAATATACCACAGTCTATAATCTTGCCTTGCACTTTTCTCGGGACTGAGGACAAGGAAAAAAGACCCTGGTATACTCAATACTAAATTGACATGCATTTATATTAACATAGCAGGAAGCTGAAACTCCAGGCCAAGTCGTTGTCTTTCTTAAGGAAAAGCATCGCGTCAGCAATTCTGTTCACTCAATCCAAGGCTGCTTTCATTTCTTGCTTGTTTTGCTATATATTTCTATTGAGGGAACACTTTCTCAGCAGCTTTTAGTCACTTTCTTAAGTGCATTTTATGAGGAGACAAAGTCAAATCACTATTACTTAATTAACACAATTGTGAAGACATCACTCCAGCTACACAATAGCTCTCCTAATCTTGCAGAAGGATGCATGACTTCATTATTGAGTATATTGTTTCCTATAAACATATAAAACCCCTACAATAACAATCCCATCAGCTGAAATGAAGTTATCTGAGAACAGAATTAAACTCTAAATGACCCTTTGCTCCACTCCATAGACCCCTATTAATAATTCTAATCTAATCAGTGTGGATAAATGTACTGTTGCAGCCTATGCCAGGCACTCTGCCAGGAGGTCCTACTGCAGTCCATCTGATTCATTCCAGCCCAGAGCTTCTCGGGAGAAGATGCATCTTGCACGGAGAAGCCACTGGCTGACTTCCTCTTTTGTTATCTTTTAGTGGCAAAGTCATGTCCTTGTAACTGATAGACACTTTTCTTTGTAAATAACCCTGGAGTGACTGATAGAGCTTTTGCCAGACAAAGCCTGTAAATAGCTAGGCATTATTCATGCCAGGCCTGAGAACACTGTGTCACGGCTGACAAATTTATGGCAGATATGAGCTCACCTCTTCCACAAATATATACTTTCCCAGCAAATTCATCACATGTTTTAATGGCCCCATACTGAATTTGTCAGCTGTCTGTCCCTGCACATTGTTTCCTTTGGATTCCTGTCAAGGATTGTTTGTTAAAATCATCTCCGTCTTCCATCCTTCAGCTGCTAGCCCCAGGAAAGATCAATGATGACACATCTATTGATAATATTTTATATTCAACTATTCAGGTCATAAATCATTTTAACAATGCTGATATGTTTATTGAGTGTCTGCTGGCATTGCAATTATATAGAAAGTGATGTCACCCTAAATCTTGGCTTTGTTGGATTGCTTTTTATTTCTTCCTTCCCACTCCCACCCCACTTCATAATTAAAATATGTCAATTTTTATTTTTGCATTCCCACTTTAGAAGCAGTGAGAACTTTGGCATTTTAGAGAAGGTGTGGAGTACCAGGGCCTCTGTCTCCCATTAAAACCAAATATGCAAAAGCACCTCCCAGCAGTACTTGAAGACACCGCTGCAAGTCTGCACAGATCCCTGGGGGAAAGCAGGATGGAAGGAGGGGATGACAGAAGGACACCACTTCCGCTCTCTACCCCAACTCGGCAAATCAAGCAGAAGACCCTTCTCCAAGCCCTGCACAGCTGCCTCCGTCACCAAAGGCAAAGGGGGTCCTCATGTGGGAGAGGAGTGGAGAGAAGATACTGAAACTCTGTGATCAATGCTGCAAGGAGACTTGGACAGGTCTAAAATCTTGCCCCCAGCCCTGCCCTGCATGCACACTCAGCAAGACCTTCTCCATTTCATCCAAACTACTCCACCTGCAGATCTTTATTTCATTTCAGATGATTACCAGGATTAATCTGGAAGACTAAAAAAGTCACTGTTACTCCTGGTTTTGCAGTCTCCCTCCCTGTACAGCTGCAGCTCCAGGGATGCCCAACTGTAGCGCCCATTGCACAAAGGGACCTGACTCCACTGTTCAGCTCCAGACATTATTTAGCTTTTTAATTCATGACCACAACGTTATGCAGTTACAACATTTCTAAAAAAAGACCTAGGGCTTTGCAATTCGTTTAAGACTGTTTTCCTCCTTAGCGAGCTTCTGTTATGTGTACCCAAAGAGAAGAAAGAGAAAGCGAGAGAGTGTTGGCCAGCAGGAAAAGTCACATTTGTTCCTTGAATGCAACATGTCATCATTCATTAGAGAAGACTCAAAAGTAGAGTTTCTCCCAAAAGCAGACAGCAGGCAGGATTTACACTATTTCATCAGCTTGCTAATTTTAGTGGCTGCCCTCTTTCTTCCTTTCTTTTTTTTTTTTTCCAACGCTATAAACATATAGAAGGAATGATCTTGGTATGTGTGAAAAAATCTTTATAAATGCATAAACACAAAGGTGAAAAAAGCCTAAAGCAGTTTTCATTGGGATGCATATTTTTTCCTTTATGTACCAAGACACACAGAGCTGATTTTGTCATTACCAATGATGGGACACACCTCTTAAAATATGTTTCAAATATGCAGCCAACTACCTCTGAGGTGTCCCACTAATTTGAAACTTTTATGATCTGCCTTCACAAGCCTATAAAACCGGACAAGAACTTTGATGAGAATTTCAGGCCCTATAGAAATATATAGAGAATAACAGTTTTTCCTGTGGTATATTGGCACATCAACATGTATATTTAACCTTTCTCATGGCTTTCCAGAACACGCCGCTTCTAAGGCCAGATTCAAATTTCATTTATCCCAGTGTAATTTCACTGTGTCAAAAGATATTACTTTAGATCTACGTAGACTGAAGCAAGAACACAGCCTGGTCCTTGATTTCAGCGAGTAATGGGCCCAGAAAAGAAGAGCAGATCTGCCAAAAGGGGAGATATTTAGAGCTGTAGTGAAATCTGGATTGTGATCTGGCTTCTGGGTTTGCGAGGGACGCAGATACATTTACTATTTGGATTTCAGAACGTATCTGAAAGTCTTAGGAGAACAAGTACCACAGACAAGCAAAAATTCCTGGCGGATAATTGCACTTATGCTTTTGCAAGTTGCCTTGTTCACCCTGTAAATGTTTGAATGAATCTTGGCCGAGTCTCAATTTTTTTAACAAACCCCCCAGACCAGACTACTTTCATATGTTCTCTGGCTTTCTGCAAACATTTTATGGTTTCGTAACTCTGAAAGGTATTTTCCTGTTTCCAGTGCTTCCATTTGCCTTAGCACTGAAGGCTGGGATACCTTATACCCTCATCATCTTCATCTTAATGGAAATTTTGATAAAGAAGAGGGAAGTCAAGCCTTTTCCATTGGGAATGCAGAAGAAACACACTACTTACAGCGGGCTTAGCGTAAATTTGACTGAACTCAAGAAGAAACTTTCTGACTTTTCTGGCCTCCAAAACAACTGTACATTCCATTATAATGACTGCAGGCATAAATCAGCCCTGAGTTATGCCTGTCAGATAACCCGCTAGATATCTGCCTAGCCCCATTTGTATTCAACAACTTAATTTATGTACACACTCTTCAGTACCTTGTGTATATAGACAGATGACAAAACTCGATACATAAAATTACAATAATCATGGTTTTCACTCTAAACTGCATCTCCCGCTGTTGTGTGCAAGCAGAAGCCAAACATTCCTATCTAAGGTAGGCTCTTAGATCTGACTGAGTTGCTAGGCACTGTGAAGATACGGCGGGAACCAGGCACGGCAGGGGTTTAAAACACCTCAGAAAAGGTCACAGGTCCACCTGACTTTGGGCAGTTCACCACAGCGCCCACTTCAGAAACCTAAACCATCTTAAACTGCCTTTACAATTGATGAAGAGTCATGGCTTTTTCCATGACGGTGATTTATTCTAGTTGAGACCCCCTTTCTATTCCCATTACAGAGGTACCTGGGGTTTTGGCACACTTTGTAACTGTAAAAAGCGACATGGGATGAGTCTACACGTATGCAATTGTCAAATGTAATTTATTGGCATATTAATGCTTAAATATGTGTAAGGATTTGAGACACCTTTTGCTTCATCAGGTCTCCTTTAGAAATGTAGCCCTAAATACGTTCAAATTCGTTTGCATCCAGGGTCTTGTTCTGCTCAGAAAGAGGGTGCCGCTTTTCCAAACGGACTTTAAAAAAAATTTAGAATAAATCATGTAGATGTCAAAGTTTGATTCAAACTCACTTCTAGATACTGCCTTGGCTCCACTCTCTCTCACAGAGATAATAATCAGGAGCCAATATACTCATGCCCATTTAATATCTGGCTGAGATCAGGAACAGGCCCAGTACACTTATCTAACAAAATAAATTGAAAAGCGTGAAGAAAAATGTTAACAATGATGATACATCCTTGCAAGTATATTTGATACATTATTTGGCTGTCTTTATTATCAGGGGAACGCAAATGTCTTGCTCACCACAAATTCCAGAATATTTCAAGCACGAATGGGGTATTGTGTTTGTTTTTTGTATTTTTGGGCAGTATCTGTATGTAGTCATAGCAAACCCAATTCTCCAAAAGACTGTGAGAAACTTAATTTCCCCAGCAATTGTTTACATCCATTTTAGCTTATTCTGCTAAACTTTTCTGTACCAGTTGAGGTTTACATATCGCTAATGCTTTTGCACTTTAAAACATAGGAGTGACTGGGAAGAGGGGATTCATTCCCACATTCACTTAGCAATAAAGCAAAGCATGTGCACTTGTATGATACTTTTGCCAATTCCATTATTTTATATACAAAATGTCATTATGTTCCAAAGTATTATCATTTCCTTTTTTCCCAGACAGTGACTGTCTGTAACGCGCTGTTTTGGACGGGCTCCCTCCCAGATTCTGGGTATTCCTTCACTTACAGAACTGTTTCTCACCACAAAAACAAAGAAGTGAAAAAAAAACAAAAAAAAAAAAGGTGAAGTGTTGGAAATCCAGGCATATAAAATCCAAGGGCATCAGTCACCTATTAGCTTTAGCTTAATCACTCATCTTCAGTTGCACATTTTCCCAGGAACAATGCTTTAGAGGAACTGGCTATCTTTACACACTGGGTTATCTTATGGATCCGAAACAACTGCTTATGAATGGGCTTTTCCAAGAGGACGCAAGCTGTGTTTGATTTAGCCCGATGTATATTTATGTGACAGAATCTAACCAAGTTGGACTTTGTGCCATAACCATAATGTTTGCACAGTTACACCTGGGGAGGAAAGCCCTCCCGCTAGAGTACTGACAGGATGCCAGGGGCAAGAAAGTTTACATAATAAAATCATGGTTTAAAGGATTTATACATCTGTCAGTAGAACAGTGATGACATTCCTCATTTACAAGCACGGTACACAGCTTCAGCTGCGAGTAAAAGATTAAGGATAAGGCCAAGTAAGGGCCCCTGTAGACAGATAACAATGTGTTTTATTCCATGCCCCGTTCCCTCCTCCTGAAGGATCCTGAAGGGCACTTTGCTGGGAACCTGTCTTCTATGGAGCCTTCTGGATGAAGAACATGAGCTTGTTCTGGCCATGCTGGATGGCAAGAAGATGTCAGCTAGTTCACACAGATACAGCCACCGCAGAGCAGTGTTTAGTGTGGCACCAGGCCCATAAGCACCGCAAAACACTCCTTAGTGCAGTCAGAGGCTTCCATACAGATTTTGGCACCTTCCTTCCCTGCTTTGCTCTCCCCCTCCCTTGATGGCTAAGATTTGCAGCCCTGGGGAGCGAGAGGAAGGCGACGGAGCCACAGGAAGGCACAACTTATCTCTACCTTGGCACTAACATCAAGGAGGCCTGATCTTCAAAAAAGCATAGAGCAAGAACAGCCCAAACTGACTCCAGTGTCTGAACACGGACCCAAGAGCAATGCTAAAGGCTCCTGGTTTTGAAAGTCTTGGCTAGAGCCGATGTCCTTCCTCCATCGAGTTGCTATCAGAGCCCTGCGGCCAGTGCAGGCGTTAGCACACAGTCAGGAATACACTGGTTTTCTTCTTCCCCAGCTGACAAAGAGAGTGCCAGAAATGAAGCTACTTTGGAGGGGCAGAGGACAGAGAGCAAGAGATAGAGGCAGAGAGAAGGCAAGGAAAAGGCTGCTCAGTTTTCTTACTTAATGAAAGTCTCAGTCAATAAAAGAGGGATGTAGGAAAGCACCGTGACTCAACTTGACTGGCCAAGCTCCTCTGAATCACCACCTTGGGGAGGTGAAAATTAGCACTACCGGAGCTCAGGGAAAACCCACCTGGCAACCCAGCTCACTTTTTAAATGGTAAAGTAAAAGTGTCTGCTGCTTTCATACCTCTGTAGCCAAAAGAAGGATGGGGAGGGCAGAGAGAGTCCAGGAAGCCAGAGTGACAGAGCAGTGATGGCGAGAGGGAGAGAGCCGAGATTACGCTGCAGACTTTCTTTCTTTAATGGATCCCTTCCTCGTTCACCCCAGCAAGGCAGCTGGCACATGGTATTTGGGAGTGCAGATGGATCAGCAATGTCAGACGTGCAGCTGTGCATATTTAACACACAGGGATCTTATTATCTATTTGCTGGCTAGCCAGCAGCAGGCTGATTTTGGAGGCGATTGCTCACAGTTGTAGAGAGAAAAATAGAGAGTAGTCCACAGTCATTAATCTTACACAACAGGCTGCGCAGTGTTAGAGCCAGAACTGCTACTCTCCTGCATCTGTCCCTCCCACCAGCCCTAAATCACTGCTTCTCAACTCCTCTCCATTACCGAGAAGAAAATTGTCTGGGTTGGAATTAGATACCACAACAGCACAGGCAGCCCTGCTGTATGAGACGTCTGCTACAAATTTTTACCAGTTCCAGGTCTCTAACAAGCCTTTAGTCTTACCGTTGACCAGCCAGTGGGAAAAAGGGAGAAAACCGGAAAGTTTTGATGCTGGTCATTGCAATTTTCAGGTTGGGAATCAATTTCAGGCTCACAGTAAGGCCCTCTTTTGTGGAGCTCTTTTCCAGTATGACTTGATTGGCACCAGAGGCAGAGGTATGCTGCACATACAATCATTCACCCCTCACTAAGCAAAGTCATAAGGTTTTAGGTCTTCATTTAGCAATGGCACTAAAACCCACATCTCATTTGATGCAGGGGAAACTGTCCTACTCGTAGTTCATTTTAAAGTTCAGCCCATCTTTAAGAGCTTTGCTGAACCACAGCCGAAGCGCTTGTGCAAGCTTGAGCCTGTGATCGCACTCCAGTCTTCCCTTTCCCCTTACGCTGGAGGCAAAATGGGATATATCCCCAAATAAGCAACAAGCAGCAGTGCTCTCAAGGAGGGGAGACTCAACAAAGAGGCTGAAGTCTTTCTGAAAGTTTATGTAATCCACAGGGCAAAAAGTAGCGTGAGAGATCTAAGGGGCTCTCTCTAGGAATTACAGTCAGTGGAGACAAACTCATGAACAGTAAGTTCTGCCTCCCAATATGAAATAGTAAAATCCCTTGCCGTAAGTTCAACCGATTTCCAGCTGATGTAAAATGGTCACAGTCTTGAAAACATTCAGGGTGTTTTCCAGCATCACTGAAAAGTAGAAACCAGCCATACCTAGAGGAAAAAACCCCAAAGTGGGGAGATGAAGAACTTTGCAGCTGGAAGTGAGATGCTTTCAGTGAAAACAGACTACTCTGAAGAAAAAGAGCAATTTAGAAATGATAAATACGCGTACCAGTAGGTAAAGCTTGGGACCACTTGCAGCTATTTGGACCTCCTCAGTTTTTTAATTGCAAACTTGTTCAAGTTTGCACAATGTAAAAGCAAAACCTAAACTTCCAGCAAACACCTACAATCCTAACTCTAAAATAAAAATTATTATACAGAGAGAGAAGTGCAGCGAGAGACTTTTTGCCTGTGAAGACAGGAGGCCTTAAGCCACGTTCATCCACGGAACAACAGAACTTTTGTGATTTCCCTCAACTGCCCGCAAAACTCCCACCTGCCTTATCAGGACTGAAACTCAGCATCACCAGAAAGGCAGAAGGAAGGGTGACAATAGCTGACAGATGTAAGGAAGGTGCAATGAAGGACAGCTTTACTGAACTGAAAACTAGCTTGAAAATAGCAAAAATAAAACCGCAAGCACTTAGTATGGAAACTGAACCAAGAAGAAAGAGGATGAGGGTTTGGAGGGATTGAAGAAGCCCATGACAATGGCTGTCTTTTCCCAGACTGCAGGAAAAGCTGGCCTCATTGAAAAGGATGTGATTAAGTAACTCAGACTTTAATGAAAGAGATTATGTTTCACTAGAAAGGAGCAAAGTCCCTGAAAGACTTCTTATCAGCCTACACTGCACAACGAAGAAGAGGTCAGACTCAAGTGGTACATTAGTCAAATAATACCATCTGAACATTTACTTTCAGCTCACTCTTTTTGATGAAGGCCATGGCCAATAATTACTAATGGATAAGAGAGGTTTATTTGATGGGGACCTGACATTCATTACAGCAGAGGCTGCCATGGTTAATTGATCAGAAGGACAGTAAGTGAAAGAGTTACACTAAAAATAATGCTGTTAACGGAGCGATGTAAATGTGCTATTGGTCGGCATCGTTTCATAATTAGGTCACTCAGAGAGCCTTTTGGGTCATCGATGGTGGAACAGCAGCCAAAAGCACCAAATATGCCTGCTGTGACAGATGCCCAAGTTACTGCTGGGCATAAGCACTACAGGTGCTTGGGAAGAAACAGACCTTACAGCCTATAAATATTTTAGCCATGGCAGATGAATAATAAATTGGTGAGAACAACATAGTGACATGAACTCATGTGAAACCATACCACACACTGGGAACAATATGGCCAACTGCATTAAAGCAGGACACTGTAAAAAACATCCTTAAGAGCTGGTCATCAGTCTTCCTGATCCTGTCTCATGGCTACCTAAGAACTGGCCTAGATACAGATGAGGAAACCAGTAAAATCAGAAGTGCCGGCTCTCTGCACGAAGTGAAAGAATCTGTTTCCGTGCTATTGTCCCTGCAAAACTCACAGGGAGCAGCTATGGCAGCCCCATGCACTAGAGTTGATACAGGTCAGGCAATGACAGGGATGGAAGACCTAAGCCAGTAAGAGTAACAACGTTCAAATACGAAGTGGAAACGAGACATCCACGTCTTGTCAACTTCTTCCAAAGAAATGAGCTCACAAATACTAATTTTTACTAAAAATCAACAAAAGAGTTAGAAAATGCCCAGGAACTTTCATCCTCAGACTTGGAGCATGCACATAAAATGGAACTTAAACCTGAACCAACCCAGTCCGTTTTGATGTTATGAAACCAAATTACTACTAACAAAGTCCTGGCAAAACCAAATCATCCCTAATTTTCCTGTTAAAGAACGAAATTTGAGAGCCCTGGGTAAAATACATTTGAAATCCGTATCGCTCTTCTCATGTCAACTTCTTCCAAAGCCAAACCTGAACATCCATACTCTCACAACAACCACCACCGATGCCATTAGAAATAAAGAACATGCCAACTCTGAAACGATCATGAGACTTAACTGCATACTCAGGGTAAAAAATAATCTTCCTCCCCAGTTGGAAAAAAACCCCATTCTACCAAATCGATTGCCAATCAATTTTCAGCTGTGCCAAAAAGCTTACTGAAATTAGTCAGAACCTTTCCACTCCTCTGCCTGGCTTTGGATCAAGCTTGTCCTACCAGAACCAAATTCACAGAAACGACCTACAGGTAGATGACAAAGATGTCAAACAGAGGAACATAATTATAGGGACTTTTCAGAAATCACTAGTTAGGCCAAATGCCTTTTTCCCCCGGCTCTCAGATTATAACTCACTGATTTACATTGGAATATTATTTAATTAGATCAGCACCAAATGACTCATTGTATTTTGTCATTTTAATGATTCTTTATATTTCTCCAGTTTGATGGGTTAATCATTGCCTATCACAGTTTATGGCCTCTATCTTCTTTATTGTGTTTTGCCTCCCATCAGCTATCCAAGGTGATGTGAACTTTGTGCTATTGACTTTTCTCACTCCTCTGGGGGGAGGTTGTCATGGAGAATTAAGTTATTGACAAATCAACAGCCAACGCGCTGAACTCCTTCCTGCACGTCATCGTTAGGAATGTGGGAACCAGCCAACTTTCGGGCTGTGCAGAACCGAGATGTTCCACGACATAAAAGAAATCCAAAAAAACTACATATCAGAGTCCGCTCTCATTTAAAGCCCTGCAAATCTGGAGTAAAAGAAGCATTTCATCCTGCAGTGTAACAAAGTCTTTTTAGAACAAGTTCAGGCAGCAGAATTAAATGAATGAATTTCAGATGTCCTCCTGTAATTTTAATCTTCTCAACAGGCGTAGTTTTTGTTTCCAGAAGCTGCTGTCTTCATTAGGTGCGACTGAGCAAATGAACTAGGCAGAGATAATTAATACAGTGCTAACTGCAAGAAGGGATGAATAACAATTATTTTTCAAACGCACTTAATAATGTTAATTTGCTCCTTTTTCTTCTTATTATTCCAAAGTATGGGAATTATTCTTATCACCTAGATAATTAGCCTGTCAAAAATACCTAACTTGTGAGTCAGTAAGGTATCGCTCCTTAATACAGAACCTCCCATTATTATAGAAAAGATACAAATTGATATAAAAGATTTCTGCATGACTAGAAGGTAAAAAATGATGACTTATTTACCAAATTTGATAGTTGATATGAAGACTGATTCTGGTTCATATTTCAAAGACTGCCCTCCCCTCTTTGTTGGCCTGATTTGCTTATGAATTTTGTGGATATGGAATTCAATTGCAGGTTCAGTTTTAGTTTGTCCCATTGTGGATTTGTCCAGGGAAAAATGTTATTCCCAAGCATATCTCTGCTTAACTGAAAATAGGTTTCTTAATGTACCATTAAATATACCTCCTTGTGCTCCCCCTCGAATGTTTTCTCAAATTTTAATGAAAATGTAATTTCAGAAATGTTTTCTTCCCAAAGCTGTTCCACTGCCAAGTAGTAAAAATAAGTCCAGCTTCTTGTTGTTGCTGTGGTTGTTGTCAGAGCAGATGATGAGCCAAGGAACTTGCACTATATGTTCTATTTCCATTCCCCAGTGGAGAGCTTTAGATAAGCTCCTCCAACCAGGGTTATGGAGACAGTGCCAGGAAATGTTGTGGGAGCTGGAGGGAGTGCTGGACAGTCTAGAAAAGCAAAGGAAAAAGCACCAAATTCAAAACTGAAGCTTTGCAGATCCAAGTCAACTCCCTGTTTTTCCAACGGAGTAACCTACTGCTTTAACTTCGCACTTGCAATATGAAAGTATTCAGTTCTCTACTCGCCTCTCTGCAGTGCTGGTTATGGCAGAACTCACCCTTTTTCCTGCTTTAAGTTCGCTGCAATCTTGCCCTGTCTCTTGTTTCATGTCAACTGATATATCAGTCAAATGATCAGATCACTTTTCTTTTTTTTAATGAACCAAATTTACTTTTTGACAGCTGTGCTCCATCCCCTCCTCCTCTTTTGTACATTGCAAATACACTTAAATTATTACTGTTACAATAATGCAAATCCAGTAGGAGTGGGACCCCTGAGACCTTGCATCAGCCAACTCCATTAATTAAGCTATATGGTGCCATGCAGTGAAAACTTAAAGCTTGTCATGGTTGTGACCTCTATGCAAAGAATATGACTTAGAGAAGGTTCGACTCTAGACACTAAAAATTAGCTGTCTAAAAATAAGGCAAACCAAGCTGGTAATCTGCACTCTCAGAACATTCTATGCAGACAGAAAAAATTCTTCCAGAGAAAAAACTTATGTGTCTAAGATAAGCGGATGATCCACCAGGTCTGGTATATCTCCAAGGGGATTAATATTATTATTGCTATTATTGTTTTGGGGTTTTTTTGTTTGGTTGGTTCATTTGGGTTTTTTGTGTTTGGTTGTGTTTTTGCTTTTAACTCAGTAGCTCCCCAGAAGTGTCACTAGACCGAGTGGTCAGCATTAGCTGGGAACCTCGTGTCAGACATGGAAGCAATCAAGGCAGAAGCGCATAGGCAGGATAAACTCGGTGATGCCAACCTGCCACTTTCCCTTTTCTATAATAGAAAATAGGGTGTCTTTTTAATAAGCAGCTCACCAACTTCCCCTAGTCTTGCCCTCTGTCCATTTTGTTTTTATTTCTCTTTCCCTATTCCCTTTCTACGTTCCTCCACCATCTCCCTTCCTCCTCTGCTCACAATATCCACTCTGCCAATAATCATCTCCTGCACAAATATAATTGCTGAATTTATTTCACCAAAATTAAAGCAACCCAGATGCTCTGCAAAACGTTTGAAGAAGTTCTTACATGAATAAAGTAAAGGAATAAACAGAGTCTGAGTAAGAGAAGGAAATAAAACGAATAAGCTGCATGACAGACATTGCCCTGACCTCTCTGAGTACATCGCTTTGCCCAGACTGATCTCTAAGAAGTCCCATGGAATTACCAGGGGAACATTTTCATGGAACTTTCTGTATCAGTCCCTCACCCTGCCTCCATTTCTGGTTTTTCATACTCTCATCTCTCCAAGGCAGTACCCATGTGCTCCTAAGCTTACCCCAAACTGACAGCAAAACTGGACTCCGAATTTATGGATGGCCTTTGGAAGCAGAGACTGCTGAAATCCCCGTGAGAAAGTCTGGTGTTTTGACATGGGCTTTACTCCTGATCCAGGATGAAAAAAATCAGAATATCTTCTCGGAGAAAACTCAGATTTTATTATGTGAACAGGAGTCTCAAGACTCTCTGTGAAAATACAGCTGCAAAAAGAGACCCCCACAGAAGCCAGGGGGTTGCAATGCAGGAGAGAAGAGAAACGTGAATAACCCAAAGCAACAACTGCCGGGAAGTCAAAACAACCAACAGCCCCTTTTGACTCCGAAATCTCTCAGGATGCGCAAGGGATCAAGTAGAGCCACAAACTAGCACTAATCTGACCTGAAAAGAAACATATCACCGGACATACTCAAATTTAAAACAAAATCAGTTTTCCTTCAGATTCTTCACTGACACTTTTAAAGCAGAAAACACTGTTTTCTGATACATCAGCCCACTCTGATAGATAAAGAAATATTACATTTCATGAAATCCCACAATGTGAAGTCACATCTCCAGTTTATGTACAATTCAAATGGAGCATCCCCAAATCCAGTGGTCCCAGTCTGCATGCTGCTGTATGGATCCATGCAGGATCCAAGGGAAGGGGGATGGAGAGAGTCCCCCACCTCATTCGGGTGACAACTTGTGAAAGTTTCCAAGTTTATGAAAAGCTCTCCTTCAAAGGCGCACGTGAGCCCTATCTCACATCCAAGCAACAGTCTTTGACTGACTTCTCTGGGAGCTGGTGAGCACCAGATTTGTGCTTATTTAAATGAGCGTACACACAAAGGAAGTATTCAACTGTTTTCTTTCATGTATGAAACAAGACGCAGTAAAAGACCACCATTACCAAATGGATTCATCTGTCCCTTTCACTTACTAGTCAGCGCAAATCTGAAGCCTTCATTCTTCACCCCTTTGACCTACCCAGTGGGCTTGTCTCTGTTTTACTATTTGGAGAAGGGACCCCTGATTAAGAAGTATGTGGGGACATCAGTCAACAGAGAGCCAAGGGTCTCATTTCCTCCTGCATTAATATCTTGCTAGTGTTAATTGCAGTTATGGGTGAATAGGCAATATTGGAGAACAGAGGATGTGAGTGCTTTGCCATTACTGATTACCTCACATCACACATTCAATACGAATTTGCTTGTCCCTGGCAGTCCTTGGGTCAGAGGGAAAAAAAACTAGGGGGAAAAAAGCCTGTTGTTACTGACAGCTGCTCTTCAAAGGTCAAGGATTACAATAGCTGGAGTACTGCAGGTCAGGGCTGATGTGAACCGCACAAACTCTTCTTGCCCTCCCCGCAGCTTGGCTGTAACGAATGTTATCTGTCCTCCTCTCTTTGTAAGCTTTGAATTCACATAAAAATACAAAAAAAAAAAAAGGGAAAAATAAAGCAAATAAAAAATATTTACAATGCAATCTCTTCTCTGCACACACCTCTTCCAATCAGGCAGCTATGAAAGCTGTCCTCCTGGCAAGATAAACTATCATTTTTTAACAAGGTAGATGGATGCCTTCATACATTTTTAAGCTTAGGACAGGATATATTTTGTGGTTTATTTATAATGACATCAATTACACTTGCTCCTAGGTAATAATTCACTCCTTTATAATTATTTATGAGGTGATTTTTACTTTTTTGAAAGTTTTATGTTTATTGATGTGTTTGGTTAACGAACGCTTAAATGACATGGTCAGTTGCTTTGCAGGATGCTGGAGAACAGCAAAATCAATATGTTCTGCACCTGAGAACAATCTTCTTAGTTTCGTAGTAATGATTCCCTGAGCAAGGTCCCAGGGGCCCGAGAGATAATTGCAATTCCACATAGTCAACAGTCTGCTCAGATCTATATAATCACTGTCTTTAGCTGCTTCATTTTGTTTAGTTTTGTTGCGTGTGATCTTTGCCATTAACGTCTCTTTCTCTGTGATCTCAACTGGCTGGTTTTTGCCTCCCAGCCCCTCCTTTAGCTTTGATTTTAGAGCCTCACCTCTGCAGAATTCAGACCCCTGTGCCGAGTAGAGCGAGCCGTTAGTTAAGTAGCTGCTTTCTGCCACTCAATTTATCTTTGTTGATTGCTGCCTTTGGAGAACGAAAGTTCATAGCGCTCTGGATAAACATTAAAAAAAGACATAATAAGACCTGGTATCCCCAGCTGAAGATAATTGATCTCCTCAGTTGCTTTAATATGCAGAGAACAGAACACAGACAAGTGTTAATGGAATAATATATTCTACAGCCCCTCTGTGCTGGGAGGCCGACAGCACTCTGTGCAGTGAGGGATGGTAAGCAGGGGTACCTCCTCCACTCAAGAAGCCAGCAAAGAAATTTGTCTTCAGGTTGCAAGGCCTTTATAGATGCAAAGGAGAATAAATGATGGCATTTCAATCTCCAAAGCGGCTTGTGCTGCAGCTGTGGCACAGAGTGTTTTTTAGAGGGACAGGACTGATGGTTTAAGGCCTTTTTAAAGTGGTAATTGTAGCTTTAGCATATTTGTGAAATGCCTCACCCAGCAAATGCACTGAGATAATTAATCAGGTATATTCATAAATTAAGTTTGAATGTGGAACACATAAACCAAGACAGAGATTCAAAGAGTAAACCAGTCAGGAAAGCGTAACAGACTGAATCCGTGATCTCTTCCAGTGTGGTCCTGGACGACTTGTGGTCTACACGGTCTCCTTCAATACACTGCAGCTGGTCCATAAAAAACATGTTTCCACATAAATGAGAGAGCGTATTATTCCACAAAATCTCTGAGGATCCGACATCGATCTGAAGTGGTTGGAAATCACCATCTTCCTGGACCACCATAAGCACGAGAAAAATAAAAGCCTTTTACAGGTTGCCACAGCTTTCAGAATTCAGCTTTCTCTCCACGACATTCAGGTATGGTTTGTCCCTCAGCTCACTCAGACAGTCACCTACCACCTTGATAGGATCAAGCAGGTTTGAAAAACGCAACTTGATCCAGTCTCTTACCATCCACATTAGCGAAAGGACCACATCCAAGACCTCGGCTACAGCGAGCACCCTGCTGCAGGGGGTGCAGCACCACCTAGAAGCACAGATGGTCTCAGAGCAAAGAGTGTCTGAGGAGAGAAAGGATTTGGTAGAAAGGATAACTAATAATCAGACTATTTCAATTTGGAGCTCAAGCAGAGACACCCCAAAGAGGGTAGATTTCCACATACTGAGCACCCGAGAGCTGAAAACCAGATGTCTTAGCTGGACACCTAAACAATCAGGTATTCTCAGTGGTCACTTCAGAAAATGCAGCTCTGAGTCCTTCGGTTAATACAAAACAGGCCAAAAATCTTCCAAATGGTCCAGTGAAACCCCCCAAACACACTATTTGGAAAGTTATTAGCTGGTAGCTGACAAAACCAATTCTCCCCCTTCATTTACAAAAATGAAAATTGGCATCATTCTTCTGAGTTTCAAAATAGACCAGTAGTAATGTTAACATGAATAAATCAACCGGGAAGATGTTTGTAAATCTTGATCGGACAAAGAGATATGGTTACCTGCTATAAAGGAAGATAGCTGACTTTTCTACTTCCATTAACTGTTGCCAAATCTCATAAATGTAAACAGAGAATAAATCCTTTCAGTCACTGAATATGAATATTCTCCTGGGAAAATCTAGCTGGCATCCAACTTGATTTATGTGCTTTAAAAAAAGCATTTGTTTTATAAGCCTAGGGTGAGCCTTAAAATATAAGTTCATGTGTAAAAAGTATTATGGCTCAGGACCTATTTCAGCAAAAAAAATTACCTCCTCTTCTCAGCTGCCAACCATTCCCCATGCCGAGAGCAAAGGCACATGAACTCAGGGTCACGGCATCTGCTCGGAGGAATCTGTTAAACTTAGGTATTGAAACAATGACCTCTGGCATCACGGCCCCTTTCCAGACAGCTACTATGGCTCCTAATCTGTGCACTCAAATTAGAAGTCTGGAGCCTCGATATTCATTGGATCTGAGCCTATGTGACTTTTCCATAGCCAAAAAAAAAAAAAAAAAGAATCACAAGCCTTCCCATACAACCTTTGTCTTTGCTGCTTCTCATCTGCATCACTTCAGGGGAAACACTATTTCCCCCAGCCCATTCACCCCCCGTAGATACTCCTAAAATCCATCTTCTAACCCTACTCTAACATGTAGTACCTTACACAAATATTTCACACCTGTCCTTAACGGGTAAACTTCAATTCTTAATAAATTCTTTGCATTACTGGCAAATTCAGGCCAAATACAAAACACACTGCTCTCCTAGCCACGGGGTATTTCCTAAGCGTGAAAGGAAAAACGTATCTTACAGCCACTCATTACTCTTCAATGACTTTCCTCATTTTAGATGCCCTAACCAAATCATTAAAGAAACACACATCTTTTTTTACATAATAGTATAGCAGGGCCATACTATTAAGCAAAACGCAACTACACGGTCAGTAACGGGCCTGTTCTTTGACTGGGGAGGCTGGAGATCCATGAGCTCTGGGTGGTGGAAGGGAGCGAGGTCATGCTAAGAAAGATTGGAGGGCAACAGCAGACAGTAAACTGATTATTTCTCTATGTTTTGTGTCTATGCCTGATTATTTGGTCTAGTAACCTACTCCCTAACTTGAAGATTTTTCTCTATGTGTACATACAAACGCACACGAAATACACACTTGTTCACTAAATAAGAACGTCCCATGCCATTTTATTTTCAGTCTTGAGGAAATTGAGAGAACATTGCCAAGCGTGCTCCCAGTTCTACTCTGTAGAGGCCTGAACTAAAATTACGACTGAAAAGCAAATGCAGTGACCTTTAAAGGAATTGAGAAGAAGCTATTTCCAGTACATTACTAAATGCTATATTTTAAAGGTTCTAACCTTATTTGCTACAAGTGTATAATATCAGGAAAACCTTGTGAGTGAAGGTTCTGCATTCATCACATAGCCCAAGTCACTTACAGAAAAGATGGGGAAAGTTATTACTTTCCCCCTTGCAGACATTAAAGTTCAACCCCTTTTCCTGTAGTGTTTTGCAGCATTAAATAAGGTTCAGGGATCACCTTAAGAATTACAAGCTTCTCAACAAAAAGTACAGTTTCCTGCAAGCAGCTATAGATGCATCATCAACCAGAGAGAGCAATTTATGAAACAGGCATGTCCTACACAGCTCAGACAAACCAGCTAAGGGGAACCGGGTACTGTTATCTGATACTGCCATCCCATAAACTTTATTGAACAAAATACTCTTTTATGAGAATTATAATAGAAATTGATTTACAAGATACAGTTTAAAAGTAAAAGATAGGACAACAAAAGACATGTCATAAACTCTTGTGAGGCCACCCTTAAGCCTGGAGTTTAATTGCATCAAGTAAGTAACAAGAGGTGTGTGATGGTGTGTTTGTGTAGTGCTTTATTTAATGTCTGACAGTCGACAGAGACTTTGGGTTTTGATGCTTAGAAAATCATAAAGTGCAATGTTAACTTGGCTTTATTTATTATTATTATTGATTGATTTATATCATACCTTTCCTATGTATAATGGTACTCTACACCAAATAAATCAGGGAGCATAAAACCTTCATCGCAGCAAATAAAGAATGAAAGCAGGCAGAACCAGAAATGCCAATAAAATGCAAAAGTGGTGAGTAAACAAGTGTGGGGTTTATCTGGTTTTTATAAATTTGACTGGAATTAGCTGTATGGGATATCGTGGTGTCAAATATTTCACCAGGGAAGTTCCTAATAAGAAAATACAACATATCAGACAACAGACAAATAGAAGAGGTGGAAAACGCAAATAGTACAAACCAGAGCTACAATATGGCTTGCAGAACGGAATATAAATTGAGTCAGGAAACAACGCGAAGAAAATATGCAAGATCTGAAATTCCTTAAAAAGCACTGTAACATCAAGAAATATCTGATACAAAGACAATCAGCTACCATTCAGATTGAGATCTGGATGCCACCCGAGTCCCTGGCTCCGTAAGCTATAGTATGGGCTTAGCCATAAGCTTACAATTAAGCACAGAGCATATAGAAACACCGCTAAATATTACATGGGAGAATGAGAAAAAGTTGAAGAAGAGCTCCAAAAATACTGCACAATTTATTTTTTTTTTTTACATTTCACTTTTGGCCACCAAAAAATACCTCCAGTTGTTCCACTGTAACAGGATTGTGCCCTTAAAGAGCTTAAAGAGTTACAGGCCCTGGATGAGCTTTAAAAGCAGGACAGGAAATCACAGGCACAGATATGGTACTTGACCTTTAGTGGTGCAATGAAACCACTAAAATATATGTTAGGCTGCAAAATGCTGAGATCTTCTACTGTGAAACAAAACAGATATTGATTTTTCCCATACACCTTTTAGGACGACAGTAAGTCAAACACAGTTGGTGCCAGATGATTCTGGTTGTTCGAGATATCATGCCACGGGTTCAGTAAAAGTCAAGAGTAGTGAGATTTTAGTGCTTTTGCAGCTTGGTTTTCTGAATGAAATTAACCAAAACTGGGTTAAATGAATGTGCCACCCAGGTCTCCCTCTGCCTTAGATGAAGTGAAGCTCTCTGGAAATCTGCCGCCTGCCACAGGCGAGAGGATGAAGTTTTGCTGCGCCGGTGCGAGACAATGCTTGGATGAACACAGTTGGATTTTTGAGTTAACCACTAAGCAGGAAACCACAGGCAGACTTTCAAAGATCCCTACATAACAGAGGAGTCTACGCTTCATCAGAAGACAAGAGCAAATTTCACCTCACACGAGTCTAGAATAACTTGAGGATTTGACCATTAATAGTTTTTAAAATTATTTTGAACTACTGAATTAGCTAACCCTGAAATGAAAGTACAGGAACATATTTTTGTCTCTTTAAGAACAAATGCTTCTCAAAGAGCCTTTATAAGCTAAGTAACACCTGATGGTAACAAATCCTAATGAGAAACAATTTTACACATCAAATCTACTCCTGCATTTCTGCAACCCAGAACACGGTGTTGGTTTTTATAGACAGATACATGAGAAAGGTCGGATTAGTCTGTGTGATTTTGGATGTGAGTCTTCAAAGCTGCTTCTCCCACTCCACTGCAGGTCCAAGAGGCTGAAGGCACACAGTACTCTCCAGTATATCCTTTGCGCTCTCCTGCTGTGTGATCCTACTTTAAATACGAAGATCTCAGTGACTTTACTACTGGTTGCTGTGGAGATTCTTGTGAGATCACTGAGGTCTCAATGAAAACAGCAGGAACTGTCAGATTAAAAGGGGTTTCCAATCTACCCACAGAGCTCTATACATTTAAAACTTGTAATTAAAATCAACGGACGATAGGTCTCCTACTCTTAGTGACCTTTCATAGGTCACTACATGGTCTAAGGACACTTGTGGACTCTGTGCAGAAGTCCGAGGTGGGTCATTTTCCCTATGCATGTGTTTTAGCACTGGTAAGAGAGGAAATGTGTTCTACAAAGGCATAACCACCCAACTCCAAAATGAGCTACCCACACTGCCCACTTCAAGTACCTAAGCACCAGGCAGAGGGAAGATCATTCTCGAAGATACTCCAGGCCATTTTGTAAAGGCATCTCCCAGTTGCCCATCAAGCTCCTTGAGTTGTTGCTTCTTCTCCACTCCAAGTTGGAGCATTTCAGGACTACCAAGTCTGTGCCATCAGGCAGGTGGGGGGCTCCCGTTCTCCAAACGAGGGGAACAACATCAGCATTGGTGACCCAACCTTGCTGCCTTTAGTATACTCAAAATCTGGTCCAATAGCTGTACCGGTGCGATGTGACAATGTCAACCCGAGCAGCGAGGCCAGAACTGCACGCTAGCAAGAACGCAGGTCCTTCAGCTGACTCCAATGGGAGATGGTGCACAGCACACATGGGTAGTCAGTGCTGCTGAACACTATTAGTAACTGCAGCTGGGTTCCTCCCAGCTAAATCTGCCTCGTCCAAAAATGACCACCAGAATATGAAAAAAACAGATGACTTGCCATACTTTAAGTGAAAAAATATGATTGAATAAATCCCAAGCATAAGACTTTGTGCCTAATTAGTTAAATCCCCTTAAGACATAAAAAAATTTGCTAAAAGGGCCCTCAGTAATTTGTAATAAGATGCTTAGATAATGTGCTCACTATCAAGGGAAGTTTCCAGTTTCACTGTACTCCATTTTTTTTAACATCTTGGCAAAGACCTTTTTCTCTCTCTCATGCTAAAGACCTCCCATTGACACTGTAACGTTAGCCTGGGAGCAGCTGGTGACTATTTCTGATGAATGGCAGGTGAGAAAGTTTTTCACGCCAAACCACCACGCATGCAAAACTGAATTCTCCGTCCTCCTTTCCTTCATTTAGCAGTTTTAAGAAAGCCCCAAGATGAGGCTGTTTGGGAAAGTTAAGTGTTCACCTGAGACAAGCAGGTTGGCTACAGGCTGGGAAAAGCAAAGAGTGGGTAAGGTCTGAGAAGGAGCTGCCTGTCCTTTGGCTCGGCATCAACACCCCCGTGCCCGACACAGCACCGGTGGCCGACACAGGCCAGATGGGCACCTGAGCGTCACAGTCCACAAACAGATGAAAGGAAATCTCCTTTGGAGCTGACCCAGAATGAAATGAGCTTTCTCCGTAAAATAAAATACCAGTTGAAAGGACTAATTAAAACATTAGCATCTCTCCCCATGTCCGATTTTCTTGGTTTGATTCTATTTTTGCCTTTTTAATACACTTAATTTAGATGTATTTTGGACTTAAAACTTAATTTCAGAACGAGAAAATTAAAAGACTGTCTTTTGCAGTACTTTTTCGTATAAACAGTTGTAGCTCTTTTGAAACTGCATTTTTTCATCCCTGCAAATAAACTGATTGAATAACAACTGTTGTTCGCTCCCTACCTACCAACACAAAACACATGAGAAAACTCTGTGTCAAACTTTATATCTAAACCTTTCATCAATGGATAAATTTAAACCACGCAAGCTTAAAGCAGAGCTGGATAATACTGTAAAGATGCCAACCAAAGATGCCTCTGCTGACAGTGGTGATCCTGGCCTTTTAGCGCACTGTGATTTGCATCTGCTCTGGAGCCCAGACTGTTTCCAGGGGCCAGATGAGGACTGACCGCAAGGTCTATCATTTCAGATATGACGATGTTCCTCCTGATTTCTGTACATGAAGAACGCAAACACCAAAAATGCTGAGTAGCATTTTTTATTCAGTTTTTACAGAAATCAAGGGCGTTCAGAAACAACCAGGACTGCCCCCCCGCCCTTTTTTTTTTTTTTTTTAAAGTTCATCAAAATACATTTTCACACTGCTTCAGCTTTTCTTTTTGTGCCAAGTTCCAGCAATAAACCTGCTTTATTAAACTGACATTTTGCAAGTAGTTAGTCCTGAAAATTGACTAAGCCCTTTTGGTATTAGAAAAATCATTCTGGAGGCAGCTGAAATATTAAATGAAACAAAAAAAATAGCTAATGGAACGGCAGGAAATCTGATTAATTTCTTTTTTTCACAGGGCAATGCTGACGAGGCAAGATAGCCATTTTATTCAGCAATGAGGTAATTTGTTTGGCAAAAATAGAAACTACCTGAGTCTGGGCTGGAAATCTAAACCGTGCTTTAGCTGAAGTTCAGAAATATTATTTAAGTTCACTTGAATTGTGTTTTCTTATTCCCACTCTTAATTACGATGGATTGGCACCCATACCAAATTAGGAGTGGCCAAGAGGTGGACGGGAAACTTGAAGAACAGCGAAGTTCTGCCTGAAGCAAAGAGGGTGATTCATTTGGAAAGAGGTTTTCTGAGAAATCAACATTCCAACTTAGTTACCTGGCAGTTTGGGGCAATTAGAGTGGCTATTTGGAACTGCAGCCAAGTTATTGGTCCTGTGAATTAATTTTATTATTCTCTCTTTAGTTAGGTACCTAGGCTCACCCTGATAATCAAGATATCTAAGAGAATTTGAAAGTGGGATTTAAAGAGAGCTTTTCAAAGCAAATATTAAATATGTATAGTATAAGGATATACCACCCTATAATATCTGTAGGAAGACTGGGAACATCATGCAAATTCACATAAACATTGTGATGATTTTTCTTCCCTATCCTTTCTGCAATTTTATGAAAAATTAAAAGGGTGTGGTTGCACACTCAAAGCAGACAGTCAGGTACTCCACAGACGCTGTACATACGGTCCGGCACTTGTTTAGCTAAACCCACCACACTGAACTCTATGTGCTTCACTGAAGTGCCTAAATCAGACAGCCAATTCCAAAGAACCATTCAACGCACCCAAAAGCCAAGCTGCCCTCCCTCTATTTATCTCTACTCAGCCTAGAGGGAGTCTACAGTAATGAAAATCTTATTTGAAAGCTTATTTAAGTGCTTGTATTTTCAAGGATGAAAGCAGGCTTTATGTGCGTATTATTTTGTGGATTCAAAGACAGCTCCGTTTTTGCGAAAACTCTATCTTATCACCATGAGTTTTGATAATTCCAAGGTTAAAGAAGACAATTTCAGAATATTAGTTTGTCACGTTAGTTGGTAATGGGTCAACTCTTGCCGTTACTGTAAGGCTTTGTTTTTGTTTCTGCAGCAAAATAGGTAAGTTTTTCATTATGTTTCTTTCCGAGCTGCTTGGAGGAAAAGTGACAACCTTTTAGGCTCTGCCTAATAAAGCTCAGCCCCGGTGTTACACTGCTCTGAGCACTAATACACCAGGCAAGGACTAGCCTGCACTTTGTTCTTGGGACAGAAAGAACATGCTAGTTATGAACAGAAAATGAGATTATACCAAACGAAACAAAAACTAGAAGTGGGAGCAAAACCAACCAATTCAGAGCACGGCTGCAAGCTTACTATTATTACAGATGAACTATTTCACCTTATAAACCAGGTTTTCATTATGTTTCTGATAAAGCCACATTTGGAAAAAGCCTGTTTTCCTGCCCTGCCTTGAGAGGATTTTGCTTACCAGTTGGGTTGCATGGCAGCATTAGCTGAATTTCACCAATCTAATAAAGCAAGCTGCAGAACAATATACTGAAGTCACGTATGTGCTTTCTGCCCTTTAAATCACAGTAGTTAAACAAAAAACCCAACTGAACCCTCTCAGCTCTGCAGGCTGTCCCAAGCCTCGAATCACTGATCTCTCCAAGTGGCTAGCTCCGTCTAGTTTCTACAATGTCATCGTACATTGCAGTCCATGTCCACGTCCACATCCAAGAACATACACTGATCTGGGAACTCTTGATTTAATACATGTTGCCACGCTGCCCTTGACCTCAGAAGGACTTTGAAGTTTTCTGGCTGGAGATGAAAGTTACAGTATGTGTGGCAGAGCCCGGCTGTAGAGTAAGAAAGAATTGCTAACTCAACAACTTGTTAAAACACATATTTCCAGAACTTTTTTTTTATTATTTATTTTTTTTAAAACTAATAAACACACTATTTCCAGAATTTCAGTCCTCTTGTTCAGATTGATTAGATGAGAGATGAATATGAACAGACAGATAGATTAAATCAAGAGTTATGGGTAAATTATTTCCAGTCTTCCAAATCCGGCCTGATGGTATCCATTTCCTAGTCCTCCTTAAGGATTTCTGCTGGAGCGTGGCCTGTAAAGCTTCGATCCCTGTGCGCATCGTCAGGTTATGAGTGGCAATTAGATGCGAACTGAGGATATCTTCCCAGAGAGGGCTTTATTCTTTGGACGTTGTAAGAGGAGACCAGATTCAGAAGCTACTTGTTGGCAATGTTACTCTCCGAAAGAACAAAGAACTTGCAAAGGAGTCTGATATAGTGCGACCAAATCTGCGTGAAAAACAAGAGGGATGAAACTCCCCAAGATTACTGTTTGCCTCCCTGTCATATGTTCATGCTGTTCGGACCCAAAGCAGACATCTGTTGGACAGCTTAGTCATGTTGTAAAAAGGCCAGACGTAATTAAAGTGTGTACTCGTTTCTTGCCATTCAAAAGGAACTGAAAAAAAGAGCAGGACACCAGACCACCAGATCACAGTTTTCTCCTTCTCATAAAGGATCACATTTTCATGAGCAGAAGCCTCATGTGTCAATCTGCCGGGCAGAGATTCACCCACAGGCAGGCAGGCTTTTAGCAGAAAAAGAATCCTTGCCAGATCTCTCTTTGGATCTCTAGAAATGTATTGCATTTTCTTACCAGCAAAAAGCAGAATCAGCTTTCAATACTGCTCGGTGCCTGCAGAACACTAAATTCGAGCAGTCTTTATTTCATGAGAGCCATGGAAGAACAAGGTTTGACATCCTTGACACTGAGTATCTAATATCGAATTACTCTGACTTCAGACAAAGAGGAGTCAAGTAGTCACAAGGAAAAAAAGAGTTAAGACCACCTTGTGAATCAAAGAGCTTGAAGGAGGGCGGGGGGGGGGGGGACAAAAAAAAAAGAAGAAGAAAAAAAAAGAGCATAATCTCCTTTTTATGTCCAGATCGGATAAACTAGAAATTACAGGCATAAACCACCATCTAAGAGATTCTGTTTGGACACTAGCAACAAGTTTCTGATCGTAAGAGCGGAGAATCGCGTTAGATCGCCTGGGAAGAACAGCACATGATGAAGTCTTCAGCACTAGGGATTTGTAAGAACAAGTTCAACATGCGTCTCTCCAGAAAGACAGAATCAGCCCTGCTCTGGGCAGAGGACTGGATTAGATGATCTAGTCATTTGGGTGACTTTTATGCCCAAAATCCTAAACTCCATGTCAAATCAGAGCACTTGCTTTGCCTGCACCCCCTGGGAACCAGTTCTGTGAAAACTGTAAACCCTTTTTAAGGAAATCTTTTAGGTTCACAGCAAGAGGAGCTCAGCATTACGAGAAGACTGTAATACCCTCTAAGCAACAAAACACTGTAAAATTGCCCAGCAAGAGAAACAGGATGTTATCTTAAGGACTCCCCCACCAAACAGAAAAGCTCAGGAAACTTCAAGTTAAGGAAAAATCACTTGGCCATCTTGCTAAAATGTGTTATGAAAATGTGTTATGATTTACGGTATTCAGGCACAGGAAACACCAGGGAAAGCAGGAGTACACAATTGGGGGTTTTGCCCCCCACTACCAGTCAGTGAATTGGTCTGTAAACTACAATTATTTACTGCAATGATGTCCTGGAAGTACTTCACCAAAACAGCTGCACACCGTCACCGCCTTACAAAGTGTTTGCAAAACAGATTTGCAGTAACTGAAGTACAGGCAGACATAGGGGCTACTTGTTTGATTCTCCATGCTACGATGCTGGTGTCACTCCTTTGAATCAAGCATCAGGAATTAAACCCATTCTCCAGTGGTATCTGAGAGGGTACTGAGTTGCAGGTTATCAACTCCAGAACCTTTTTTATTTTTTCTTTCCCTATTTATTTGCAAAGGACATGGACCTGTTGGAGCGGGTGCAGAGGAGGCCAGGGAGATGCTGAGAGGGCTGGAGCCCCTCTCCTATGAAGACAGGTTGGGAGAGTTGGGGGTGTTCAGCCTAGAGAAGAGAAGGCTCCAGGGAGACCTTAGAGCCCCTTCCAGTCCTTAAAGGGGCTCCAGGAGAGATGGGGAGGAACTCTTGATCAGGGAGGGGAGCCATAGGATGAAGGGGAATGGTTTTAAACTGAAAAAGGGGAGATTTAGATGAGATCTCAGGAAGAAATTCTTTGCTGTGAGGGTGGTGAAACACTGGAACAGGTTGTCCAGAGAAGTTGTGGCTGCCCCATCCCTGGAGGTGTACAAGGCCAGGCTGGACGGGGCTTTGAGCAACCTGGTCTGGTGGGAGGTGTCCCTGCCCAGGGCAGGAGGTTGGAACTAGATGATCTTTAAGGTCCCTTTCCAACCCAAACCATTCTATGATTCTATGATTATTTCTGAAATGCTATTCTCAACCTGTTCCTGGTCAGAACTGTTCTTTAATGCTGGAAATGTCTTCTAATTCACTATTTTACCTAGTGTTTCCTAGTCATTAACTGTAGGCAGTTCCCTGCTCAGCACCCTATGTAGACCTGAGGGTTTTTTTGATGCTAGCTCTCTGCACTGACCAGGTACAGGGGACACAGCTGGAATTTAGGCCACCTGCATTTGACTTCTTTCTGCTGGGTTACTCACATTCATACAATTAAGGAGGAAAAAGCCCTTTCACAGACATGCACACCTTCAATGACTATTCAGAGAAGTGCTACCAGCATACAGAGATTGAATGATATGCTTAAAATTACAAGCAGGACCAACTACTGATAGCTTCCTTTTACCGTTCCTGCTAAAGGGCTCTGTTTGCTGTACAGGTGCTGACAGATTGTTTGATGAGATTTTCAAGTTCAAGAGATGAACAAAAGCAAATATTAAAACCAAAAGAGAAGGAACTATTTTCATGCTGTTCCTTCATACTTCAAAAAGTGGTACTTCTGTTTCCCTCTTCCCACTTGCTCTATCTTGGTTAATATGCCTTAGGTCATTTAGAGCAGTTAAACAATCTTGAAGTGCTAGTGAACTGATCCAAAAAGTAATTTTTCACACCTAATTAATGTGAACATTTAAGAAGGGGAGGGTTTTTCTACTTCGGATTATTAAAAGCAGACGTGTTGGATCAGAGGTGGACTCACAGAGTCACTGAGGGAGGACACACTGCATCCACATTAGCCATTAAAAACTCCTGTGTGTAAGTTTAGGCCAGTCATCAGAGCTGCCTACAGCCTGCGGGGAGGGACAGGTATCTTCAGGGTATGATTCAGCCCATCCTAAAGTAACTGTCAAGGACAATACAGATGAATCACTCCAGGCAAGTGATCACTTCTCTCCCACCAGCTACAGACAGAGCCTATACCATTAGGTTAAAGACAATGAATTCCTAAGTGCTTAATATATGTTAGGTGAGAAAAAATCTCCTCAGAAACTCAAAAGTCAACCCCAAACTGAAGCCGATCTTTTGAATCAGATCTCCTCTTTTTTCTTCTGGGATCAAAGCTGCCAGACTAATCTTCCATTAACATTTCTTCTGCTAGACCTTCTTATGTTACAGGTCCAGAAACTGAACACCCTACCAAAACATTCTTGCAATTTTTTTCAGCTCTTCCAAAAAGGTTGCAGGACTTTCCTGACAAATCATCATCTTGATTGTTTCCTACTTTTAGGAAGAGAGAGACAAGCCACATAAGTATCCACAAATTTATCTCAGCTCAACCCCCGAGTTATTTTAGGCTTGGCCATCAATTTAGCTGTGGGAAAGCTTGCAAACTATATGGCTGATTAAGCTTTAGCACCACTCCCAACTCATATTGTGACACTAAACATTCTTTTGTCCATTTATGTATCCCGGCTTTCCCCCATGATATAGTGACTTTTTTTTCTTTAAATTTTATTTTTTTTTTTTTATCAAATGAGCTATTTAACTGCTTAGGTTTGAGGTTTGTTTTGTTTCTCCAGCCTGTCTCATTTGGTCACACAGCATATTCAGTATGATGTTTTCACATCATTGAATTTCTCACTGTCCAGTCTTACTATGTTTGTGCTTTCTAGTCACACACCCACTTCCCTTTGGGGTGTTTCTATCATCTGGTTTAGGCCAAGAACCATCACCTGAATGCAGAATTCCACAAAAACTGCAGGAAGAGACAACGGATCTAATGGGGCAGTTATGGTTAAAATGGCAAATTTCATACTTAGTCATAGACTAATGGAAGATGAAAACAAACACAATCACCCTGATTGCTCTAAGTGGCCTTTTTGCTGCCATCTAACAAATGTTAACAGTGCAGCACAAGGCATTTCACTGAGAGCTGCAATTTCAAGCTTTAAAACTCAGAAACCATTGTGACATTTTAGAGGTTTGGGCTTTGAAAACCGATTTTCACATTTTATTTGCCTGGATGCATGGCGATGAAAGATCTGATAATATCTCCATGACCTCAGTCTACCACATTTCACAGCAAAATGTATCAGCACTGCATTTTCATGGCAGACAAAGAACCAAATGTTTATTATGGGCTTTATGACACCACAATAGAAGCGTAGATTTGACTATATGATTTAAGATTTTATATAGCTTAATTGAGCCACATAAAATATTCTTTTAGAAGACTAAAATTTTTAGTCAATCTTTATAGTCTTTTTAGACTTGGTTTCATCTCACAGCCCTTTTCATTCAGTCCCTTCTCAGATATGACCGCATCTTTTGGAAATGATGGTAACCTATACTGAATACCGCACAGTATGGGGTCTTAATAAAAGAACTAAGCAATCCATCACCATCTCCTTAAGCTTATATTCTGCATTCAGGGTCTTAATCCTGGCATTCCTGTGGCTTCTCTAAATGCGTCTCCAAAATGTTGGAACATTCCCAAGAAAAAGCCTCCATTCTTCCCTCGCCCTGGCACAGCACAGCAGCCCCATTCCTCTGCACTGTACATAGGACAGTCTGGTAAGTCGGTTCCTAAATTAGTTATATCAGTCAAACATGATAGTTCCTCAGATACAAACTGGATACAAATTGCTTTACTGATATGTATTAGATAGACAAATATTCCAAATCAGATGTCAAAGCCTCAGCTACTCGTCTTAGGAAAACAAATCTTGTCATTCCTATTTCTCAAATGCAGTCCAACCCAAGATAGTATAGCGGTTAATAATCCTTCCTGAATTCAGTTACAGAAGACCTTTATGATTCACACATTATTATCATTATTTATGCTGAAGGGAAATTAAAATACAGACAAGCAATTAGCACTCCAAAAAACAACGTCTGAGCGAGGAAAAGACCTTAGCCCCATTTAGTCCATAGTCTAATCTTTAACTAATTGACTGCACTCCCGCAGTTAAATCTCCTATAAAAGACTTAAACATTGAGGCAGACAATCCCATTTTAATAGGTATCAAAATCTTATGAACTTTGTCGTTCATTTATTGCCCACTTACATCATCTTCACGTGCCTCCAAAATCTATAGTCACGTGGTTCTCCTATAACCACACGAAACTCATCCTCTACACTTGCTTCCATAATGGAAAGAGAATTTTCTGAGGATGGTTCCCACCGTTCTATGACACATATCAGAGGTGAAATGCACCTTCTGGCAGTTCTTGTTCTTCTCCATTAGCTGAGGAGCGACCAGGCACTTCCACAGAGCAGACTAAGACAAACAATTTTAAAAAGCTCAAGTCCTGTAAAACAAGCCTGTGCAAACCAAGGAGAACGAACCCACATTCTCCAGAAATTGTCTCGCTCACCAAGTTGAACATAAATCCACCTCTAATTCTAGGGAGAAAAAAATTTCTTCATGATCTCCGATTTTAAGGTCACATTTCAAGGACATTGAGGAATTTCTGCAAATGTTTGAGAAAGAAACTCTTGCTCTACGTGTGTGATTTAGTGGCTTGAATTTGCTTCCACTTTGAAAAATGCCTCATCTATCCTCTTACCAGTCACATTAAAAACACCTTACTCCACAAACCTTGAAACAGGTTACGCTTGCTCCTGTCATTATCTAGTGTGGGAAGGAGAAAAGATGATTTTATACTGTAATGATAAACATAATGAAATAAAAAGATGAAAGCAGAGAATTTAATTTTTGGCTTCCCAAATGGTCTCTGCTACTTTGCAGAAGGAAAAAAAAGACAGACTTGCATGTGTGGTCAGGGCCCCCCCATTACACAGCCACTCTGCAGAGTGTCTCTGATGAGATTCGTACCTGAAGAACGGCCAGTTGAAGCCACCTCTTGCAGGTTAAGTACTTCAGAAAGCTTGTAGCAGACCTAAGTGTTAAGCCTGCACTTAGAAGCAGCCAGAGCTACATTTTATCCGTCAACAAATTGATTCCTACAAATAGTTTTCATCAGGCCAGTTATAAAATCTGGTCTCCATCTTTGAAGAGCGCCTTGAAAGCCATGGTAAAGCATGGTTAGCAGCCCCATTTTGGTTTTAGTTGGCCCAGAGACGTGCAGCGAGCTGGCTTCTGGCCTATTAAAAGTAGCTTCACACAGGATTTAAAGTCACAAGGAACACGAATCTCCGTATAAATGAATCTGTGAATGCCTAGTTCCTGGTACATGACAAAAACGCATCACTCACATTCACTTCAAGGAATGGAAATATATCTTTCCATCACAGTAAGACAATCTTAACAAAATTTTTTGCACTGGCCTAAAAGAAGTACAAATCTCTCACTAGCTATGTAAAAAAAAAAAAAATAAATAAAATAAATCCTGTATAAGTAATATATATAGATCAACTTCAAATATATGCTTATACACAAGACCTATAATCTCACATAACCAGAGAAATAGGACCTAAACAGATAGTATGGTTTACTTATCACACGGAGTACAAAAGAAACTCATTTTTTAGTCTGAAAAAATCCCGTGAGAACAGAGAATGTTTCTCACCAGACAGCCTCCTTTAAAATGAAGTATTTAAATACCAGAAGTACCATATGTAAAAAAATACATTAAAGTAACCCGTCCGGGGGTCAGCTCAGTTTTTGTTCAGTAATGAAGCACGTATTCAGTATTGCTCCCTGAGATTAATGGATTTATTCTATTATGCATACAGACTACAGAGAATTGGGCAGCCTTTACTATCCTTTCTCTAGCTCCTAGGTACTTGTGGTCCATGACATCTTCTCTAGGTCAGTCAATTCCAATCACACAATTTTGGTCAGCCCTGCAGTGGCCAGGCAGTTGGACTGGATGATTGCTGTAGGTCCCTTCCAACTGAAATTTCTATTCTATACAACAATCTCTTTTTTTATATATAAAATTTATGTATACTGTTTTTTTTTTTTAACTCCCTTTCTCCTCTTATTCTCAAAGAACTACTTCAGTGGTGACCCCCCGATTTCTACAGTGAGGTTGTGTCTTTACCCTGTGTGTTCCTCCTTCACAAGAGCATCCTGAAGAGAACAGCCCAGAACTAAACATTTCACATCCACACCGTGTCTATCATCTCCACCGAGCAATGTCCCCCTGCCTTCTCCCTTCTTCCAACCGCATGGGCTGCTCTCGCACATGAATCCTGACCCCATACACTTGCTGACCTGCTCTGTGGCCACCTCTACCTGCTCCGCTGCCTTCACAGTGCACACCACGTTGTAGGATTTAGCCCAAACACTGGCTTGATTGGGTTGGAAGAATAAAGGCAAAACCAACCATTTATTTTTTTCTTCAAATCCACATTTACTTCAGCCCTCAGAGCCTACCACAGAGGAGTAGCTACACAATCCTGGGGATACGCAGTACGAGAAGACAATATAGCCTGGACCCACCACTTCAGATCTCAGCTCCTACCCATGCATGGTCACGGAGCAGTAGGAGGGAAAATCCTGGAGCCTTTATCCAACAGCCAGTCCTGGCTCTGTTGAATTTGATGGCAAAGTTTCCACCACCTTCACTGGGGTCAGGCTTCATGCTGTGACACTGCAGTTACGAGCACTGTTACTGCCAAAGTTACATTATACATGCGTGGGTACGCACACAGAGAACGCCAGCACTCTGCAAAGCATAAAACATTTTGCTATAAGCCGCTAGAGAAGTTCCACCCACGTCCCCATCTAGCAACCGTCCTCTGCCCATTCCTGCCACAGGTCACTGCTTGTTTTTTCACTGAATTAACTCCAAGCACTTAAAAGAAAGAACATTTCAATATGTTTTTCTGACAGGTAAGAAATTAACTGCATACCAGGAGCTATTGAATTCAGCTTTAATAGTATCAATAAACATTTCTGATTAAATTATGAAATTGATTTTATAATTTTGACCATTATGTTTTTACATCAATATCATCATATGACAGCAAATGTAGTTACTGCTTCCTTATTGATCTTAGACATGGCACTCCAAAGTACTCGTTTGACTACATTACAAAATCAAACTTGATTTCCTGTAGTACTGTAGTAACTTTTGTTCATGACTTGATATGAAAAACAAGTAACAAATGGATTATTAAAAGGTATTAAAGGTATGCTTTGTTCTCAGAAGCCCGGGCGCGGTTCTGCCGCACGCTTTTAGCAGTTTCAGGGCAAGTTTCAGGACTTGGGGATGTTGTTATTCTTTTATGTCAAATAATAACCCCTCCTCTTTCTCTTGATGAGCCATCTATCAGGTTTCCCGTGAGCAATCTAAACACTATTTATTAATGAGAAGGAACAAAACGCTATTTATAATGCTCATTCAAGCAATCCAACAAAAACTCGGAGTTTCTGTAGCTTGGAAGCATTACTCTTGATCTCACCCTCCCCTCTGTCAGGATAATAGTTATGTGTTGGGCCACTCCATCTCCCCATAAGGTTTAATGTTCTGTTAAGAGAATGCATAATTCAAAAGGACCACTGTTGCTCTGATACATGCATAATAGTAAATCAAAGGTGTAATGTGCTGGATATTTATGTCTCAGGGTTAAGAACAAGTCCAATCAGATTAAAGAAATTTCAGTCCTGGGCTTTTTGGCTGCTGTAAATTTTTCCACAGGCCCTCCCATGTCTGAACCTTTCTAGGCTGAAGGACTACAAGGCATCTTCATTGATATAAACTGCCGTCACCAAAGAGGAGCAGCGAGTTGAGACCTTAAGCTGTTTTTTGGCAGATTGCACTTTTGCAAGGGATCTGTGGGTCTGCTGATATGTTACCCAAAGGTGTCTTTTCCAAACAGGCAGTCACGTTTCTTCCTCCCTAATTATAGGGGCATCTGTTTCAAAACGTAACTAATCCCTCCAGGTTTTGTGGGCTGAGGAAAGGGGCGGGAGGGGTCAGCTGGAACTTGTGCTCTTATCCCTCTTGCGAGATTATTCCCTAATATTCACAAAAGTATTTAGGCCATTGACAAGTATTTGCCTTGACAAGCCCATGGAGAAGACAATACACTCTCATCTGTCTCAGGTAAACCATTCCCTCAAACAAGACATCAGCAGAGCACGGGAAGATGTTTCACCCTGCTTTGATTTAAAAAAAAAATATATATATATATATATATAATTACGATTGGTAAACTGCTTTAAAAAAATATTGGCAATTTAATGCCTGTGGGAATGAGTGATTTATATAGTGCTGGTTAAGTCAGTCATGGCACAGACAGGCAACACGCAGATTCTGTGCAATGCTTATGGGCCCTCTAACTGCTGCAATACCAAGGCCAGGACATACTATCAAGTACTCTATAGCATGGTCTGGTGGTGGCATGGGGGTATCAGTATTTTGTTCATTCGGTTTATGCTGATGCTCCTTCTATTTGCTTTCCTACTCTGTAGGAGGTCTCATGATGTATTTGAGCAGCAAATGCCTCAGTAGGTCACATGTAAGAATTGGGGTACAGGAAATCAGGGGTTTTGGTGCAATGGAGTTTGCTGCCCCGCACAAGAGATTTGCACGTGGCCTTTCAAGTCTGAGCCCTTTCATCAGAACAGCCTCTCCAAATCTTTAAAACACACAGCCTAAGTCTCTCACTTCTCTGACATTGTCTCAGAAATCCATTTTTGGCTTTCCATCACTGACCACTTTTCCAAAACTACACCTTTACCTTGCAATAGCTTTGGCACTTCACTCGGGATTCTGTTTGGAAGTGTAAAAATACCATATATCCACTAGAAACTTTGGGCGGGAATCAAGGCAATAGCTCCACTAGAGGTCAATAAAGCTTGATGATTTATCACCAGCTCAGTGCATACCCTCAGTTGCAGGTCCACGTCTCTTCACTGAGCCACCTGCATCCTGCACTGGGGCTCTTAGGTCAACAGCCTGACATCTGAAATCTTGAGGCAGCGAGCACCCTAAATTTATCACCACAACATGGCAAAAGGGGTTAAGGAAGCACAAGGTACAAGCAGCAGCAATTCAACACCAAGCTCTCACTGCAAGTGAGGGAAAGCTTTAGGCGACACAGAGGTGAAAAAAAAACCAACTCTGAAAGACCTGTGGTGGCTTTTCAGCCTTCTTTGGGAAATATGAAAATCCAAGTGAATGCTTCCTACTAACTCCTGAAACACTGCCTGTTACAGATTAAGGTAACAGCATGGCCTTAGAAAGGCACTCCTTTTAAAGTTTAACATAATTATTCTTACAAGCACTTACACAGATGAAATGGGGAATCGTAGAATGGTTAGAGTTGGAAGGGACCTTAAAGATCATCGAGTTCCAACCCCCCTGCCATGGGCAGGGACACCTCCCACCAGACCAGGTTGCTCAAAGCCCCATCCAGTCTGGCCTTAAACACTTCCAGGGATGGGGCAGCCACAACTTCCCTGGGCAACCTGGGCCAGTGCTTCACCACCCTCACAGGAAAGAATTTCTTCCTAATATCTGATCTAAATCTCCCCTCTTCCAATTTAAAACCATTACCCCTCGTCCTATCACTACATTTCCTGACAAAGAGTCTCTCTCCGGCTCTCCTGTAGGCTCCCTTCAGATATCTACAGAAGCAACCAACTTGGGTGCCACGAGCAAAGACGTGAGTCCTCTCACCTCGTCCTAGAAAACTAAAAGCTGAGCATCCCAACTTAGGTATTTATATGTGCTCCTTGGTAACTGTTGGAGAGAAACGCCTTCAGAAGGTAAATCATCCCATCCTCAAGTAACTGCAGAAGTGGAATGAATCACTGAAGAAAGAGGGAATTTCAGTGACTGACTTAAACTAAAAACTAAACTAAATTATAGACAGCTAAATTACAGACAGCTGAAGTTAATCGCACCCTAAATAATTTGCCTAATCTCACCAAAAATAAAAGCTTGCAGCAGAATGGAAGACAAGAATCCCTTTTCTCCAGTCTCACACTGATTTTTGAACCATCAGGACACCTTTCCCATGCGCTGAGCCACTGCCTCTGCATCTATTCAGCTTTTATCACCCAGGGAAGGTTTGCAAGGGCTCAGTGCACGGAGTGATAAAACCGGCAATTTCAACTCGGATCTGGATTCTGAGCTCTGATCATTATTCGTCACTCGCTTTCCATTTTCAAACCAGTTTTTCCTCAAAAAGTGCCAAAAGGTCTCGCTGCCTCCTCAAGTCATTTGGTACCTCTCAGTGCTCTGTTCATGGGCCAGGAGGTGCTGCCACTAGCCACAGTTTACCCAATCACGGATGAAATGTTTTGATCTTCAGCCTCCTCTTCTCTCACTTCGGCAGTCTTCCCAAGCGCACAACTTAGTAAAGTAAGCACATAGCTAAAGAACATAAAACAGATTTTGGGACAGACTGGGCACAAGCTTTGAATACTTCCACTTCCAGGACCTACGATCAGAAGCTTCATTATTGCGCATTCACCAGTATGCCTCTGATGCAGAAAGAAAAAAAAAAAAAAGTCTAAAGTTCTCTTCCCGGGTTAGCTGAGGTTAAACAGGTGTTTTTGGTAAGGATTGCAGTTACATTTTGATTACACTAGCCCACATTCTTACATCACATAATGCAATATGATATACCCAAATGGATCCTTCGGTGCCAAAGTGGGGCCCCCAGCTTGATGTTGTTCTAATTGTGTTTTTCATTAATCCCTGTGACCTCTGCAAAGCATCACCAACCAAACACAGGCTCTGAGAGCTGAGTGTTGGGTCTTCTTTCGGGGGTATTTTTCACATCTCCTCTTTACTTCTTGATGGAGCAAAGTAAAAGCAAAAAGGAGTTTTCAAATTCAGCTGTGAGCATTAAGTCTTGAGATTTGTCTGAACAAAAATACATCTAAGGAACCAGTTTATTGCAGTTGGATAGTGTGTCTTCTCTAGTAACCTGATCTAGCCTCCAAAAGGAAAACTCTTAACTTCTTTAGAGGGCTTTGGGCCCAGCCTCTGCTACAGGAATGCAAGCGCGAGGCAATGTATGCTGCTTTATAAAGAACTAATATTAAAGGGGAGGCTAGGGGGAGAGGCCAATTCTTGATCTCATCCTGGAGTCACTCCATACACTTCAAATATGGCCAAATTCTGTCTCCAACCACACCCTGGCAACCTCATTTCCTTTATTAGGGTTGCAAGGGCTCTATCTGGGGGGGAAATTTGACCCAGGGGACCTCATTCTTTCCTGGCAGGAGCCCATCACCTCCAGAACTGGGGCTCTCTGGGGCCCTGGACTATGGGGGGAATCAGAGATTTCTGTAGAATTACATCAGGGACACTGGTGGTTGCTGGCATCTCCTTACATTTTGTGCAGAGGAATAAGGTACTTCACCAAAAAACATGGGTCTGAAGTAGAGTGTGAGGAAGAGATATTTCAACTTGGAGAAGCTCCGCTGGCAATCCAGGAGCAACAGAGCTACCCTGCAGCTCCCCTGCTTTGTAGGTCTGTAGGTGTATTTTCATGCACTCTGGAAAGCATTTGACAGATGTGCATTATTATGCACAGCAATAACTGGTGTATATTAAAATGAGCTGCTCAAGAGGGGAGGAGAGAAATGATGCACCTGTTCGTGCACCTTCCCATCTACCGCTGTTTCATCACTGAAAAACAAACATTGATTTATGCTCATCTGCATAAAAGGAAAAGACTTGGAAGAAGATTTTTCTATGGCAGCAAGGGTAGCTGGTGTCCATTTCGGGCACTCAACCTATCTCCCAGGTGCATGCTTTTAAATTCACCTCTGAAATATTCTGCAACTGATTGGCGGTACTACAACAAGAACCAAGCACACGGGACGTATTTTCTGCAGCCCGCTCACTCCTGTCCTACCATTTGCTAAGTCCCAGCACAGCTTGGAGAAGTCTCTCCTTCATAATGTCCTATTTTCCCCTGACAAACAGCTATTACATATAGCAGTATGTTTCTTCCTCAGCCTTTTTCGGAGGATTGTCAACTCTTCTCATTCATTTCAGATAACGTCTTTGCTTCTGCACTTGCTGAGACAAGGACTGCTTCAGAGTAGGGCATTTGCTCAGTCTTAAATCTCTCTTGTTTAAGAATGTAGGATGTGAGGTGAAACCCAAGCCACTGAGAAATCAGTGGGAATTAACTATTAATTGCCATGCTCTCAAGACTTCTCCTTTGCCATCTGTATTTTTGAGAGGGCAGCAAGAGGAAGAAGTTCTGTCCCAACTCTGACATGAATGATAGAAGGTGAGTTACTTCTGGGAGAAAAGCTAGGCTTCTGTGCAGTCTCGTTTGTGCAGCACAAGCAGATTGCAGGAGTATACTTTAGAAGAGGCTTAACTGGAAAGTAAAATTCCCGAAAAGAGAATTGGTTCTTTTTTACCTCAAACCAGGACGTTGCAGACCCCATCAAAATGATGGGGGGGAGGAGTAATGGCTCCGCTGCTGTCTCTTGAACCCTGGGAGCTGCTCTAACCAAGGCCATGGCAGAAAACTGTGCTGTTGCTGTGTGATGGTTTGCAACTTCCCTGCCTTCCACCCGCAAAGCTGGTGAAGCAGCCTTTGCCAGGAGATTCCCCAGGGCTCTGAAAGTTGACTGGACCCAAGGGAAAATCATTAACAGAGAAACCAGGCGATGCAGCAGGTCAGCAGGATGGAAAACTAGGCAGCAGCCTCAGCCAAACCGACTGTTTTAGGACTATTTAAGAGGTAAAGGCAGCTTCAGCAAACAGCTTTGCTGCAGTAAAGGCAAAGCACAGAACCAGCTCCCCTTCCTACCACTACAGTTTTCTGGACAAACCACTGACTGGCAGATTGGCACGTATGCTGGCCATAGGGATGGACAGACAGAATTCAAAACCTAATCTATCAGCGTGCTACACAGCCTAGAACCATGGTATAAAAACGGTATGTATACAGGCTTTACGTATTTCCCCAATCTTCCTTTTCTCTGCCATACAAACCAGAGATGGACAAGGAAGGAAATCCCGCATCGGCAGCTTGAACACAAACCTCTCATATCAGTAGGACTACTTAAGGAGTAAGGCTCAGGAAGGGTGTCAGAGTAAGACTCGATTTGGATTAATTTTTTCATACTGTTTCCAGATACTTTTCTATTTCATCCACAACAGATTATTCCTGACACTTTTAGAGGGCCCCTGGCCCATTTGCTTATTGGTCTGATCTTTACCAGCAATGAAACTAGAAGTCTTTGCTTACTTGACTTCTGGAGAGTTAAGAGGATACCCTTTTATATTATTCACTGAAATTGCTTCTTGGCTAAAATATTCTCCTGTCAGTGTTTTTCATGTGTTCAGCAACATCTGCAGGATGTGGAAAGAACAGAAACAAACCAGATGTTGCAAAAGGTAGTGACACTGAGAAACATAATTATTACAGTATCTTGTTCCATTTTTTTTTTTTGGTCCATCTTATGCCTTCATACATCAGTAACTTTTACTGCTGAAACAGAGACTGACTCATCTAAGTTCCCTCTAAACAGATTTACAATCATTTGTAAAAATTGACATATACCCCCCATTAAAGCCAAATTTCCTTTAGCAATTTCAGAGGAAAATAGATTAGGGGAATGTGGATATTTATCTCAGCCATCAACATTTATTCATTTAGGTAATTATCACTTCATTATGCTGTCAAAGAGAGCATGCAGGGAAATTCACCACTGATGAACCAAACGCCACAGAAGCCCTCCACCTCTCCTGTGAGAGCTGGGGGTGCCAGCTCATGCCCTGGCCAAGCATTTGTCACCGGGATGCGACAAGGGCTGCGGGTCCAAAAGGCTACCGACGGTGTCCCCTGCGCGGTGTGGGCCACCAACCTGATCCAACAGCGCCCCCAAAAGCAAGCCCACCACAGGCCCAACACCCCCAGCTGGCCTCTGCCTCCACAAACCAGCCGGTTCCTTTTAAAAGCTGTTTACTCCATTAGAAGAAAAGGGGGAAAAAATAAAAACTTAAAACCCTTCCGAACGCCTGCCACAGCGCAAAAATCAGGAGAGGCTCTATTAGATTGGGAAAATTTTCCACTTATTCTAACTCAGGCTTCAGGAATTTCATAGCGGGGGGGGGGGGGAGGGGACGGATCAGAAGACCTGCAAGCTCTGCCAAATTCTGAGGAACAAAGTATAACTAGATTAATATATAAATCTTATTAACTAAAATGTAGCTGAATACAGTCATTTGTTATCAAAGTCTTTCGATTGTTTAACAAATTGCAACATTTTGGTCTCACGGGCTCCCTGCCAAGCTGAGGCCTAATTAAGGTGGTTGGAAATGAATAGTGTTCTAATTAGTTTAATTACAATATGATGAATTATCAAACTAATTTTTAAAAACAATGTGCAATTAGCCTTTTAGCATTCAACCCCCATTTTCCGAAACAGGAAACGAAGCGGAACATACTTGTTTTTTCATCAGGAGGCTGGAGAGGGAACCACCCCTGGGGCAGGAGGGCCCGAGGCCGTGCCCCCCCCTCAGGCTTCGGGCATGGGCTCCCAGGCCTCTGGCGACCTCTGTGGAAAGCATCTTCCTCAGTCCAAGACCGGATCAATGCTCCTTTTCAGGCTCTCAACCCGGAGTTTTCCCTACTCCTTCGCTTGTTTGGGGTTGCACAGAAAACCCAGCAGTGTTACACGCGTGGACATACTGGCTCGGTCAGGTTTTCTTCATTTTTACCTTTCAAAGCAGTAAACGAGCAAATTCATTAGCCACGAACCGTAAAGGTGTTCGAGTTCCTACCGACAGCACATAGGGAAGTAGGATGTCTGTAAACAGCTAGTCTGTGCTCCACAATGCCAATTACACAAACACTGTTTTCCATTTTCTGAGTACGTTTCTTTTCCATTTGTCCCCCTAAAAGCTATTTTCTGCCTCTGGCTACCAATCCCACTGCGTCACGCCCCCAGACAGCAAACCTTTCCAGAAATACACTTGCACCTGCATAACCTCAGTAATGTTGCACCCTTGGCAGTGAAAGCACCATCTGGTCCTACCGTAGAGCGGTTCATTACTGGAGGAGTGGCCAAAGGTCGCCACCTTTCATTAGCACTGCCAGGTATATAAGTAGAGTTTGGCTCGATTACAGCATAGCTCACTGCTGAGCAATAGAAGAGGACGTATTAAAAAATATAGGCACCCATTGAATGGAAGGAAGGAGCAAAGAAGTTCACTTTAATGACATGAATCCTTTAACAAATAATCAGGTTAAAAATGATCCACTTGGTATTTTGATGAGAATGGATTTTCTCATCCTGTGAACCAGAAAGAAAACGTGGCAGTAAAATAGCTTTCGGCATGACTTAATTATCCCCAGAAAGACTTAGGAGCCTGCTCCAGCAAAGCACTTAAATGCATGCCGAACCTTAAGCACATGGGCATTCTCAAGGGACTATTCATATATCTAGAGATAAGCATATGCTTAAGTGCTCCGGCAAGACACCAATCAAACTGAAGTCTCTCATCAGGGCCTGGAGTCACAGCTAACGCATCTGGCAAGCGTGACAGCCTTTGAGATGGCCTGTCCACCCAGGCGCTTACAAAGTCCCCATCATCCAGACTATCTGAGCGTTTCTCAATAAACGAAAATAATCAATCACAGTTCCCTCACTTCCTAAGCAGCACGTAGAAAGAGGATTTAAATAGGTGCGTGTATCTGTAGATTAAATCAGTTTACTGGAGGGAACCAAAACGAGGGGATGAAGTTGCCATATGTTTCTGCTTGTGCTGAAGCTAGTGGTCATGCTTGTTTTTCCTGGAAATTTGTTCCACAAGCTTAGCCTGGCTATTGCCAGAGCCTTCATTTATTTGTCAGCAGTGGCAAAGATCCAGCAGATGAGGCTCTTGTAAGAAAAAAGGACTGCAGAGAGCGCTGACCTCTCCAGTAACTGTGGTCAAACCTACCGAAGGCTTGAACGCCACTGGGGAGGTGTTGGGCTGAAACCTGCACGCCGAGTAGCCACTCCAGGCTGTATAAGGGCATATATTTCCGAGGACTTGGTGATGCTTTTTGGCAGAACGCACGGCTAAGGTCCTAGACTTAAAGACTAGGCACTGCTGCACAAACAGAGTGCTGCTGTCACACCTGTGGGCATCCAGCATCGCCAGGATGCCCAGAAGAGCCGGAGATCGCTCAATCCAAAGACCCACGCTTTCAGTACACAGGACACAGAATAAGCACAGTTTTCTGAAGAATTCCTCTCCTCTTATCTGACTCCTAAGGGAAACGGAGAGCTAGCTCTGTACCCTCCTACCGACTTCCCCAGCTATTTTTTGCAAGACTAGAGCTGTAGGCAGGACTGGTTCTTACGGGGCCCTCTGGCTTGAGGAGCACTGGGAGGCCTGGGTCTGTCTGGTCACTGTCAGCGACGCGTTTGGTGAGAGAAGTGTTTAGAACAGGTGCATGGCCAGCCCTGCAAGTTTAGGAGAACTGAAGCAAACACTAACAACAACAACAAAAAAATCATTTCTGGCAATAAAAAGGTTAACACAGAACAGTAGGTATAAAGATAACTTGAACCCATCATTAAAGAAATTCAGTTATTTAGTCAATTTTACTTATTTACAGGCTAGAAGATTAATGAGCTCAAATACAAACTGAGACAGTAATTAGGTTTCAAAAACATACTATAACACAATCAATCATTGCTTGGGAGTATAATGACATTAGGGTAGAGCCCTCTTTCAGCTGAAGTTATTAGCCTGTGATTGGTGAAGACTGGACTTGAAGAGAGAGTCTACCCCAGGGTCCTGTAATAAAATGAAAGAGGAATCTTAAATAAGGAGAAACTATGTCTTTGACCCTTTGTCCTTTGCCTGTAGATGTAGAGATACTGTATTCGGGATTTAGGGCTTTGTAACAGGACTTTGGGGAATGATGGCATTTCAAAAGACAGTTGGTATTTTACTTTAAACAAGACTTTACTTGAGACCTAATACACCACAGACAGTATGTGTATGTCCTCTAATCTGGTCTTTGAGGCTATTAGCAGCTCCTTCCAAGGCATTTCAGATCTCTTCTCAAAGTCTTTGCAAATACGTCAACTTAGAGAAGGAATTCAAAATGTTACAGAATACACAGTGGGAGAAAGGGTGACTATTTAATGTAAAGGAAGGAAACCCAGAACCTATACAAAAGCGAAGTTCTCAATTGTTGTTGCTAAAGAATTTTTTGCTGGGTAACTGCATAAATGGCTTTCTATATTCTCACTGCAAGCCTATTTGGGTAAATGTTCCTTAAATCCAGTGTCAGTTGGGTTCACAAAGAAAGAGAGGATATGGCTTTAAAGATTTAAGCCAAATTTCAAAGTCAGGTTTTTATGTATGTATCAGCTTAATCCAGCTCCCACAGAAATCAGTGGTAATTCTCACACTGATTTGAATAGGAGAAAAGTTACAACAGTGTGTATAGTTTTTCAAATTCCACCTAAGTAGCTGAAGTCAGACATTTCAAGCAAAGGTTTTCATAAGAGGCTCTGGCATTTTCTCACATTCTCTAAAATGTTTTTGAAAATCATATCCCAAAACAATGTTTGAGCAGCTAAATAGAAGTGGCCTAATTTCAGAGACACTGGGTACTCCCAGACTTCAGCAATTTCAGTATTCATCAGCTCTTAAAACCAGACTACTTCCTTTGACATACCTATATACAGGGTTAAGTACCTCATTCTAAGCGCCCAAGTTTGAAATATGTCAGCCTTAACCCCCCCACACACTTCTCACGTGTATCCAAGTAAATACACACTTCCACAAATAACTTATGCATCACCACCACATCTAAAATGAAATCTTCATCATTTCCTTCACCTCAAGGGCTCAATGGCACAGCCCCTGAATTTTGCTACTAGCGTCATTCTCTACAGACATCTAGTTGCTATTATTTATTCACTGTGGTGCTCTCAACTATCCCAATTCCCTAATGAACAATTGAAATGGATTGCAATAAGGACGTGACACACAGGAATAAGAAGCTGAAATGTATTTCCTGGCTTCAACCCCCTAACCTGAGGGAAGGTTATGATGGTTGACATGGCTGGGGTCAACAGCAATCGGTCCTAGTGGTTACTGTCACGTAGATACTATGAATACTTTTGACAGCATTTCAGAGCAATCCTAGCGGCTGATAAATCAAATGCAGAACCTTAACTCAAAATGTATTGTAAATAATCTCATAATGGAGGAAGAAAAAAAAAACCCACAAAAGCAAAACTATATTTCAAAGCAAGAGTGTGAAAACATAACAACATGCAACTCCAGTCAATACAATCAATCCTGATAACAAGAGCAGTCAATGCAATTACATTTTATAAAATCAATGCATCCTCCTACTACGAAAACCAGGCAAGGAAGGAAATGAACCAACATCCCCCTCTCTATCAGTATGTGACAATTACAGTTTCACCAAACACAGCTAAACAAGGAGCAGAGCAAGTGTAAGATCCTGAAACCTTGGCAAAGGAGCCAGCACCATCTAAAATCTTCGGTCCAAAGGACAAGCTTTTGTCTGGCTCTCTTCTGACCCTCTACATGTAAATACATTTTCACTCACCGATATAAAAATGTAATTCTTCCAGCAACGTTCTTCTGAATTTAAGCTGCTGAACCTCCTTTTTCTTCTCCCCTTGTGATAGAACTACAAATGTGATGTGTGACATTAAACCAAGCTGTATGTTTATGACTGCCCAGCTAACATAACTTGTGAGCTTTTACCTTTCCGTATCAATTTAGGGCACAAAAAAGCCTGAATGAAAAAACTGAGTGTGTCATTTGTCCATCTGAAAATTCTTTTCAATTGACCAAAAGTGAATGTTAGGGTTTTCAAAACTCCATTAATACCTCCAGCTGCTCAGAATTAAGAATGTTTAATGTGTTCAACCTCCCATCTTCACCCCTTCCCTGGGAGAAACCTCTACAGGAGTCAGCACACATTCTCCCCATGGAAAGCCTGAAGGATGAGGCTCTCAATACAGTAAATTCCCAAGTGGGAATTTTAGATTTTACATTAATTGGGCTCCCTGCTCTGAGTGAAATGATGCTTTTCTTATCAAAACACTACTGCTGACCTCAGCCCTGTGAAAGAGACTGAATTAAGTGAGACAGAGCCGAGAGCAGGCAAAGGAGTCTTTCTGATGGCCCTCCTTAATTAAGAAGCTAGGTTTAGCTTGGAGAGTATTTGGGGATCTTGTGATACATGTTTGAAACTGGACTGCAACAAGGAAGGTGTAGTGGTCACCGAGAGCGAGGTTAGAGGTTTGCACCCCGTAACCATGGCTATCTAACTGTGGGGTGTTAAGCCCTTAACCTATCTCCAAGAAAGCCTTCTTTCTCCAGAAGCAATAAGGGAACTTTGGCTGCCCGTCAGGGTACCTGTGGGAGGTGCCCACCATCAGCACACACAACTTGCCCTCCAAGGTTACACTACAATGTGTGTGCAAGTCTGACTGAAGGAGAAAACCTCCTTTCAGCAGGTCCTGGGTAGTATTCCCTGCCATCAGGCTTTGCACACATTTACCCCTATCACCTTCTCCTCAGCATCTGTTTGGACATCTGTCCAAAACAGAGATGTTATTAATTTCATGCAGGGTTGCAAATTGGTTTTAGCCATAACATCCCTATGCGAGAGGTTGGTTGATCATCGTTGTCCGTAAATGATGAAAAAGAACAACAATCTTGCAAAACTAAACCAGAAATTACTCCTTTGGTTTGTATTATCCTAAGCAACAGCACTACAAACATAGTTCCAGTAAATCATCTATTTTCCATTTAACTAGTACAAAAGAATTTCAGATACAAACAATTACTGCTGTTGCATTATGTACTTGCACGTGGGAGAGAGAAAACATAGGTTTGCTGCATTTTGCTTTTTCCTCTTATGGAAAACATCCAGTCTTAACACCCTTTTCTCTTGGAAGAGAAAGCTGCAGTTATTTCCTGATATTTCCAGCTTCGCAACTACCCATCTGTAGTTTTTTCATCTCCAGTGTTTTACATGTGTATGATGAGCCTCGAGCAGTCTCATGATGACAAAAGTATTTGTGGATCCCTGATTTGTTACCTGCACACTTTCCTTATAGCATTTTCTCACCAGTTTCAAAGTGTCTCAGGAAATCTCCATGGGATTCCATGCATCAGATAACACGAAAGGGTCTGTAAACCTGACATATGTTGAATTGTGGACTACTACACACAAAATAGTAATCCCTAGGCATCTTCTGGATCATCCATAAAGCTGCATACTCAGTCTTGGAGACAGTTATGGCATGATCTAACTTAATTTATTGAGAAAGAAAGGAAAGAAAGCAATTATAAAGATGAGAGAAGGAAATCAAGTTGGAGTAAACCTTGCCATCCCATTATTTAATATTTACCAAAACAATACTGAGGATTTAGCAAAGAAGGTAGTTTTTGGAGAGGAGCTATCTTCAACTTTGGCCCAGTTTAATGGCTTTCAGAATGAGGAATAGTGCTCACCAATGAGGAATAAGAGAGAATTGCTGAACAAGAACATGTAAGTTCTTCATCTTGGCAAGTGATGCTTGCGTAGACTTCCAGGGAAGCTGATGAGAAAGCTGAGCAGCAATACAAGATCTATGTAGCCCACGTCACAAGATGGGAAACCAGCTAAAATGCCAAACAGCTCCAGCACACCACCACCGCTACTATGGGGTGGTGCAGTGCTTCATCCCAGTCCTGCCGTGTGGGACACTGACCCTGGAGAGAACTGGAATCAGCATGGATCTTCCCAGCTGAACTCAGGGGGTCCCGGAAAAACACTAATATGTGCATTCAAGTAGACAGATCTGCAACTGGCCACCTCCTGGCCACCACAGATGCCTACTTAAGATTCAATGAATGCTTACTTACTAGAGAATCCAGATGACCAGACCACAAATGAATTCAGCTACACCAAAAGAAGCTGAAGGTGCTCATCTCCAAGCAGGTAATATTCACACTGATGTAAGCTTTGGGCCATGGTCTACATCACAGCCACAGCCTGCCTCTGAACCTGCCTGGCTTCACAAAAACAGATCATAAAACAAATGGCCACAGGGACAGACTTAACAGCCAGGTTTTCCAACACCAATTCGTATGAGCAAAAGTCCCAGTAACTTTTGGCAATTCAAATCTGTCGTGATTGCTACAGCTGGGTTCAGCTTCATGGTCTCAGCAAGACCTTCAAAAACGATGAGGGTTTGAGATTGAGCCAAGCTCCTTGTCAGCGCTTCATACTTCAAGGCATTTGTATTTATAATTCCTGTTACTTAACACAACAGATCCTAGCATGACAAATCCTAGAAAACTGTTATGCTGGGGTCTTCGTTTTCAGGATTTGCACCAGAGCTTAACTAAATTAGAAAGTATTTGTATGGCATCTCTGTTTGAGCTGCCGGTTGATGTTTTATGTTTTAATGTTTTAAGTAAAGTTTAGTATGACAAGTCAGTGAAAGTACTTTTAGTAGGTCAATAAATCACGGACCTATCATATCACTGGGTGACAGCTATGCAAAGCATAGAAGGAAATTTGATATTATTCCAACAAAATAGCAACTACAGCTACTTCCAGCTTAGCTGCAAAGCCACATCAGCCTGTTGATTGTGAATTGAAGAGGTAAATAACTATATTTTGGGGAAGGAAAGCAAGACCTTTGTAGATTTTCATCTGTCTGGTATTTCTAAATCTCTCTTGTTGGGGAAAAGAAAGGAATGATTTATTTAATCTAAAATGGTCCTCTGGATGCCCACCATGGAGTCTCTTCTATAATTACCTGATGTGGAGGAGTGGGGAAGGGGCTGGGAAGAAACACAAAGCAGATGAAAAAAAGAGGATAAAAAAGATTTCCGAGAGATTGAATTCAGCTCTGGCATCTCTCCAACCATATGGAAATTGAAGGGATGTTTAAAAAAAACCTCTAAGACAGGACGCACAGGACAAGGGTGGGAAGTTTCCCTCATTATTACTGTCAGGAGGAAAAAAAAAAAAAAAAAAAAGAAAGCCTTTTATATCCAAGACAGCAGCACACCTGTAAGATCAGGGTGTGTGCCTAAACTTCAGTAAGAAAGCAACGATGACCCAATCACACTTTGAAGTTGTTTACACCTGATCAGACACATACGAGAAGTCTCTCTCAGACAAGCAGCAGAGTTTGAAATAAAATTTGCAGGGAAAAATCTATTCTTAACCCTCTTGTGCTCCGCAGTGCTTTCAACTGCGTGGTTTAGCCTTTGACAGCAATAGCAGCTGCTTATTGCCCATGTAGCCATCACTCTACGTCTAGCCTAGGGTCTGGACTCCATGGCTGCAGCGTAGCAGATATTACATCAGGGAAGGACTCGCGGCTGGAAGGCATCAGGGGAAACCCATGTTGAAACCAAGTGTCTAGTTAAAATTAGAATAGAGAATCTACTGTCATGTTTTCTTCAAATGTAAAGGGCAAAAACATGTGTGTTCATTCTGGATGCCATTTCTTTTTTGGCTATAAATTAAGGGATTTAATATATATAAATCTCTTTGTGAAAGGACTGTTACACTTAAAACCTGATAAAATATCCATGGATTCCCCTGCCATCAGGGCTACCCACTGGATCTGTTATGCACCACAATGGTATTTCACGTAAGATTTGTACAATTTGAAAAAACTTGGGAAAAGCATTTTAATCCTCTTTTGCCTTATCTCAGGATCTGTGCCTCTCAATCATTTGCAGCTTGTGTCCTCTTCTGAGGAAGAGAAACATACCCCAGTTTTAAAAGTGAATCAGAGAGCAGAAGGTATGATGAGTCTGTGAAGAAAGGCAAAAGGTAACTACAAATCAAATCTAGGTCTTTAGAGACACCCGTACCTTATTACCACAACCTTCTCAGTCTGTGAACAAGATCCATTTGAAGTCGTAGAAGCATGTGAGCAGGTTCCCCTGCTGCAGCAAGACCTTCTAGGGCAATGCTCAAAATCAGAACAACATCTGCAAAGGTGTGTCACCAGGATTTCCCATGGGATAACCCAGTACTCTTCCCATAAAGGCTCACGGGGCAGGTGACATGGGCTTTGGAGAATATTACACGTGGGGCCATCTACGTTGCTTGTGGAAGACAGGCAGTGATGCTTGCTCAGCACACAGGGAGAAACGGCAAGCTTCATCGAGGAGAGAATTGGAAAGCTGGCTGCAGAAGCTGCTCCTTTACCGCCCCACTCAAAAGGCCAGGTCACTCAACGATAACCCCACAGCCTTACATTATAGTGCCAGATTTGAGCAACCTTGGGCAGATCACTTCTCCTCCCTCCCTCCCCCCCAACTCTGCTCCCTTGGACAACCCTGCCCTTTTAAAGTATAAGATCATAAGGGTGAATTATCATACGCACTAATTTTTAAAGCTATTGACTGTCTTATATAGAGGACAAGACTATAGCACAGTATATCCCTGATAACTCTTTGCGCTCCAGTTGTATCTTCAGTCTTTCCTGCGGGGTCTGAGTCCTACTCTTCCAGGTACTGTATATAAAAAAGGGGACGTTTCTAGTCTTAAAAAGACTTTCTCAGCATCTGAGGCACAGAAGAAGATAATCTATTCAGACACATGCTCCTTTGCACATTAAAGCACTGTTCAAATGGCTTGCAGATTCAGGTCTGAGTGGAAAGACTGCTAAATAAAAGTATCTGTAATTTAGTGAAGTTTACAATTAATGACTAAGCAGAAAAACTAAGCCTGCAAACTTCTAAGAAAATAATAGATGGAAGATCTTAACTTTTGTTTTACCAAATAAGGAAAAAGGAAGAATGGTAGAAAGAAAAAGACAAATGTATGCTGTTAATCTCAAATAAGTCCAGTAGTACTGAAAAAGGTGCTTACGGTGAATCATATGATTCAATGGGATTAATTATAATTAAGAAATGAGCATAATTCTGTATAAAATATAGGGTCTAGCAGTGGAGTGTAAAGATCAGAGGGCAAAGTTAGTGTAAAATATGATAAGAAAGGCAAAGATGGAGAATTGAACAGAGCAAGATCAACGCAGGGGTTAAGATAAATAAGACATTTTTTAAGTACATACGGAAGGAGAGGGCAGTGAAGGAGACAAAAGGGCCTCTTAAAAATGGCAAGGGTAATTTATTGACACAAGTAGTAAGGGCATTGTTTAAGGGGGGGGAAGAAATGAATTCTTCGCCTGAGTGTGCAGAGAGAAGAGGGGACAGATGCCAGAAAGAGACATAAATTTCCCAGAGGAGAACGAGAAATGCTTAAGGAAATCAAGATTATACCAGTGCTGGTGATCAAGAAAGTGGAATGTTGGAAAAAGGAAAAGAAAAAAAAAAAAATAATGCAGGAACAAACATGATGTATCCCAAAATCTAAGGGAGACGGGAAGAAATACCGCAGAGTCGCTTAGAACCTGGAAAGCGCTTGGCGGGAAGCCGTATGCGCCGGCAGAAATCTGACACTGTGCTACCATATGGTTAAAGCTAAATTCAGGTTGTGGATGCCACCCAGCAAGCTGGTATTTTTGCTTCAAAGACCTTTTGGCAGTAAAGGAAATTTTACTAGCAATAAAAAGGCCAGTCGTCTTTGCTTCCTTCTTGCTTGCCCGGTTTCCTTTCCACCACCTGCTTTTTGCAAAGTTAGCCTGTGACAGAAAGGGTGCCTGCGAGGGAATACTCCCGAGGAACTGCATGGCCACCGGGCTTCCCCATGGTGCATCTCAAATCCCCTGTTGCTGCTGCAGTACTTGGTACTGCTTTCAATGTGCATTTCTACCTTTAAACTGAGGTTTTTAAACAGTTCTAGAAAGAAGCAGCCTTACCAAAGACATAGGGAATCCACATTAAGTTGCAAAATCAGGGACCTCAGTCCGTAAAAGCTACGGACCCTAAAGGGCTCGTCCCTGCACACACCAGCTCGGCTTTAAGCACCTGACTATTCCATTGACGCCAGCAGAACTGCTCACAAACATCCATCTGAGTCCACGTGCTGCTGCTCTAGCGAAGAAGCAGTAATGAAACTGGGCCTACAGCATGTATATCATACAAATGGAAATATCAGGCAGAGCAGCAGAAGGTCTAATGCTGGAGGGAGGTGGTGTCAATGACATGCACTTAAGCAAAGACAGAGTCAGGCCTTACAAGAATTTGCGGGGAATTTGGCTACGCTAAGAATAGACAGTACTTGGAGCAGCAATGGGGCAGCTGCTATTCGTAGAAGTTTAGAATGGCGATTCTAAACTTAGTGTGCAAGTTTTCAAAGGTGGTAAATACTGAAGCATATCCACAGATGCTACCAAGAAAAAAAAAATAAAAAAAAATTGCTGATTGAAGAGCACAATCAGGCAAGGTGCTGAGTGCCAGTTCCTCAAAGGAGCTACACTGATCTATACACGGTTGAAACCGAGCCCCTGCATGCTTCCTTCCACTCCTAGCAATGAGATTTCAGAGCTCTGCACCACAGGAGCATTTTTCGTCATGCAGGATTATATGCCCAGGGCCTAATCCCACTGACTTCAAGGGCAGACTTTTGAACAGCTCCAAGGGTTGGTATGGACTTTCGACGACCGCATCCAGTCCCACCATCTACAGCACTTCCCCCAGTTACCATCGAGTAACTGGCTTTAATCTGCTGGGGACAGTTTTGATAACGCTTCCAATCAGCGCACGAACGGAGGCCATGAAAGTAAAATGGGTGGATGCCAAGCACAATTGGTTGCATCAGATCCACACAGTGCAGGTGCAGGGAGGGCAACAGGGAGAACTCAGATACATGGTGTGAAACCTCAGCGATCAGTGGCCAGGGGCTGTGGTCTGTACTCTCTGGGTGAAACTCTGCCCGGCAATCACTCAGCAACCTTTGCAGACGATAATGACATGCCTAAAATAAATAGAAGTGCAGCTGAGAAATTGAGGACAAGACAGAAATAAGAGCAGAAGCTGTAACTCTTTGGAAGATTTATAATTTATGACCGTTCCATGGCATGAGTTCAACTGTGACCTCTCAGCTGGCAGCTGTCTTTATGCTGCTTTCTCCTTCCACCTGCCTAGTGAGAAAACAGCCACCCTCTCTGTGAGCATGGATAAATCTGTCACACTGACTTACACAATGAACTCTCTGGAGGGAGACTGAAGTAGTCCAGAGAATAAATCTAGCCCTCAGAAACAGTAGCAAGGTTGTCCAAGTTTACAGCATCTCCTTTTAACCCCTTTGGTGTGGACCTCAGCGGCTATAATTATAACTGGCACTGTCTGACACGCTGAAGCCGGGAATTCTCTGCAACGTGATGGATGTCTCGCTCAGGACAAGTCACAGTCGAACAAAAAAAGCATCTGGGACAGGCCAATGATGCAATATGCAGCTCTCATCTGACGTGGCAGCCCTGGGCTTTAAGGCCTTTCCCAAGGACATCCAGGTGGGCAAAACGGTTTTACAAGGAAAAAACGTCTTTGCTGAAGTGCTCAGATCACAAGGACAAAGCACTGAATTAGATCATTAGATTTTAAGGCCAAAAAGGCATTGTTAGTTTAGATGGATTAACGGGCTCCTTCCACTCCTCCTACCCTTCTGATGGGAATATGGTAGACATTAAATTGATGCTGAACATAACCGATGTCAGAAAGACATCATCCTCTAATAAAATCTCTCCAAGGCAAAGCTTCTTGGTACGCTCCAGCAAAGCACCTTGGCCAAACCAAATGGCTGTCTGTGACTGAAGATTACAGACTGTAAAAGAAGCTAATGTTATTTTAAAATGATCAGTTTAAAGAGCAAATAGCAGAGACTACTTTTTGTTCATGGTTAATATTAAGAATTCATACCTAAATAGCTTAGAACGGCTTTGCACTGGTATTGATCTGTGTTCTGATAGACAGAAAATTTATTCTACTAAATTTATTCTACTAAATTTATTCTACTAAATTTATTCTACTAATAGGTAGTCAACAAATTGCTCATCACTGTAACTTATCTTGAACGCCTCCTGCAGATGTGCTTGGACACCTTTCAAGCATATTTACAACATGCCTATGACATCTGTTGAGCCACACAGAAACAGGACCTCAGTACAAAGGCAAGGAAACTACAGTATCATACAACATTATGGCCAGGACCAATGCCAACACCACAAAAACCCCTCTAGGCAAACCCATTATTCTCACCAGACCTTCATTTTATTCATGCAGTTCCTTTCTCCTGTAGCTCTAGTTTGCATCTGAGCTCAATACAGTGTCATGAACAAGGAAAGTCATCCCAAGACATCTGCAAAGCCACATTCAGCTTCAGCATACTGTGGCTTTGCCTTGGAGGTAGCAATAAATGGTAGAACAAGTGGGTGAAAAGGGGATCCTGCACCCACCATCCCTCCTAGAAAGGCTGCTTTGCAGCAAGGATTATTTTCATTTTTCTTCCAGGCCCTGAAGAGTGCACTGTGACTGCTCTACGCTATTCTCGTCCTTCGATCACCCTCCTCATCTCTGTTCTGTAGGATTTACAGAGTCAAAGTTCTCTGCAATTTTATCTCCTCTGTTCATCAAACCTTATGACACACACCAGACATAGCTTTCTTCTATCGTGCTTACATTGTATCCACCCTTTCTCCTGCAGTGCTTGGATTCCAGTAGTCCACAACATTTGCCATTCCTTAACTAACAGAGGAAACCTCATTGTGCGAAAGGAGTGCTATTTCCCTGGAACTCATGAAATGACAACTCAATACAATGGCTTTGTCACAGGCTTTCTATTCTGTAATGGCAATATCACTCAAACCTTCCAGCCTCTAGATCTCCATCAATAGTAACAGCAAGACCTCTCCCTCAGACTTTATCCATATTCCTGCTTTGTACCCGAAACCTTCAAAGAACAGGGAGGCCTTTGATGGGATGCAGAAGAGCACCGACCAAAAAAGGGCTCTGTTTTCCAAGAGGGTTTCACAATAAAATTGAATGCCAAAACCAATAATCAGATGGCAGTGGTAGCAGTCACCTTTCAACTACTTTGAGAAGCTCTTTTGGCACTGAGGCAGGCTGCAAGCAAGGAACTGGACTGTGAACCTTCAATGTGCTTTTCTAAGGAGGAAAAAAAAAAAAAAAAAAAAAGAAAAAAAATGCTGTGGAAGTTCTGTACAAATGTTCCTGTCCAAGTCCCACAGTACCATTATGAACCACCGGGAGAAGGACTCATGCAGCGTGTGCTATTCAGACCACTAAAGCCAGATGCTCAAGGGTGCTGAGTGCCCTCAAGTTCCCATGACCTGAAGGGAGCAGGGGGTACTTAGACACCTTTACTGTCTTGCAGAACTGGGCACTAAGCAAACTACGCTATAACTCGACAACATCGCATATGTTTTTCTCTTTAAACGTGCATTTCCATATTGCTTAATTATCTGATTCTAAAAGCATTTTGTTAGAAGCCGTTATGAGGCACATTCCATTAATGGAGATGTACTGCAGTTTCCAAGGTTTAGTTCATAAAAGCACTGTGGTAATCTTAATATCCCAGATACTGTTGACAGTACAGTAGTGCAATGTAGCATAACTGCTGGTTAAGGTAATGATCAGGTGGCATGTGACAGAGAGGGAGAACAAGCTACTGGCCAGCAGAGGAAAACTGCTACACCTCGCTGCTCTCCTGGCAGAGACATTGTTCTCTGGCCTTTCACTCCCACCTTTCAGATATCATCCTTCTCTTTCTTTGCCTTCCCTCCCACAATATGACTTGCATCCTCACAGGGCCTCACGTCTTGGTTAAATTTACTCCCCCATGGCATCAGATACTATTACACGGCAGAAAGCTGACGCCACTTTCTTACCCATCTAAGGCAGTAAGATCTCCGCAAGTATATGTTTTGACCCTCCTAACTGATGTTCCCCTCAGACTGGACCTGTTGGACCATGTCCAGAGGAGGCCACAAAGATGATCAGAGGGCTGGAGCACCTCTCCTATGAGGACAGGCTGAGAGAGTTGGGGTTGTTCAGCCTGGAGAAGAGAAAGCTCTGGGGACACCTTACAGCCCCTTCCAGTACCTGAAGGGGGCCTAGAGGAGAGATGGGGAGGGACTCTTAGGGGCACTCAAGGGGCTCTTGAGTGGAGCCATTGGACAAGGGGTAATGGTTTTAAACTGAAAAAGGGGAGATTTAGATCAGAGATCAAAAAGAAATTTTTCACTATGAGGGTGGTGAGGCACTGGCCCAGGTTGCCCAGAGAAGCTGTGGATGGCCCATCCCTGGAGGGGTTCAAGGCCAGGTTGGGTGGGGCTTTGAGCAACCTGCTCTGGTGGGAGGTGTCCCTGGACATGGCAGGGGGGTGGGACTGGATGATCTTTAAGTTCCCTTCCAACATAAACCATTCTATGACTGCTAAAATCCCTTTCTAAGAATACCTATCTTCAGGAATACGGTCTTCTAGCTCCCTTTTTTTTTTTTTTTTTTTTGCACAGAGTGCGGGGGAGCCCCCACCTTGTCGGAACTGATAAAACTCCGACCGTGACAGAGGATGGGAAGAAAACAGGCGAGTCCAAAACAGTGACACAAACTTTCAAAGTGCAAAAGCTATCCTAGTGAGCATGCATTCTTACAGACTAATTTATTTTTTAAAAAATTCACTCGTTAGAGGCTAGATTCTAACCTGAACCACAATGATTTATGCTCATGATCCCCACTGCTGATCTTCTCCACACATCGTACGACAGCGCACAACGTGCTTGTATCACCGGCAAGGTTCCCTGCAGTACGCTGGTCACCGTCCGCCCACTGTGGGGGTGTCTGAAGTGATGGATTGAGAGAGCAGAGAGAGTCACAGCCCACGGTGTTACAACTGTAGCAAGCTGTTTTCTTCTTCCTTGACATTTATGTCTGAAAACGGGATATTATTGCTGGACCTGGATGTGGAAACTCGGAAAAAAGTCTGGGGAATAGCAATAAGGAATGTTGTTTGCTCAGCAAGATTTGGGAAGAAAGGAAATGATCTATTTTGTGAATTGAAATTATCCCCTTAATGAATTTGGCTCACTATTTCTAGTAAAAAAAAAAAAAAATACTCATGCTTTATTTTTTTTCTAAAAAGTGTCAGCTGTCCAAAAATACTGAACAGCTGTCCTGAAATAGCAGATTTTCCTGTATGCTTTTTTTATGATTCAGTCCATTCCATAATTTTGCAATGAGAACTGCAGACAGTTCTATTTTACTTGCAAGAAATATGCGCAATATGGCATGTGCCTCATAATCTTCTGTGATTAATGTATAAAAACACAGTCAGAACATATTTATACGATGGCTTGTAGTATTATAGAGATTGATCTTGGTTTCACTCACGGCCAATGGCTAAGGAGCACTTTAATCTGCTACAGGTGAAAAGGTAACACAAACACTCTCGTGTTTATTTAGGACAGCTATTGGGAATATTTCATGCTGTATTTCAAATACAAATACTCTTTGGCTGTCTACGAGTCAAGGAAATATAAAGTCATTAGTATATGGTTTTCTACAATCTATTGTAAATATTAAAATTACACAGGTCATTTGACCTAAATTGAGATTTCTGCCTAGTTTCTTCACAATCTTGGCTTCCCGGGGACTGTGAGAGGAAGCGGTCTCCACCGTGGCATCACAGTGCTGCAAAGCCCGCTCCATAATGAAGCGGGAATGGCATTTTGGGCCATTTTGGCAAAGGCTTCAAGCCAGCTAAAGACTGAGAGCGAGAGTCTGCTGTCATCTGAGTTGACGGGGAAGCCCCTTTGCCTTTTAAGACCGAACACTACTTTAAAAAAAAAAAACCTTACGGAAATAGTCTTCCTGAATTTTATTTCTTTCTCTGATGTCCAGGTTAAGATCCTCACCTGCCATCAGCTGGATTACTGTTTTGGCGTTTGCATGAGAACCCTTCGTAAGGAGTCTCCAAGGAAGAGCTTGCTCGTGCCAGCCATGCTTAGTGTTTAGCAGGTCAGTTGAGATGATAGTTTTATGTAGGCTTGGACTCATTTTCATAGCAACAAAGGAAATCTCCTACAAGGATCTAAGAGGTGCGGTGTCCCATGCAAATCCCCTCATTACATAGAGCACCTCTTCAGTAGCCTCACAATTTACTTCACATATTTCCTCTCAGAAGGTTTGTGTTTCTTCTGCAAGCTGAATTTCCAAGTCTAACACTACATAGTGTACTTCTTGTGCTTCATGTGCTAAGGAATGAATCTCCATCCCAAGCCCCTCATCCAAAAATATCTTCACTTTATATTCATTGTATACGTTTAGATAAAACACTAATTCACGGAACACTTGATCAATGAATGACGGGATAAAACTCCAGCAGCAGCAGCATTCAGATCCCAGACACCACCTCCTACTTCTTCTCCCTCATCCTCACCACATCACCTTTCCAAAATCCCCATCTGCTTTATCTCTTTTTTCTTTTTTTCCTGCCGAGTGCCTGAACGGCCTCAGGTTTAGTAGCTTTTTACAGTTCATCTCTGCTCTGTAAAACCATGCAGAGAGACTGGAAAAAAAATGGAAAGAAAATGAAACAGGAGAGATCAAAACAACCCCAAACACGTTGTGGGTCAAACTGACATCTGATACAGGGGCTACACCTTCACTGAAGTCAGTTAGATTTTCACTGCCTGTGCTCTTCAAGGTGAATTTGGCTCATGATATGGCCTGAGATAACTTATTGCCTGAAGCCTACGGTACCTTAGCTCAGCCTTGCAGTGATGAGGAAACTGTGTACAACTGCAGAGTTACTTCTCATCTACTTTGAATATTCAAGTGACCCAAGCAGTCAGTCAGTCATGAACAGCAATATATGAAGCCTCGGGCATTTTCAGTCTAGCAGACTGAAAATATTGGACAGAAGTTACATCCGGTAGCACAGGGTTACTCTGAAAAATGAACTCCAGCCACTCATTCAGATGACAACTCCCTTCAGTCTAAGGTTAGTTATAAAAGAGCAGCCAGACAGTGACGCACCAGGGCTCAGGGGACCTGGGTGCAGTACCCGGCTCTAACAAGGACTTTGTACACAATTCCCACTCAAAAGGGTTACTATCCAACTTCATGCCCCTGCCTTAGGAGCTGAGGATCCACACCCACTCAATGAGGACGGACAAGACTCCTGAGGTAGTCAGTGTGGCCCTTCAGCAAAAAGCTTCCTCTCTACCTCAATTGCAGAGGCAATTTTATTCATTCCTAACACTGCCAGATAAATGCAACCCCGCTGGGGCACAGCTCCTTCGCTTGCCCACCTCGCACCTCTCTGGTACATGGGGAGATGCCAACAATGTTTATTTGCATCATCTGACACATGGAGGACTTGCATCTTGATGGAGCACGTGAGCAGTGATCTGTCACTACAAGGCATGCTGTACCACGTGAAAAGAAGCTTCTCTGGGGGTGGATTAAAAGTGCAATTCACAGGACTGTACAATCACCAAGACCAACCCAGTCTACATCATCAGTGACTTAAAAAAATATGCTAACGGGGTAATCTTGAGTAGCTCCTCCCGAGCAGGTAAGGACAGCACTAGCTGGAACACCTTCACTTCATACTTCACACGATACTGTCTATGCAGAGGGGGCAAAGATGTGGACATCCCTGAGACCTTTCTCCTTCCTGGAAAGGTATCCCTGCTGCAAGAAACTGGAGCGGGCTGGACAGACAGCACATGCTGAGAAGCTGATGGAGTCATCACCTCCAACCAAACATAGATTCGCTGCCTTTCACAAACTCGAAACCCTTATATATATCTATAAAAAAAAAAAAAAAAAGATAAAAAAAATAATAAAAGTAACCGTTTAACACTGTTTCACATGGGACTCCTCACACGCGTTTCCGCAGCACTACCCTACTCTGCCCTGGAACAGCAGGCTTCTAAGCACTCAAAGGCAGTGTTAGTATGCGGAAGGGTTAGAGTGAACAAAGTCAGATCAAAATATCATTTCATCCCTTGGGTCCACGAGCTATTGGCTGTGAATGTAAAGGAATTATCACACACGAGCTTAGTTCTACGGGCGGCCTGGCAGGAGTGTATTCCCATTCAGTTAAAGATCCTTCACAGGGAGCAATAGAAATGTTCTGTTCCTTCAATATCTTTTCATTCCTTTTCAAGCATTTATACAAGTATTCAGGGGCTTAACCAGAAATGAAAGAAATTCATTTTAGGTTATGTGTATTAAGAGGCTCTGGGACTCCTCTACCTGTCTGGCTGTGCTCAAGATTTTGTTAGCTGACTCTTTATTTTTTACCTCTGGTAACTACCAGTAAATCCCAGGACTGGATTATTCTGCCCACCTGAAACAAATTCTCTTTTCACACTGAGAAGCATTCAAAGCATTTGAAGATGCATGGGATTCATTCGGCATATTTACTGAAGAATTTAGTTGTAATCTCCTATAAACATCTGTTGCATTTTAGCTCAGTAAGTGTAAATAACAGAAATAAAATGGCATGTGCATGTTGGATGCCATCTCTTGGAAACAAAACAAAAAAACCACAAAAAACCAAGTCACATTTCTCTTACCCAGCACTTGATAGCCAAAAAAAAAAAAAAGGGAAAAAAAAAAAAGAGTACAACAAAGTGCTTGGGGAAGCAGAGTTGATTAATGGGCTAGCCTGTTAAACCATCTGCTCTTGAGGACCCAGCTTGGAATCCCAGTGCCCCTAGCTGGGTCAGCACTTTTCCTGGTGCTGAGAAGCGACATTAACTCGGCTGGCCTTTGCTTTTAGGAAGGAAGAAGGAGTCCATGGAATTTCACTTGCCTTGGAAAAACAGAAATACCTTCCCAGATTCTGAGCACCAATGTTAGCAAAGTTTGGTGAAAAGGAAGTATTGGATCAGCACTGTCTAAATTTAAAAAAAAAAAAAAAAAAAACCAAACACCAAAAAAACCCAAAAAACAAACAACCAGAGGATGCTACAACTCAAGAGGACTGAGTTCAAAACGCCTCTCTGGGAGCAGAGAATAACCTGATCATCCTTGGAGTGGAGTGCCATAAAATTAAATGGAGAAAAAAACAGGACCTGGGGCTTCTCTGTGGCACAATGAATAAATGCACTTCCTGGCATTGTCTTTGATAGGGTCCCTATCAGCTTGTCACTTGGGCAAAAGGTAATGCTGGCCTGGCAATAAATGCGGTAATAATGTTTCCAACCCTTTGAACTAGATATCACAAAAGCTGGGGGCAGTCAAAATGCCAAATAAAGTTAACTAAGCACAAGAGCGGAGGCCAGAGACAGATGCTGTGAGCTGAATGTCAGATCAAGGGATGAGATCAACAAGGTGCTTTAAGAGGCATTTCCTGGTTAACTCAGGAATCTCCAGCAACCTTTGTAGTCTTTCATCCAAGCCTTATTAAAAGAACAGAGCGTGGGTTTTATAAGGGACATGGAGATACAAATGCGCGTTCATTTGAACTCATCGGATCTGTTTTGGGTAGCTGCTCTCCCCTGTGCAATGTTTTAATTAAAGTTATGATAAAGAAGATACAATGAAATGAGAGATTTCAGCTCTGAAAGACTGACATAACATTTGGTTTCTTGTCTCCAGTGCCAAGTGCCTTATGACATAGAGATTACTAATAACTCCTTTTTTTTAATTAACAATCATTTTCATCAATAGTAACAATTATTTAGTAGCTTACTGGTATTTCGCACATGGGAAGTGTATGGAAAATGAAAAATAGTGTTCACTCTGATACAGACATCAGCTTCACGGTTAAATATGGCCTACACAAAAATCATGACAATTCAAAGCTATGAGCAACAAAACCCCAGCAAACATAACCAATGGTGGAACAACAGCTTTCCATGATCCGTTGCACCTTAAGCATTGGCACAGGATGGGAAAGACTTGAGAAACCACGCCAGCAGGATTGCTCGCCCCAAAATTCCTCACTCAGCAAGAAATCTCCCTGTAACTTCCAGTGCCAACACGTTACTGCAGCACCTCCTCTAGCAGCCACCCAGGAACAGTATTTCCAAGGTGCCACTGATGTCCTAGCAATTTTAAATGCACTTGTCCTTCAACTCCAGTTTCAACTTGGTGACTGGGCTGTGCTGAGTCCCTTACTGTAGGTACCTCCTATATATCATCACTATGACTTCAGTTCACAGGCTGCAGAGGGAGCCAGGAGCTGCCAACCGAGAAGATGAGGCAATCAGAATGGCTTTTTCCTTTCATGGACATAAATATACGTGTGTTTGTATGTAAACACACGATGATTTTTTTGTACTTGTTACTGCCACGCTGTAGAATAGAGAAAGAAGGTGGAATGTAGATATTTCATTACGCTATGCAGACACATGTATGTGTTTGTGTTAACATGGTACATATGCCAGACAGACATTATGACGACTTGGTGGCAACATTCTCCCAGATGGGAAACACCAAAAGTGGCAATTTTTTTTTCAACTTGAATGCAGTCATCAAGTACTCTTGCCATGCCTTTCACAACACAGACAGAATCCCGATCCGGTGTTTTCAGACTTGAATGATTAGCCATATGTGTTTCACTGAACACACTGAGCCAGATACCACCGCCAGCGCCCACTGAAATCCCTACAGTTGCACATGAATAACGCAAGAGAAAATCTGCCTCTGATTACTGAAAAATAGGCTGTATTTTTCTCACTAACTGATAGTTTGTGCTGCCGGTAGTATAACATCTAGCGCTGGTTTATGGTACATCTCTCCCCGAGTTCCGCTACTCTTGAAGGCGTTAGAGGAGAGAAGTAACAAACCGTGCTGTTCTCACCTCTCATTTTTCACGTGCCTGTGCCTGGTGTTGCTTCCTCTAAGGGGCACTGATCACTGCTCCCACAACAGCCCACGTACCACGTACTGGCATCGTGAGGTGAGGTGTAAGCGAAATCTGAGCCCTGTTGCACTGTGCTCTGTAGAAATACCCTTCAAGAGACGGTCCCAAGTATCTACCGATTCTAACGGGTGAGATAAAAAATGGCTGGAAGGAGAAACAGAAAGTACAGGCAAAACCAAATGACATGTTAAAGAGTTAGAGGAGAGGAGTCCGATTCAACCTGCCCACTACATTAATCCGAGGGCACTGTGCTTACCTCCATTTATCTTTTGAAATCAGGGCAGAAGACAAGCTAGAGCAGCAAGTTTTTTCACATCCAATGGACAGGAAACGTTAGAAACAAGCAGTAATGGGTGGCTTCTGACTGAAATAGTCTTGACATACTGAACATTGTAGAACATTAAAGTAACGTCAATATTTATTATACAGATATGTGTATTGATTGTGCAGTAAAATGATCCGAAGTAATATATGCTATAATAATAATTGAACTCCATTCAGAAAAAGAGCACTGACGTGCAGAGAGGGAAAAAATCACAATATTATACGCTATGGCTATATTCATTTATTAAATTAGTTCATGCAGGCTTCTGATTACTGAGCAAACAGGAATAGCTACTACAAAGCACTAGTCATCTTGCATGAGCAAGACAAAAAGAAACTAAGGCCACATTTCTGAAATACTCCATTACACTCATTGGGGTTTGCAGGTTTAAAGGAGCTGAGAAATTGGCTGTAGCACCCCACAGTTCAAACTCTAGAAGGTGCCCTGTACCCTCTCTCACTCATTTGCCTTTTCTTATGAATGACTAATGAACTTCAACGTTACCACATGACACATCAATGCAAACACTATGCTATGCTTTCACCATGAAGTTATTACCATTTACAGAATAGTAACCATTAATTCACAAGAGATTTGGATAAAATAGGATAGACTGCACTTACTTCCAAATTCAAACAGACATCGCACCTCTTTATTTTCCCCCCTGCCTCCCTTCCTCTTTCTTTAAGTGTGGGTTAAGGAAAAAATTAACCTGCTTCGGGGTTTTCTTTGTTTTTATTATCTCTAGTGAAATTGGATTTATTTAACTAAACTGGCTGCATATTTAAGTCTCCAAGTTCACAAATTAATCTGCATAGCCTTCCCAGGCTCCATTTTGCCTAATTGCTGGTAACAATTCCAGCCATAGGATTGCTTATACAGCATATATACTCCTTCACCAGATGACTGATCTCTATTTTTTTTCTTTTTGCTTTTACCAGGGGAATGATAATGTTCAGTATTGAATTAGTAATGATGTTCCAATTAAAGACTGTGAAAGACTGTTTGGACCTGCAAATATTCTTAGGAGTATCCAGCTACATGCTACCTGGTGTTAGACAAAGCCAAGACTGGTAAGGAACCAAAGTCCTCCATTTATAAACCTGTTTGCAAATCTCTTTTTGGTTATTGTTGTAACCCTTGACTATGCACTAACCTCACAAACTTTTTCAGCCTTGCAGGAAAAGCAATAATGATATACCTTAGTTCTGACCCAGTTTGAACCAGAAAGCAGCAGAGTTGTCCTTATGAAGGTTTCCAGGCTGACTACAAGCTAAAAAAAAAAAAAAAAGCTTTTTTTTTTTCTCTAAGCTCTAGATAAACATTTAGCGTTTTGCAGATCCTCACACTGCTATTCTGGCAGTCGCATGGCTCTGCAACACCCACACCTTCAGCCTGTACCCTCCAGGCACATCTGACCTGGACCAAGAGCAGTCACAAGAGGAATAAAAGTCACCTTGGTGCCTTGCCTCAGAAACCTGCAACCATAAAAAGGGGTTCAACTAACATTTAATTTTGTCCGTATGCCTATGTCCAAAGACCGTATCTCTTTGCAACAAGCTTATAACAATGGTACAGAAGGACCCAATTTACTCGTTCTGTGCTCAGAGTTGACTAGAGACATGCTAGGAGCTGTAGAAATGACCATTTAAAGCACTGCTGAGCTTAAATGCCTTGCTTCTCCGTACTCTGCGCGTCTCATTCCATGCCTGGATGGCATGATCACAAAACAAATCTGGCCTGGACCAGGCAGACGCATCCTATGTTACTTGAATTAACAAGGGCCATCTCAACCTGTCCACTCGAGTCACTTCTACCAGTTAACACAAACCACAAGCAAAACAAACACTAATATTTTTACAGTTTCTTCAAATAGTTACACTGAGAGCTGGGAGATTTCCCCGTGACACTGCTAGGCTTTCTCTGTCCCAAAGAGATCGTTTCAGCACTTCCCCTGATGGTCACTAAACCTGGACATCTGTAATGGGAAATTAAAACAGCTCCTGGAATGGCCTTTCTTATGCTTCTTTCTCCCCCTGCCCCTTTTTTAAAAATTATTTCCATTTCTATTCTTTTCTCTTTTCTTTAAGAGCAGCTTTGCTAGGCTTGCTACGACTGCTGTAAACAAGACTTCAGAAAAGGCAACATTAAATAGCCCAAAGCAGATAAGAATTGACCAGGAATAAGACCACAGTCCGTCTGTGTCTCTGTGTAGCATGAAGATGTAGGTAAGAATCACTAGAGAAGCAGCTCCCCTGACTTCATTGTCCTTCTTTGCCTTTGTGCGTTTTCTTGTCCTGTCCTCAAGGCAGAGGGGGAATTAGGCTCCGAGACAGCAACAACAATAATAGCTCCAGCACAATCCTCCTCTCTCTGGAAAGGACAACTTATCGCTATTATCTCCCCATCAGGGAAAACCTTAGTCTCCACCACTACAAGGAAAGGGATGACAGAGAGGCTGTTAAAATTAAAAACTTAGAGAGTAACTAACTTTGTAAGTGCTTAACTACTGTCCACTTTATTGACTGTATTTTCTAGTATGATAAAAAGATAGACGGACAGACAGACAATGATTTTTTGTTGAAATCTAGAGTAGACTATGATCTTCACGTTCAAAATGGCTGAGTTTATTCTACCTTCTATTACCCACTGGCAGCACCAAGTCAGGTTTAAACTTTTGTCCCCAGACCATTTTTCCCAGCAAGAAGAAGAAAGCAACCCCTAAATCCCACCAGCAATGTCCAACTAGTGAAGCCAACCTAACTCAAAAGTTCCTGTTCACTTTAATACTCTCATTTCAGAAAAATCCCCATTTTCAGGAAATATTTGCTTCAGTAACTGCTCTGGTCAGCAGTACAACACAACACTACCAACACACGTTCCCAAGGATGGTTTGCTCAGGTGCCTGCAGGTGGCAAGAGCAAGGGGCCATGCCATGGAGGTATGGGGAGGAAGGTGTCAGCCTGCCTCCACCCACCAGCTCCAAGCCAGGTGCCCGTCCACAGCAGTGCCCATGGATGAGGAAGCCCTGCACCACGCTGTCAAGGAGAAGCTGCTCTACGCTTAATGGTGACCCCACTGATGCCACTGCCTTTCAGAGGTGTTGCAACAGGACATCTCAGACACTACTGGACTGTGTGAGGGGGTCTACAGACACCTCAGTACTTCAGATTTCAGTCAATATATAACAAGAAAAGGAAAAAGAGAGAGGGTGGGAGGAAAGCAGAATCCAGAGGGAGAAAGGGGGCACAGTCTGTTTTGGTTTTGTTTTGAAAGGGCTTTTTTTCCTGAACTGAAACTGGCTGCATTTAGCTTGCAGCCCTGTTTGTATGGTGCAGATACACTAATGATTAATGATGTGCCAAGTGGTTCAGAGAAATTCAATTCAGACCCACAGATACTTGTCAGTCCCCAAGGAACGAGAGCATTTTTTTAAAACTGACCCACTAATTACCCATTAAAAGATTCAGGTAGTGGAGCACACTTGACCTTATTCTCAATGGCAGCAGCAGGTCTGATTCCACGGAGTTTCTTCTACGTCTTTAGTTTTCCTGACTCAAAACTTGAAAGGCCACAGTCTAAGATCAGCTTCTGCTCCTCAGTAGTTTCCTAAATTTTCCAGATGATATTTTGCACAATGATGTGTCATTTCATGTTGTATCAATCACATTACAGTATGTCACTTAATATAGCACAAGGCAATATGATTGACACAATCTGAGATGACTTGTCACAACACAACACGTCAACTGGGACATTTGTATGTTTTGGGTTTATGTACACACACAGAGCCTTCAAAGGGTGGGGGGTGGAGGGAGGACGCTCTCCATCCTTTAGAAGTTTTCACAACACTTTCCACTGCAGTGATTGATAAGCATCTGTTGAACGTACTGAAATTTCTTCAGTTCTCTCTCTAGGCCACCTCTAATAATAAACTACCAGAGCCTGAGTTTATTCCAACCTCTATTTACAATGGACACCTTTTTGTGACATAGAAAGTGCCCTGTTCCCAAGAACAGCCTTATTGTTAGGGAGTGGCGTAATACAAAGACTCATTACAATTAACCACTTGTCCCTTGGTGGCATCTGACGCTAATTCCGCTCCTAAACAATTAATTTGGAGTAACCTCACAAAGCAATCCCTAAGCAACAGTAATTGGCTAATTCCCCTCTACTTATGGTTACGCTCATTATATTACAGACAACTTTAAATCAGGCTGTCATCACTGGCTCTTGCTGTCACCGAGGCGGTTCATAAGGATAAGTTACTACACCCGTGATCACTCATAACCCATCTGCGGCAGGAACGCCCCATCCAGGAGTGCTGGGAAGGTGAGAAATCCCAACCTGCATTCTGCAGGGGTTTGGGAACACAAGCGCAACTGCAAGGAGCACTGCGGAAATCACAGGACTTTAATTCCTAGTGAAGAAGCGTGGCTTCTTAATGAAATTTTAAGGAAGGTATGTTTGCCATAAGATCTCCAGGCAGCACGGTCTGGCAGAGAAGCCCTGTCTGGGCACTGGGATTTGAGGCATGTTATTGTCTTCTCTGCGTTCTTAGAGCTCGGCTACATGGCAAGGCACAGAGCCCCACCAGCTAACCAGGACCACGAACAAAGAGGGTTCAGACATGTCTGCGCCTACCTGCGGGTGTCATGCTGTTCTGCCCCATGCCTTGATTCTCCACGTAGCAACTAGAGCTTGTACTTCACATGGGTGTTTTGAAGCTAAAACTCACAAATGGCTGAAAGATGCACTGGGACTGTCGAAAAGCAGAGTACAGAAGGATTTCACAAGCCTGTTAAAGTAAACTGGATCTTTCTTGGACTGCTGCCACTTTTTGCATCTGGGGAAATAACTTAAAAGTGGCAACTGTACAGCCAGATGTTGCAAAACTAATATTTTAAGTTCTTTTTTGTGGCACAGCATGGTGCTACATAGAGACATCAGAACACGCTCTAAATATGCCAACTCAGGTACCAGGAATGGTGTGTTCTGTCCAAGACAGCTCTGTCATCAGTCAAAAGTCACAGCAAAAACTACGCTATTGACTTAGAATCTCCAGCACAGAGATCAGACGACTGTGCCATGGCATCTGGTGCGTCCTGACCTGACGAGCAGCTGTAGGGAAGTCAGAAGCGCAGGTATCTGCAGATATGCCATCTCACATCACATCTGAACAGCGGTGCCTGGCCAGAAATGCAATATCCCATCTTTATTCTGAGGCTGCAAAACTACAGAGGGTGAAGAAGGAAAATACTAAGTATAACAGATTCAGATTAAACTTGTCCCCCCACCCAAAAAAGAATCTTCAAAAACTAAATGTGTGTATTTTCCCCAATGTGTTCATCAAAGTCTTTTGCGAATCAAGAACTCTGCTGTTCTGTCATTAGTGTTTCTTCCAAGTAGCACAGTTCTTCTTGCTTCTAAATCTGTATTTACAAACGAGGTAGAGGCTCAGTGGCACAGAAAAGCTGTACAGATGAGACTGAGTAGGCATCGTGTTTCATTTATAGTATTTCTAAACTGGGCAATCAGAGATCTCAGAAGGACAGGCCGTAAAACAGCACAACAGACCACATCCTCTGGTAGTATGTTGTCCCAACTCTCAGTGTCCAGCTCAGCGTATTTAGTATATCATAAACACTACCTACAAGAAAACCTATATGGAGCAGTAGGACACGTTTGTTTGGTTTTTTTTCCTAGCTGAAGAATAATCAAAAGTTCAAAGGCACTGAGAATTTTCCTGACTTCTCCCAGAAACAGAACCCTAATCATCAGTCCCTTTCTGTGGGGCAGTTGTCACTGCTCCTGCTCTTGCCCCATCTCACGCCGCCTGGTCCTCGGCTCAGGGAGGCACTTTGCCCCCCCCAGAGAAACCCATTTGAAAAAGGCAAAGATCGAACATGTAAGCCAGTCGCAGCACAGAGACCCGACCGTGAGACGGATGTTGCTTCCACGAGGAAATACTCATGTCCTTCCTCTGGAGGACCCAAAGCTCTCAGTTTTATACAATCCCTGCGTGTTGCTTATTGCGGGACTACTCTGTGTTTTGGGGAGAGAAGAATAATTTTCAGTAGTTTATCTGAATTGCAAAAACACAAGATGGAAAGAAATAAGAGGAAAGGCAATTGTAGATTGAGAATTGTACCTCAAGAATGGCACATGAACAGCTGTATAAAGGACACTGCAGAGCAACTAGAGCCACTCTGCTCTCCCTCCCCATCTCCAAGCTACTGCAGGTATAGTAAGTCCACTCTCCCTTATGCTGTAGACTCCTAAGAAAGTCTCCAGTTCACAAAATTAAGCATTTAAAGGACATATTTAAAGGTTTCCTGAGACAATTCAGCACATGGCACTGGGTGGTGGAGAGGGCCAGCACGGAGCAGAAACAAGCCAGCAGGTTTGGGAACACCTTGGCTACCTGAAACAGCTGTATCTCTGAACATGCAACCACGGATTCCATTTGGTTAGGTGCACGTTGCGTTTTTTTGGTGGTTGAAGCAGTACCTGGATAATTCAGAGATCTTTTTGCAGCAGCACTTGTCTGAGATAACTCGTTTCCACACAGCTGTTACAGAGCTGGCCAGAGAATTCGGCAGGTTAAAAATAACCATGTAAATAAAAACAACAGTAACACCCCCACCCCAGTATTTGGGTTAAATATAATCTAAACTGTTATCACTACCAGGAAAATACCGCTTAGACTCTCACTCACAGGGACGGCACCGGAGCCAAAATCCCTCTGGAGCTCCTGGTCAGTATGATCTGAAGGTCTCATCATGAATGGCACTGAAGAAACATCACCTTCCCCTCGTATCATGTTAATTGAGACAGCTTAATCCCCACAGAGGACATCTACAGTATGAAACAATACTGATCCTTATTGATGCACATAATCTCCATATAAACTTAGGCCAATACAAGATGATACACAAAAGAATCCAACTTTTTTTTTTTTTTTTTTTTTTTTTAAAAATGTTGTGACATAACTCTCATTTATTTTGGAGGAGAACATGGCTGAGGTTTTTAGCCCAGCCTTTTAAAATACATCACTCAGCCAATATTCGTCAGCAGTGGGCACAAAGCCCGCTGGTTGCCGAGTTTCTGCATAAGCCCCCAAAATCAGTTTATGCAGTGCATTAACCTAATGCTGGAACAAGTCTGCTTGGTAGGTTGTTCCAAGTCTTCTCCCAGACAAAGCTTCAGCTCACTGGACTGAATGGCCAGGTACTTATTAAGAGACATTAAAGTTCCAGATTTGCAAAACCCCAGAGCCAGAAAGCCTATGGCACAGCGAACTCCAGACCCAACCCAACTGTCATGTGAAGCTTGATTTGAACTCGGTGGGAATGCCTTCCTCCATCCACACAGACTTGCAACCATAAAGTTTCTCAGCAGAACAAGCCACAACTCTCCGAGCAATCTTTGGTCACCACAGTCAAGTTTCACACCAGTTTCTCATTAAAATATCGCACAGAACTTCTAATTTGGTGTGACTTCAATGCTCGTGGTTATTTGAAACTGATCTCATGAACATCAAAAGTGGGTCAAAGCTCCTTCAGCAAAGAGTATTTAGAAAAGCGGGAGTAATGCCACAGTTTTTCCTTAAACATTGAATCATTTTTGAGTTGTTAATAGCCTCTTTGCAAGCGCTTGCAGGTTTGATTGCCAGCATCTCACATGGTTTCAGCTGAACTTAAGTGTGGCTCATTATTATATCCATAAGTGTAGCTAAAATCACACATGGTCACAAGCTCTACAGTGACCTCAGTAAAATTACAAATCGAGATTCAAGCCTTCCATGAGTTTTTCTACTTCTCTGTATTAAAACGTTAACGTCATTTCAAGGTCCTCCATATAGTTTAATTCTATACCTTCAGTCTGGCATCGATAACGAGTAAACGTATTGATGAGCTAGAATTATCACCACTATTTCATTTATATAATTTGATGGAATAATGGAACGGTAAATTCTTCCCCTGGTAAATGTAATACAGAACAGCTCTTGATGTTGCTCTGAAGGAAGGAAAAAGCTGCTCTGCCAGCAGGAGCAGAATCTGCGCCACAGACAGCTTGCTGCCATGGAAAACTTGACTTGAATTAAAACAGTTAACTAGAGTGATCAAAGTCATTCAAGAGTGGAGCTGCCTGGAAGAATTCTTAGCAAAATATTTTTTTGATCAAAATATGCTGGTTTTGTCCAAGCGGGAACATTTCACAGCGGTATCTATTTCAGTGAAGTTTTCAAAAGGAAGATCTCTGAGGCCTGGGCTAGACCACTCTGTCACTGGGAAAGAAAGAAATCGTGAACCGGGCTTTATTTCACAAAATTCCCTCCCGTGAAATGCTCAGGAGCCCCCGCCTCTGTTCTAATGATGAAGAAAAACAAATACTTTAAAACCTCAAAAGTTGTTGCACACACTCTCATTCTCTGGCTGGCCCCACACAGAAAAGCTGCTGCTGACTCTGATCGCAAGCTCTAGGTATTACAAAACTTGTGGTGTGTAAGTCAAGACCACCCAGTGATGTGAAATCTGTATCTATAACACAAACTGCAGTGAGATCTTTAAGATCAGATTGTACACAAAGGGAGCGGGAAGGATATAACATTTTCTTTTTCTAAAATGTAAAATATTGTTCTTTATTTCCTTTCTGATAGCGGCCCAACACAAGCAAATCAAACAGCTGGGGTACAAAGAGCTTAACAGTGGAACGGCTGCAGAAGGTGGCTCCACTGATGCAATAAGATCAGCTGTGAGGAGGTAAAGATGTGTAAAAACAACCAAAAAGCAAAATCTAACAAGTACTGCATCTTTTACTTCACTTTGTACTGATACTTTGAAGCGTACAAGAGTTGACACAAAGGACCTTGAAGGTTTAACATAGGAAGAAATGTCTGCGCCATCAAAAAAAAAAAAAAAAAAAAGTGTATTTTTCCCCCCACCAAGACTTGCAGTGAACTTTCTGTTAACAAGGTCCTCAAAGGAACTTCCAAGGCAGTTTTGGCACCCACTTCTTACCTCTTCTTACTGCCTCACTGCTTTAATTTCCTATCATGCCTTTCTCAGCCTCTCCCACCTCACCGAGGAGCTCGTCAATCCTCCGGCACTCTCCACTGACCTTTCCAGTATCGCCCCAGCTGTCTCCGGAGCTCAGTTCTCAGGCTTCACTGCTCCAGGTTTCCCAAGCTACAGCATGAGCAGTCACAGGGCATGATCTCATCTGCCATGTTTCATCACAAAACAACAACTATTAACACTTGCATGAGCTTTTATCCATTATGCTTTTGCAAAAACATACACCGCAACAGCGGGGCGCCCAGCAGCAAATAGAAGTCGGTGACATAGGCCACCACAGAACAGGGCCCTCGGATCCTTCCACAGAAAAATAAAAAGCCATAGAAATTTCAAAACATTAACTGAAGTTGTTTGCTTCGTATTGTATTCACTAAACCTGGACTTTTTCAGGCTGCTAGAGGGGCATGTTTCAGAGGCACATGCTCTGCTTCGCCAAAAAAAAGCCATGTTGTTGGCTGCGGGGAGAATAATCACAGGAACCCAACAGATCGTAACTCCCATGATAGGGCATGAAGCGGGGGTGGGAGGGAGAAGCAATTTTCTCAGCTAACCTTGTCCCAGGCCTTTAAGGGCTTAATAAGATCATAACCAACACCTTGAATTATATCCTGAAATAAACAGGTAGCCAGAACAGAGCACAAAGCTAAAGATTTATGGGCTAATAGTAGGTGACCTTCAAGAGAAAGGCTGCTGCAGGCTGTGCTCACTGGAGCCCTTTGCAAGAGCAGCCCCAAGCACTGAGCGCTAACCCTGAGGTGACGAAGGCGTGGAGCACATGCATCACTGGGAAGCCATCTCTGCTTCCAGAACAAGCTTAAATGAAAGAAATAGCACCAGGAGGATTGGAACTAATGAAGTCTGGTTTCTTTCTTATTTGGTTCTTGGGGTTGATTGACTTCTGCGTCTAAGACGGCACAAAAGTCTGAAGGTTTTCTGGCAGTAAGAGCATTATGAGATTCCTTCCTGTGTCAATTCTCTGGTGTTAAATAACTTACGAACTCATACTGAAACCTTGCTTTCAATAAAGGCTCTGACGGTGTGTCTCCACTCTATCCAGATTCTTATTTTCCCCAACATTGAGGGAACTTAGTTACCTTTGAGTTTAAAACTCTTATTTCATGTGGGTTTAAGGGAGAACAACACTAAACTGTTACATAAAATAAGGGGAGCACGTGCACAGATAGACACGGAATGCGGATAACCTTCATTTTCCTTCAAAGCAGAACTAAGATGACAGTTGGCTCTACGGGGAAGATTTATTCTCAGTGGCAATAAGGGGAACCAATGATGATGTTTTCTGAAGAGAGCAACAAATTCATCTTTTGACCTCCAGCGAGTGACCAAGGGACACCATCACACCTGAACACAGATGACAGTTTGTGGATATATCATGAGCCAAAGGCAACACATAAAAATTTGTTCTGATAACCAAGCAGGGGGTTCAGTTGCCCATACAGAACTGAAGGACCTGTCGCAGGCCAGTAAGCAAATGCTGAAGTTTCATTACTTCATCTGGTTGCAACAGCCCATCTTAGCATACAGGTTCAGGCAAGGACCATAAAGTACCTTCCCAGCTCCTTTAAGGCCAAAAGCTCCTCCACATCAGGAGCTGGGGGTGGGGTGGTTTGGGACACAAGAAATGGCAGGGCAAAGAACTTGTGGGTTTTGGTTCTGAGACGAAGAACATGCTGCTAATTTCTAGTCCCACCAGTGCGATAGTTTTATCAACCACTCTTTACAAGGAGGGAAAGAAAAAATTAAACAAATAAATAAGGCAAGGTACAGATTAGAAATGCCTGGGCCAGACTGATCCCCCCGATACCGCTGAGTAGTGTAAATCTCAGTGGTAAAGTACTGGTATCCATTTCAACGGTGCCAGTTCCCCGAGCTGAACCACAGACCTCTCGGCCCAGTTCCGCTCACGGATTTTATTTAGAGCTGGGAGAAACATTGCTCAGTCCTGCTCTACCTCCACCCCAAGTCATCTGCAGATGTATTGGTCCCGGAGGCCACTACTTGAAATTTCCATTAACTTTTCTGGAAAATAAAGGAGCTCGGTAACCAGCACCGTAGAAAAGCAACAGACATTGGTTAGGCAGGTGGCTGAGATCTGTTTAATCCCAAACCTGTGCTATAAGGAAAGATGAAACACAGCCCATTCTGTGTTGCAATTAATCCCAAAGGTTAATTTGTGTTGCGGGCACATTGTAAACAAAGGGGATATTTATTTCAGAGTCCGAGTCCGTCGCAAGAGGGGGGAAGGCGAAGGGAAGGGCAGTTTGCGCTGCGGATTAAGAGAAGGCTGTGAGACCTGGCGAAGCCAGTGCTGACAGACTCCCTTATTAAAAAGTGTAGCCTTGTGGAAGGCCTGCCATTGACGGCTCTGACGCGGCCCAACTTCAGAAAACCAGGCACAATTGGAAGACTGTGCTGCGGCAGGGACAGTGGGGCTAAGGGGCACTTCTAATTTGTCAAAGTTGTATCTAATTCCACCGAACAAAGTTTGCAAAGAGAGATGAGCAGAATCCACAAATGATTGCTCATTCAGCGAGCCCTGATGGGAAGATAGGCCAGCACACAGCTCAGGCTTTGTAGAGTAACCCGAGCGGCTCCAATCAACTTGGGATAATTCTGCCCTGTGGGCATAACAGTTTTCCTTGTTTCTCCTTTAATAGGATTATTCCTTACAATATTAAAAAGATAACATCAGTGTCTTTCAGTGTCCCCATAAACTATTTCTAGGTATATGAATGGATGCTTCAGGTGGCTTTGTTACCATATTTCTGATGTGGACTTAGGAGAAGTGAAGATTTAAGAGAAGAATTGGATTCAAATCTGACATTTGTTCTGTAATTAAGCTAAAATCTCAAACTTCCTATTAAAAGAGAGATACTCAAAACCGTCACAGTAAGAGCGAAAAAGAATAAAATTACCACATTGAGCATGACTGTGAGAACTCCTGGATTTAGGCCATCAATGAGAAAACCTCATCAAATACAGGCAAACAGCAATCCAGCTATATTTACACTTGGAGGAAGCTTTCCATCTACAACAATGGATGTTGGATCAGGTCTTCAAATAGCCAGTTCTTAGGCAAGGAAAATAATCAATGCATATAAAAAAAAAAAATATTATTTCTCCAAATTAAGATAGAAGCCATAATATATTCTGTCACAGCTTAATGGTATTTTCAGGAGACAGAAGGCAGGCAAACACCTTTTCCATCCTTTTCCTCTCCAAGGGAAAAAAAGAATTTATTATTAAAAAGTATCACCGTATCGTATTATGTTGTCACCTAGGAATGAGCTCATTTCTGTCTTTGTACTTTATTTTAAATGCAGCAGCCCTCACTGAAACTGTAGGAAGGTAAGGCTGAATAGAGCATAGATATTTTCACACAGCAATTAGGCAACCAAAAAAATCAGTGTCCGCTTTGAAACCACCAAAACCGGAATGGTTTGCAGCTACCTGACTTCCTACACTTACCTACACTTCCATGAAATTAAGCGCTAAAGAGTTAAAAAACTTGCCCAAAAAGATTCTTAGCAGTGTTCTCAATTTACAAGGTAGGTTATTTGAATGAGCTAATACATTATTTTTCACTTCATTTAAAATCAAGCCACAGTGAGATGACCATTTAACTTTGAATTTGTCTACACCTGGATCTGGTACAGATTGCTCTAACACAAGTCCAGGGGTAGAAAAATTACTGCTTACTGGGAGGCAGAATAAGTTTTGCCTGGAAATATGTTTCAGATCCCAGTGCTATTTATGGGTTTTCAGCAGCCTCGGCAGGCCCCTGTATTCTCCCTACATCAAACAGACCACGGACTGGATTCCTGGGATGCTGTCCCCATAAGGATGACATAAGAGCAGCTGCTTGATGCTACGATTCTGCTGAAAGGTGGTGCCCACATTTTTAAGGGTGGCTAGTAATTTCAGGTGTCTGCTTACTGGCTATTCAGCCGGGGATATTGTAAAGCTACCTGAATTTCATTGTATGTCACATAACCAATCACATTTAAGGAGCATCCATTAAACAACCTACAGTGTGAAGAGGTCAAAATTATCACCAATTTGTCTTATATAGATATATAAATTTTTTTTTTTTTTACCTTTTTTTTTTTTTTTTTAAATTAGCTACATCACTAATAAGCCACTGGTAAAGTAACCGAGACCATCTCGCCTCTAAACCTGATACCCTAAAAATAACCCACTCAGCAATTAATTTTTTTTATTAATTAAGTAGACCTCTAATGAAGGCTCCACCTTTGGCTAGGTCTTTGCACATACACACCCACAAAATCCTGCTGTCCGAGAGGCAAGGACAGCGCTGCTCCTCTCCTGTGTCATGAGAGAATACACGTGTCGTGGTCCTGGCTTGCTTTCTCATCCCTAAACTACTAGGGAAAAATGAGGCTGTAAATTGGTTTGGGTTTTGTTTATTTTTAATAAATACATGAGTCTTGAGGCCAGACAGAACCATTTATCATCTAGATAATCCTTCAACCTTCTCTCTAATCTAGACCCAAAAAATCTACCTCAGGGACTTCTTTCATTCAGAAAGTCTTCATTTAAATATTCAATCTATCACATCTCTTGGGAAAATCTTCCACTGATGATTTAGCTTCACTACTAAAAATTTGCATATTTTCTTTCGCCTAAATTTATCCATTTTACACATCCAACTCGTGGACCTTGCCATGCTGTTTTCTCCTAAATCAATGACTTCTAGTTTGGAAAACAAAACCAAAAAGACTTAGAAGTTTTCTCCTGGGTGGGTGTGTGTAAACTCCTAAACTCTCCCTTGGAATAGTTTAGATATTGCATTCTGCCTGAGACGTTACAGAACAACTAACAAAGCTGCTGAATTGCTTTTCCGAGGAACAAATAGAAAGGTTTCTGTTGCCCGATGAAAGGATATGTGGGGAAAAAAAATTGACAGAACCCAAAAGACTCAGGACAGCATCACAGCACCCAGCCTCTCTACCCTCCCTACCTCCACTGCACTTTTTACAGGTTTGACTGCAAAAAATAAATAAATTCTCTTAACCGTGAAGATAATCTAACCTTGCGCTTCACCGTTTGGCACTTCACTGTTCGTGCTCTTTGCCTTGTGTCCCTGACACACCATCCTGAAAACATCACGTCATGCAAAATCCTTTATTGCAATGCAGCACAATCCTGATGAAGCTGACCACATACGGACTTTTCAAAACACAGGGAAACTAAGGAGAGCACAACTTTTAAGATCGCCCCTCTAAGCCATATAAAAATCCAGATGTTTGTTGCTGTATGTCAGCACTGGGGAGCAGCTAGCGTATTGGGTTTCTTTCCCAGGGGGCCGCCAGTATCTGCTCACCACTTAGGGAGGCCAACAGATGGCAGATGCATTGGGTTACATGTGAAAACCCTTCTGGTAGAACCACACTTATAAAGCTTCCAATCATCAGAAGAAAATTTGTCAGCTCTTGGCTTGCTCCAATCAGTTTTCAAGAAAGCTTTTGGAGACAGCTTGGAGGTTAGCAGCGGGGAGAGAAGGGTGCAGGCTACAGACCATCTCCTTGAATAAAAGGAGGAAATGAGAGGTTAGAAAGTTGAGGTCTTTACTTTGGGTTGACTTGAGTCTCAAGTGGCATTCGAGAGCTTAGCCACAATCTGTCATACAATAAGATATATTTCCATTTGCTCTGAAGCTCTTTCCACCGCTCCCAGGATCTTCTCAGATAGTCTTTCACGTCCTGACCTGACACCTCCAGCCAAAGTCAAGCCTTCCATGGGAAGGGCTCAGTGCCACATTTTTAGGTGCAGGGAAGCTGCTGATTAACAAACTGGTGAAAACATTCTCATCTTTCTAACACCTTCCATCATTAAATCCAAGACCACTATAAGATCTGAACAAAACTATATGATGGGTGTTTTGATCATTACTCCCCCTGTCCTCGGCCCCATCAGGCTGCCATAATAAAGAAAATAAGTCATGTTCATTTTTCATCGACACACACATTTTTTGACAAACTCATTTTCAGGTTTTTGATGTAGTTTTTTTCTGCAGCAGAACTGAGGTTTGCTCCAGTTTTATTTTCTGGCATTGCTTGTTCCTTGTTCACAATAAAAACTTTTCATTAAAACATTGTATTACCTTTGTATTTTTTTCAAAAGTCTTTTGGTACAGCTATTTGCAAACATGGCTCTTCTTTCAAATTTTATGTATGTAAACTACATAGATCGCCTTGAAAAAGAACCTTGATCCTATTTTCAGTATCAGCAAATGTTTCTCATCATATTCACAAGCCCTATAACACTATTTAAGAAATTTTTTGGTACTGTTATAATGCATTTGCCATGTAGGGTTATGCTACAGTGATCTCTCTGACACCCATATCCCACAGGGTTTAAGTATTAGGAGAGAAACCTCCAACCTGATTCTGGATTCAGTGAAGCAGGAAAAGCACAGGGGAAACAGGTGAACTCAATCCACACGCGCAAAAAGACAGGATGCTCTGGTATTCCAGTTTAGGTGGGATTTTCAGGTTTGGCTTTTGGGTTTTCTTTTTTTTAGGATGCAAGTAACTCTATGATACCTGTCTCTCCTCCAGCTGTTACTCGTCACACAAGCCATATAAATACTTTCTGTACTTTCATGTCAAAATGATGTCTTCTCACAAAAATGAATCTATTTTTGCTCCCTGTTAACAATTCACTTCTAATGCCAAAAAACCCTTCAGGTATTTCTTAAGCATTTTCTAAAAGCATATTTTTCCTGCTGAGAATGAAGACAAAAATAAGTAAGTCTCAACAGCAGTAGGAACAAGTGAGGAGTTTGTTTCCACTGCAGGAAAGGGACTGCCTCTTCTGATCTAGGAGATCTTTGTATCTGGGTGGAAATATCATTGTCAGCTTGTCTACACCTAGCAAGCGCGAGCCCAGCCAGCTGCCCACATCACCGCTGAGTGAACGATGACATCCAGCCTGTGTAGAGTTACTGGAGCTCCTCACTTGTAGCTCAGAAGTAGTAGGGCCACATTCACATGGCACCTGGCCAGGACTTGGCCGAATGTCTCAGCAAAACGACCCACCACATCCGCAGTCCTTCATAGCAATGTCGCTTTTGCTTTGGAGGGATCTGCGAGCTCAGGAGTCCGAGCTCCTTTCCATTACCTGCTATGGACACACTCAGTGGGAAAAATGAGAACTCCCCAAGGTGAGGAAGATGCCTTCTACATGCTCTGAGAAGTGCCAGATGCTTCCTTGGGCTCTGTAAAACCAACCAGATAGAGCAATGAATGATTCATATAAAAGGTGTTGAAAATGTTGCACCAGAAGACAAATCTCTGCTCTCTCATTTCATCCATGCAGCCTCAGAGAAGTCTCTGTATTTAGCTTGAATGCAGAAACACCCGTTTTCTTTTAAGCATCATCCACTTTAAAAAAAAAAAAAAAAAAAAGAGAATGAGAGATTCTGCCATTTCCTGAAGATTCCGCCATTTCTTGAAGATTCAGCAGCACTAGTCAAAAGGGATAGTGATACAAAGAGACATTTATGGAAGTTGCTGGGACAATCATTAATTCATGGGCAGGCTTGAAAAGCTCTTTTTGGGCAGATGTAAAGAACCCACTGAGTCCTTTTAAAGGTTTTACACAAAGAAGCCCATCAGTTTTCTAGCACTGTAATGAAATTAGAGTCCATATTGCTTCTGGTGGAAGTTCTTTATAAACAGTAGCTGTCCATTTATTTATTGGGCTTTTGTAATCGACTTGGGAAATACAGACCCTCCAGAGAGTTCACAACGAGGTAGAAGTGTCACCCGGTAAGCACAGTAGTTTTAACATGACGTGCAATGTTTTCTTGATTTGAAGAGAAGCCTGGTTTTATGAGGGCTAGCCTTGTTTTTCCTCACATTAAGTAAAGTCATTTCAATGTGGAAATTTCTTTTTTATGTTTCTCCACTACTTAATATGCATTAAACAGCTGTACTGTATGGTTTCTGATGAAAGAGGAGTCAGGTATCATCTTAACACTTCACAGCCAATATTGCTGCCATTGGAATGGAGCCCAATCCTCTCACCTTTACTCTCCTAAATAAACCCTACTTCATACATCAGACATTATGCAGAAGAGGCAGGAATAAAGTCTCCTTGAGGTCATCAGGATTACTCAGCAGAAAGAGGATTACTTGAAGAAGTGCTGCACCGTGGAAGCATCAATTCTTAACTAACGGTGGAGTCAGTTACCAACAGAATGGGCTTTAAGAGATATTTAATCCATGCACAATGCACGATTGATCAGCTGAAAGCTGGTCATGTTTCCCATGGAGGGTGAAGACCACAGCCTGGCGATGGCTCAGCAAGCAGGTGTTTTTCTGCACCATAGTTAAGATCTCAGACCTAAAAAGCCCATCTTCCACTTCAACTAAAATAAAGCTTTTTGGCCCCGTGAATGCAAAGACAAACTTGTAGCTTAAGAACACTCATGACTAACTTTACAGACAGGATGGACCCACGGGAGAAATGCGGAGTCTGCTGGGAGTTGCGGGAGAGGTGTGAATTCATTTGGCTGGCGTGTTCGCTCTGAAAACTAATTATGCCCGTTTAAACGCCACCATGGTCAACTCTCATTGCTGACCAAGTCCCACAAGGAAGAAAAGATATGTTACTGCTCACGAGAGATGCACAACCTGCCCTCGCAGAGACTGTTAATGGCACTGAGAGAGAGCAAAACTTTGCAGAATACAGCTGCCATTCTGGTTTATGGCAGGTTAGAGTTTACACGGAAATATGAAAGCGAGTAACCCATGATAAAAATGACTCCACTGCTACTACTGAAAGAGCTGTAATGTGAACACCCCACACCCCCCTGCTCCCATCTACTTGAGGAAATCACCCAGGAGCAGAGGTATTTCTTACTTATTACTGTTACCCATGTTCTTGCCACACAGAGGTCACCCTGCTGCTCTGCTGAGAGCATCGCTCTGTGGTTCCACCTCACTGCAGCCAGAGCAAAAAGCAGCTGCCTGCCTATTTGGGTGTATTTCTCCCACAGGCTGTTTGTTATCTGCCAAGTGATCTACAGGTCATGTTCGAGGCAGGAGTTTTTAATTTGGGGGGTTTCCATCCTTTCAGATGGCAGGTATCATCCTTCTTCTCATTACTGCAGGAATGATGATTATCTGGGGCAATGGGAGTAGCAACTAGGCTCATTGATACCTGGGGTGGGGGGCAACCCCGTGGGTGCAGTTAGGGTCCTCCAATTCTCATCTTCAAGGCAAGCACCATCTCTTCTTACCTATCCGTATGGCCACTAGGTTCCTGGGGCCCAGAGCTCAGTTAGGGTCTCTAAATAATTTTTTTTAATACAAATAGTAAGTGATAAGAATAGTATGTTGTAGCCTACAGTTTTGTTGGGTATTTTTTAAATATGTAACATGAAGATGAAGAAATGAGACTTATATTTTATAGGATAAACACATACATGAATATACTATTTCATCACACATCTTTCCTGTAACTATTAAACACAGCTGCTGTGAACGTTTCCTACTGCCTTGCAGTATTTTGCAGTAAATCAAAGTAATCTGCATTACAGTACAAGGTTTCACTGCAATCTCAAGGAATTTTTCAATTGCCTCTCTTGCATTTCAACTGAGATCATTTAGCTGAAATTATGAAACACGCATTAGCGATTAATGCTTCCAAGATTCCACATTACTGTCAAATCACTAATACATTACCTTTCATAATCTAATTTGTTCACACACTAAAATACACAGAACATGCAGAGCTTAGCAAATGGCCTTCTAAAATGTCACTTTTTTTTTTTAATTATTCCTTAAAGGGAAAAGAAACACCCCTGAAAGCATCTAGAAAATTTGTACCGGTGTCCTCGCTTTGGGCGGCCTTCTTTCTGCCTTTTTGTCCATCACCTTCAGGGCCTGAGGAGGGACACAGCTGCTAACACCATGCTTTGCCACTGGTGAGACATTATGAACTTTCACCAAGAGACGGAGCGCTTACTGTGCCAAAAGCATCTCCTGTGGTGAAGCATGAAGAAACCTTAATGGATGGAACCCATCCACCAGCTATAAAAGGTTGATCAAAACTGCCTTGCACCCCAGGTTTTGTTTGGGGGTAGGCAGGAAAACAACCAGCTGCTTACTTTTCACTTATACACCAGTCTACATTTCCAGTTTAAACTATAATACCTTTCAGCGCACCGAGGTTTGGGCTACTGAGCAGTAGGGGAAGCAGGGCTGGGGAAGAAAATAGGATTTTTACAAAACACAACACAGAAGCCCTACAGACTGACTATCTGGTAACTACTGAGACATTTCTCCCTCTTTTCTTCTAAAGAAGAATGGGTCATAAGCCTATTTTTTTTAAAAGCGTACAGAAGCACCGCACAGCATGGCAGAAGTGAGAGAGCAGAGGTGAAATTCAGCCAGAGTTTAGCTTTCAGCAGGATCGGGACTTCCTCTCTGAACCCTGCGAATCAGCTGGTATTTCTTCATTGACTGGCCAATGAATAAAAACGGGTTATAAAGTTGGCTCTAAAGAGGTGAAATAGGAGGAAGGGATGACTGACTTCAGACCTCCTCCTCGTCTCACGGAGGCAGCTGTGTCCTGGGCAGCCCCTGGGAGCACTGGGGAGGGACATCTGCTGGATGCATCGGATTTGTCCGGCCAAGGGAGACTAACAGGAATGAGAAAGGTGTTGACGCCTGCGTAAGGGACATGAGAAATAGGCAGAAGACAGAAATATGGTCCGATGGAGAACACACAGGAGGGAAAAGCATACACTTCGATGAAGAACGGAACAGGGAGAAAAAGAAAACAACTAACCCTGGGAGAAGAGAGGGAAAGCAGAGGGCCTGCAAGTTCAGGAGATTGTCTGATGTAACAAAATGTTGGCAAAAGAGGTTACAGAAGATGAAATGAAGGAGAGAGCTTGGGGACCAGAGGTTAACAGGCTCTCATGACTAACACAAAGCAAATAGCACAGACAAAGCGTTTTCTCTTGTTCAGCACAGGTTTGATGAGCAGACTCACACTTCCCCAGACAAGCTAAAATCTGCAGTCATTCTACTCATCGTAAAAAACCAAAAGTTATAAAGGCACATTTGTTTAAAAGCTCTGACATCATTTGATGAAAGCACAAACCCTCTGCTTCAAATGCCCCAAAGGTGTCCTGAACCTCAGCCTCCTCAAGACCTTCCTCCCCCCATTTCCGTGCAGATCAACCATACGAGCAGTTCCTCCTCTTTTTCTGGTCTCTAAGAGCACAGTCCTGTCCGTCTCTAACACGTGGGGACCATCTTTCAGCTCTTGCTCAGATGATGGCAGTGAAAGTTGACTCACGGTATTCAGCAGGTATACAGCAGCCCAAGCTGTACTGGCTTTGGAAAATCGGGGGGGGGTGGGGATGGGTGAAACATTGCTGGAAACATCCGACCGCCTGCCATACAGGGCCTACATACTCCAATTAGCAACTCCCTGGGCATGACTAGGGGTGATCTGTATCCCTTCTGAAATTGAGAGAAGTTCTTCACGCCACAGCCCACCCCAAGTGACTTCAGTTGCATTTCTGAATTAAAATTTGAAAAGCAATGTTTCGAGACGTGCCAGGGTATGCACTGCTTGCTGTACGTGGCACTCAATATAAAGCCTTGTGCAGGAAGCTTGTCTTGAGCGTAAAACACCACAACAAAACTAAAACCAAACAGAAAAAAGCAACCTCAAAAAACTTGGCTAGATTCCTGCCTCTGCCACAGGCTGGCTTGAGCCTGGCTCTCACCACCCACACGTAAAATAAACACAGAATCATAGAATGGTTAGAGTTGGAAGGGACCTTAAAGATCATCGAGTTCCAACCCCCCTGCCATGGGCAGGGACACCTCCCACCACACCAGGTTGCTCAAAGCCCCATCCAGCCTGGCCTTAAACACTTCCAGGGATGGGGCAGCCACAACTTCCCTGGGCAACCTGTTCCAGTGCCTCACCACCCTCACAATAAAGAATTTTCTCCCTAATATCTAATCTAAATCTCCCCTCTTTCAATTTAAAACCATTACCCCTTGTCCTGTCACTACATCTCCTGACAAAGAGTCCCCCTCCGGCTCTCCTGTAGGCTCCCTTCAGATATTGGAAGGCTGCTATGAGGTCTCCCCGGAGCCTTCTCTTCTCCAGGCTGAACAACCCCAGCTCTCTCAGCCTGTCTTCACAGGGGAGGTGCCCCATCCCTCTGATCATCTTCGTGGCCCTCCGCTGGACCCGTTCCAACAGGTCCATGTCCTTCCTGTGTTGAGGACTCCAGAGCTGGACACAGTACTCCAGGTGGGGTCTCACGAGCGCAGAGTAGAGGGGTAGATAAGGTTTCACACCACTCTGCGAGTATAACTATCAGCGCTGGGGCAGCGTTCCGACACTTCCGTGCGCCAATGCAATGGGGTTTTTTGGTTTGGTGGGGTTTTTTGTTTGGGTTTTGGGTTTGGTTTGTTTTTTGGTTTTGGGTTTTTTTTTAAACTGACTAGCAAAGTTGTGCGTTTATATGCCATGTGTTCATCCAGAGTGGCTACTTCATTTCTGTTAACAGTTCAGGCTGATCCAAGCAAAGTCCACACCCAACCGCTCTCACAGCCCTGGCACGCTGAAGTGTCCTCTCTCCTTGTGCATCATCCAGAGTCCTCTCACTAACAAGATTTATCACTTCAGTTGGTTAAAGTAATAAATATAAAGCAGAGGCCCCAACATCCCTCATCTTTGTGCCCATTCTTCCTCATTCTGTATCAAACACCAGACTTAAGTGACTACTTAAACAAGGAGGAGCAGAGAATATAGACCATGGGAAGAGCCTGGCCAGCTGGTACAGATTAGTGCATACAGAGCCAGGTCCGTGTGCAGGATCGGGTCCTTAAACCTCCGCTTAATGATTCAGCCCCATCCCTGACCTCAGCAACACCGAGTACAGACAAACCCCACACTAAAGACAGCGAAATATAGTGTCGAACTGACAGCGCTGCGGGACAGAGAGGTACGTGACAGCAAGGGATAACACAAGCCAGCCTGGAGGAAATCAGCAACTGTCAGCGCTCACGTAGGAGTGATAAAGTTATATATCTTTAAGTGTGTATTTACACAATCTCATATCAGAAGTTGGAGCTGGCCACATCATGCTGGCTTCACAGTCACTGCAAGGGGAAAAAAAAAAAAAAAGAAAAATTCTCTTTCCTACAGAGAGAAGGCAGCAGTATAAAAACACACACAGCCTTTTATTAGCTGAATCATCCTTGCTGCAGCTGGCCATGCCCTGACCTAGGGATTTTTGTACCTAATGTTTTCGGGGAGATAATTTTCACAGCATACCTCAGCTTCTTAGAATGGTCTCAGAGAGCAAAGTCAATCCTAGGTCACTCTTCCAGTGTAGTTTCCTTTGTACTAAATCCTACTTTCAAGAAAATTCTTGCCATGGTTCAGTGGTATTTAACCTATCATATAATATCCAGGTTTACTGTGTTAGAAGAAGCAGAACAGTATTAAGCTTTTCCCACAAGCCTGTGATTGCATTTGACCCAGTAACCTGTATTAGATTAACATTTATTCTACAACTCCACAGCAAGCCTTGGACCTGGCTGAGCAGCAGTTTATAGAGGACAGTAACCATTTTTACAAGTGGAGCAGGAAAAGGGAATTGAATCTGAGGGAGTAATTCCAAGCAAGTATGTTGCTGCAGCGGTTAAATTGTTTATACGAGGAGTTGGGGAATTACATCTGACTGACCTCTCTTTTTATCTGCTTAAAAGACAAAGTGCAGGTCTCCATGGCAAGTGCTAACTCCTGGGGAATGCAGTATAAAAATGCATCATGGCAATAGAGCCTCAATACCCACCAAAGAGAGAGACCTTCAAAGGAATGTAAGCAAGTTAAAATCACCGGGATTAGAAAGGTTTTCACGTTAGCCAGCCTACAAACAGGTTCATAAGCATTCCTGCTCACAAGCCAGCCACTCTCCTACACTTGCCAGACAAGTTGGGGAGGGGGGGGTGGGGTGGGGTGTGAGAGGGGTGTTGCTTTTTATTTATTTATTTAGCTTTGCATTAACCTTAACCTCATGCTAGTTTAGCCAGAATAAGATCATTATTGTCAACATTTACAATAGAGAGGGCCAAATCCTCTGCTCCATTGATTGATTAAATCCTCCGAGGACTTTAGTTCATACAGTTGAAACAGCTTCTCAACACTACTGAAAACAGGTTGCGTATTAAAAGGAAAAAAAAAAAAAAAGGCATGAAAATCTGGCAGGAAAAACACTAGGGAAGGTTAGGCTATAGCAGGAAACACACAGATCTCCTCCATTTATAAACTTATAGGGTCAGAAGCTGGGCAAGAGGATTAGCATAACCAAATTTCAGTTCATGTGAAATTTCCAACATATCTAAAATTTATCCTGCTTATTATCATCCCCGTATCTGCCTCTTCTCCCACAAGTACTACACAACTAGTAGATGAGTAAAGGATATGTTAACAAAAAAACCAAATAAACCACATTAGAAAAGGAAATTAAGTGAACTTCTAATTCACATCCATTTCTCCAAGTCAAAAAAACACTCAGTTTCTTTCAAAATGGGAGTATGCTCCCTGGAAACAATGATGCAGCTGAAGTAATCCAAACTCAATTTAGGATTTTCAAAGTTCAGCATTTAGAAATGAGAGAAGGGAGGGAAGAGAAAAAGTCCGTCATCAGCATAATTTGGATTCATTCAGTCACTCTATGAGTCTCTCCTGAATGCAATGAGAGGAATTTATTAACCAAACTCCAATCTTCACAAGCGCTGGACAAGAACGGGACACTCAAAGAAAGTGGTTTTCTTTTCCCCATCCCACATCAGAGCACAGATCTTCAGCTCACGCAGGTTGGTTTGACTCCTTCACTGCTGCTTTACAGTGAGCAGAAATTGTGCTGAGGAAGATCCCATAACCAGAAGAATCCAGCGGGGAGCTTGTCTGGGGTCAAACTTAATAGGATGGCACATGGAAAGCTCCTGGCTTGATGTGGTTTTGTAGGGGCACAGATAGGCACTTTTTGAAGTGCACGATCATAAGTCAAAAAAAGTGAAATTCCACTTAAAGGCAGAGGAAGGCACACACGTGCTGGAATTGTGCACAAACCTTGCATCATTTTTCTGTTCCTCTAAACCAGAGCATGAGATTTCCAGAAAGGCCGTAAATCCCAGATCCCGAGGAATTCAAAAAGGATATAAATTGTGACCTGTTTACGAGACATTTACCTTGGCTTGGAAAGGCTGTTTAGACTCAGCAGCACAACCCGCTCTGACCCCGTTCTATTTAGGAATCAGCCCAATTAAAGGCTGATGAAACGCTCTCTCTTACGCCACGATCAATAGGTACGATTCTGCAGCTGTCAGTGCCGTGCAGTAACGCGGCATCGGAGTGAGGGTCCCTCCTCCTGCGAGTTTTCATACCCCTGTGACATCCAGGGCAGGTGGAACCTGGAGGCTAATCCTGTCAAGCTGTTGCTCCTTGCCCAAAAGAAACCAAGGATTTGTCCTAGGCTTTTCAAACTGTTTTATTCAGAACAATAGAAGGAAAAAGGAGGGGGGAAGAGGGGATTGGGAAGAAAAGCAATGCTTAAGTGCACCTGAGAGATGTTTTAAAAGACAGTAATGGAACAGGCCTAGGTCTTGGATAAGAGTGGAATCTGCCCTCCGGATGCCACCTACAAACTGGCTGGAGCACACTGATGAAACTGTTCAGCTGAAGCGACTCCTGTCAATACAATGAGCACTGCGTGGAAAGAACAGTGTTCATAAATGCCCTACTTTAAAGCATCTGTGCCAGGAAGAGAAAACAAAATATTTTTCAACAACAGAACCAGACAGTAAGTCCTGTGCAGTCTCCCTCCTTCCTTCCAAATAATCTCATCTTGCTCTTCCTTTTCCCACACTGGGCACCCGGCACAGTTCCGCCTCCAGGAGCGGATGTGAATGGAGGGAGCGGGTTTTAGCTGACTGCGTGGGGTTTGTATCCTTATCCTCTGCCCGGGCACAGGATGGCTCACAGGCCGCCTCTGCCTTCAGCTGCTTTTCATTTTTCACTGTGCTGGCCACTGAGCGGCAATATTTGCCTGGACCTTGTAGAAAAGTGACTTTCCCAACAAATAAATTAAAAAAAAAAAAGTTACAAGAGGAAGATGACAACAGAGAAGAGTCTTGCTGAGAGGGAGCTGTCTTTTTTCCACAGCACTTCCTGCTGGGGAGATGCTGCTTAAGTGGCAAAATGTCATTCTTCTCTCACTCCAGGCATCCAAGGGCTGCTCCAGCCCCCTGTGAAGCCGATGCCAAACTTGCCATTGCACCACTGGGCCCCGAATGATGGATGTATTGTGGTGGTGATGGATGCAAATCACCATCCTGGAAACGAGTGGAAGAAATTGGTTCTGATTTAGCCTGTTCAGCATTAGTGGGAGTCGTAAAGCATCAGGAGAGCGCTCCTGTATACAGTGTGGGGGATTTAAAGTTCCTGCTAGAGAAAATGTGCTCAGGTAGAGCCATTTAGCAGTAGTCAGTAGCATTAATTACCTGTGTAAAACACAATATGGCATCAATGCAGCCTTTGGATTCTGTACCCCTCATTAACTGTTTCCCCATTAACCTTGACTGGAATCACATTCTAAGTCTAAGTAGTAAGATTTTTCTTTTTATTTGTGAGCATCCCCATTTCATCCTTGAAGCTTCTCAAATTCTTATTCATTGTAAATGGTCCTGCTTGTAATAAAGTGCTAGTGGAAGTATTTACTGTTTGCTGCTTAATTTTGTCCTCATGGAAGTCGACGGATGCCAGCTCCAACAGTAGTTAATATACCTTTGAGCACATGCTGTGACCTTTCTCCAACTCATGCCTGACTTCATTCTCAGATCTCATTAAACAGGAGAAATTATCCTCTGAAAGAGCAAAACCAGAAATGTGCAGATTTGCCGCAGAGCTACAGAGGACAGCTTGATTTAAAATGCACCGTGGTAAAGGGGAGGGAAGGCGGTGGGGGGAAAGCAAGATCCTTCTCATATTCACACTAGGAGTTATATAAAAATAAAGCTGCATTAGAAAGCAGCAGCTCAGAGAGCCACTGTGTTTGAGTTTTTAGTCTTGTTTCTTGGACCTTTTTGGTGTTTGCTCTTGCTAATGCAAGCAATCCGAACGGAGGAGCTCGGCCGCCAGGATGCCAGGAATTTTCTACTTGCGCTCTGGCTCAAACACTGCACTGTTTGGAGATGCCTCTTGCATGTTTAGCACCGGAGGGCCTAAGTTCACATGTGGGCACAATACACTACTCATATAGCTCCCCTCTTCTCCTATTGCAGAGCTTTATTCTCTATTGTCTACCATGGAAGCAAACACCCAAGCAATCCTGTTTGTCTAAAACCCAGCCAGGCAACTCTCCAACATTTTCCCCTTTCAGTGAGTATACAGTGGTAGCAAGACGCTATTTATGCATTGTCTCCCTAAAGCCTTCTAAACCAAAATTATGGTTTAGTTGCTGAAAGTCGAGTGTGCCTTGGCTGAGAGACAACTATGGGCATTCCAGCACAAGGAAAAAAAAAAAGAAAAGAAAAAGCTGTTCTACAATATAGAGGCCTGAGAGAGCCCACGGGAGGGCGGCGAGAGCAGAGATGCAAAAAACATGGTCTTGGGCTGGAGGGAGTGGACCAGGGTGGAGGGGACATTAAAAGACTTGGAACACCCAGTCCACAGGAGACATGGGGGGAGGCAATGACTCCCCTAAAATACGCCAAAGCCTGCTGCAAAGAAGAAAATAAACTCTTTTCTATCTCCTCTGAGGATAAGGCAAGAAATTAAGGGGTTAAGTTACAGCAAGGGAGATCAGGGCTTGTCCTTAGGAAAGGCTTTCTAGCAGTAAGAAGAGTTCTGCTTTGGCAAAGATTGCCTGAGGAAGGGTGTCAAATGTCTGTTGTGGGAGGTTTTTAAGAACAGGTTTGCTGCGTATCTGTCAAGGAGGGTTAGATCTAGTTGATCCTGCCTTGGGGAAAGAGACAAGGCTAAATAACTTACTGTCCTTTCTAGCCCCATTTGCTAGGGTTCAATGATACACCTTGCTGTACTAATACCAGTACGCTCAGTAGAATTAAAAAATAAAGCTTAAGTGTCTACATGGGCATCCCTGTAAATTCTTTACAGGTAGAAAAATTTAGCAGCACAGAAGCGAGAAATTTATTCTACACATGCTGATCTGGAAGTCCAGATGAGCCCTGATCCTGCAAGCAGGCGGGAGGCGAGCAGGTCGTGAACCTCACTGGGCTGCTTACGTTTGAGGGATTAGACTGGTGACAATAGCCCTCCCCAATTCCAGATTTCAGCCCCAGCAAGTCTGCAGTGAGACAGGAAGAAAAATGGCACTGCCCTTGGAAGATTTCCTTCAGAAAGAGAGTATTTGTCACTACCTGTAAATTCAAGCATAGCTATGACAAAGGGCATAGAAATACATGATAAAAGCTGGAGAGCCCAAACCTACCTTATTAAGGTAGCACCTATTAATGTGTGGAATGAAAAATTCTAACAACTCTGACCAAACCCACAAATCAGCACAAGTTCCTTAGCCTACTACTAAGATGGTGGGACCACATTCAGGTGAAATGCATCAGATGTATCCACTGTAACAGTGAGTCAGTGTTCCTGCCTATTTGCCAAATAAGAGGGTTTTGGTGGTGGTTTTTTTATTTAATTTTTTTAATCACTTTTCCTTCCTGCCAAATGAAAGTGAAAAGCTTTGAAGTATTTGCAAACCGCTAGTACAGGTAAGCATACAGCTCTGAACACTTCCAGTCTCCTACATTTGAAACTTGACTCATGGTTTTCCAAACAACAAAGCCAAGGGAATCATTTGCTAATTTTAGCTGGCTCAGAAATACCCGAGTTCTGTATTTTTAAATACAGATGGGAAATTTCAGATTGTCCTCCGAGATACCACTAGCTTTCACATTTTATTTAAAAATGAGCTACTTCAGGTGTGGCAGTTTTCCCCTCTATGATTCAGTTTGTTTCCAGTGCTCCTAGACTTCTTGTCTCTCCACAGAATACCTACAAAATACATATATTCTCCCACCTTACCTCTGAAATATGGTATTCATGTTCAACCATGGAGAACAGAAGGAGCTGTTGAGCATAAACAGCTAAATAAAGGCTTTAATACCTAACCTGGCTTGACTTTTTTGTCACAGAATAGGGCCAAGTATACCTTCACTTTCTTTTGGCCACTGCCTGCATTTGATGAACTTGTTCTTCTCCAACATTGGCAGCTTACAGATGGAGAGTTTGGACCACCTCCATTTTTATTCAAGATGTGAGTGCAGTTACAAGCAGGCAGCTATTGCATTGACAGAGTATTCGCTGTCGTCTCATGTCCTCTTCATCGCTGATAAGCAGGAGAACATCCATGAAGAAAAGGAATAGCAACGTAACATGCTCATATTCTAAGGAGCACTGGGGGGTAAATGAAAAGTATACACAGAAAGAAAAAAAGAAGAAAAAAAGACCAGTGGCAGAAATTACATGTAAAAAGCGACCTCTGTCCTGTCATCTCAAAAAAGAGGCAGAAAGGTGTCTACTTGGCCGTATTTCTGTGAAGCAATAGCTACATCCAGTGGTCACTGGAGCTAATTGACACAGGGTCCTCACTAAAATCTGAAGAGACCTGGGGTTTTGGGGGGAGGGCAAAGGTGGGGAGTATTTTGGTTTTTAATGCAACAGCCGCTGTTTCTATTCTCAGGCCAGTCCTGTCCCCATACAGTTCTGGTTTCACTACCGAAGACAGGCCTAACTACTCTGAACTGTGATAATAATGTATTCTGTTTCTAATCACTCTTTCGCAGGGGAAAATAAATTCTGACTTTAACAGCCTTTCAGCATGCCTTAAAATAAATTATTTGCCAGTATTACAAATACAGGTTCAGAGAAACATGGTTGTTCCTTATTGACAGTTTCCTGTTCGGCGGGGGAGTTTGTTACATCGATTCAGCTCTGCTAGCAAAATACCTCCCAAAAGCAGCATCTCCAACACTCACGATACCTAAAAGAAAACAACAGGAAAGGCTACTTTCAGCACAGCCCGTGCAGAGGCCAGCAAGTCGGAGGGGGAGTCACTCCCGCACAGCCAAGTACACCAGCGCACAAAAGGAAAGAGCAAGTGCCTTAGGGCAGCCTTGTCTGAGCAACAGCAAAGCCAGCGACAGGGCAGCAACAGGACTCAGCCACTCTAAAAAGACAACGGAACGAGAGACACCGCCTTGCTCTGCCTGTGCAGCATCTCCCCAAGACATCCCTTTCCCATCCAACCAGGAGGCCAAGAGCTTGTTCCCAGGTTCAACATCCCAGCAGAACGACCAAGCAGCCAGTGGTTACGGCCTCCCATCTTTCCCACAGCTGCTTTTGTATATTTAGCTTGCTGAGTTGAGAGAAGTATGTAAAGTCACTGTTTCACAGTATTTCCCAGCATGACCAACACAGACGCTCCTGAGATTTAGCCTGCAGTACCCATCAGAAAACGGCAATACAGGTATTTCAAGAGCAGGAGTACACACTTCTGCTTAACAATTCAAGGAGCCAGGGCAGTCTACTGTGCATAGGGATTATTTTTTGTCTGTTAGCTCCCACGTGGGGAAGTCCTATGAGATTTAACTGAAAAGAAGGTTCTTTCTATAGAACTAGTTAATCATAATCATTCTTCCTCCAGAATTCTGCCAAAGAGTTAAAAAAAATGATTAAGAGCATAGTCTCCCTCTAATCATTAGACCACTCTAATTTCAATTAATTCAACTCTAAGCTGTATGGAGGTTTTATCCTCCTTGTACACTGGGATACACTTTCATAAGAAATGGAGCAAGTCCCATAGCTGCTCACGAAGCAGTGTCCACCAGCCTTCCAGAGGAAAAAGTGGAAGAAGCTGTATTCTGTCACATTTCTTGCACACAGCTTTTTCTCCCACGTGCTTTAATGCACCAGGAAAGGCAAACAGGCCTCAAGGCTGCCAGACAATTAATTAACTCTTTGAGCATCAAAGAGTTTTGCTGAAATGCTATGAAGTCCAGAGATGGTAGAAGGATGGAGAGAAGAGGGAGAAGCAAGGTGCCACTGGAGGAAGGAGATGCATCAACTGCTGTTGGAGTACGCTCTGCTAAGCAAAGTCTGCTACAGCATCAGCTGGTGACACACAGGGCTCCAAATCCCTCAGCTACACAACCAGAGGGGTCGATGTTCTGGTTTTGGAGGCTAACTCCAGTCATTTAGCTCCTTTTCACGCAGTCATGCAGAGGAGCAGCTTTTGTCAGACTTGTAGTTTACCCTAAGGAGAGCACATCCCATTCCGTGTGTGGGGAATGGCCGAGGGCAGGAACCAGAGCTCATCAGGACAGAGCAGGCAAAGCCCAACCCACCTCAAGTTGTGGAGCCCAAGATATCACGGAATCCCGGAATTGTCAGAGTTGGAAGGGACCTCTAGAGATCATCTAGTCCAACTCCCCTGCCAAAGCAGGGTTGCCCAGAGCACATCACTCAGGACTGCATCAAGGCGGGTCTTGAAAATCACCAGCGAAGGGGACTCCACCACCTCCCTGGGCAGCCTGTTCCAGGGCTCTGGCACCCTCACCGGAAAGAAGTTCTTCCTCATATTTGAATGGAACTTCCCATGTTCCAGCTTGTGCCCGTTGCCCCTCATCCTATCGCTGGGAACCACCGAAAAGAGTTCGGCTCCATCCTCCTTCAACCCACCCTTTAGGTACTTGTAAACACTGCTTCTTCCTGACTTCTCTCACAGGAGCTTAGGTGTTTAATATAACTCACTGCATTAACAAGAACTCACTGGAAGATTTTTTTAGAGCAAAATACAGATTCTTAATACGGATCAGAACTATTTGTGGCTATTTTTGCTCAGTGGTTCCATAAAAGATCACTTTTATAACGTTGGATATAAAAACATCCCTGTTATGCAAAACTGTTACCTCTCAGCTCAAGCAGCAGCTGCACGTGATTTTCCAGTACCAAACACGCAGGTGGAGCACACTGCAAACATTTTGCCAAAAAGGGTGCTGCCTCCACAAGCCCTTCCTTCACTCCAGTCCCCAGCATTCCTTCACATGCACTGTCCCCTCAACAACAACAACCAAAAAAAAAAAAAAAAATCAATGGTAAAGCAGCAGGAGACAAAAAATTTAGTGTGTACCAATTCCCAGGTAGAGGAGCAGAGGAAAAGCACGGAGCTACCTGAGGGCAAAAGGCAAGCCGAGACCCAGGGGCTGGCTTTCATGCTCATACCTGATCGCCAGAGCACGAGAATCAGCATTTATGCACAGGCTCCAAATTTCACAGCTGTATTACCCCTTCCACTGATGCAAACTGCACCAAGGGAGGCACACACAAAGCAGCATCTTTCTTTCTCCCTCCCAAGGGAGGGGAAGAACGTGGTCCCCATTTACCAGTTCCTATTATTACTTCTTTTTATGCTTGGTCTGTTTCGCCCACTTGGGGATACTTACAAGGCTGAAGAACAAAGCAAAGATGGCACTCTCTTCCTAGGCTCTGCGTGTTTCTATGTCTGCCTGCCTGGTGCTGTTAAGAATTGAAAAGGCTTCAAAAGTTTCAAAATACCCACGATACCATCAAGCCAAAACATTTAAGGAATCTAAATAAACCTCTAAGGTTCCCCAAATCAGCTTTGTAGTTGTGCCAGCCACGGGCTGCCAGCAAAACCAGTCTTCATCAAAATCAGAAGAGCTGGAATCAACATTTGCTGTGAGGAGGGGGGGGGGGGGGGGGGGGGGAAATTAAACCCAGTGTTAACTGTTAATGTATCTGCCTTTAATAAATAATGTCAAAAGGATGCAGCTGAGTAGTTCTAGGAAAATGGAAAGTTGTTGTTTTTCCTATTACAGAGTCCTCAAAACCACAACACAAAGAAATTTTTCAACAAGCAAACGTATTTCATACTATCCAGAGAATACAAGGGCTTGAGAGCCACGGTGTTGTTAACTGGAGATAGATGCACTCACACAACTTGACAATCTGCCTCAAAGTCACCTTTGCAGGGCAGCTGGAGATGAGGAACAGAAATCAATCTTGGGACTACAACTATACTTTGACTTCCCAAATGAATCCTCTTTTTTTTTTTTTCTTCAAAAGAACCCAAGAGAATATTGCTCTAGAACACATTAGCTGCTGGCTCAGCGCCGTCACCCTTGTACAGAGCAAGAAGCAGAGGCTACTAACATTGGGCTACAGCCAAATTAACTTGACAACACACAAGAAAGCGCCTATGCCATGCCAAAATGCTCATGAATGTACTGCTGTATCCCTTCCTGACAGAAGACAAATGCCCTGATGTTAGCTTTATCTGGAGGCATTTATTTGAGAAAACAAGCAGGCCATGGTTAGTTTGCTTTTTTAGTATTTGATTTAGTCAGACATGCGGCTACAAAGAAAACGCGGGACTTTAAAAAGGCTGAAAGTTTCTGCATTTATGTGGCGTCAGACAGACTACAAAGGTCACTCAGCTGTCAAGATTTTGCCAGTCCCCATTTTAGAAGACACTCTGCCCAGGAACATATTGGTTTTCATGCAAATGGAGGCAATGCTAGCTCAACTCCTCTTAACAAAAGGGGTGATTTTGAGCAAAGTAAGATATTTCAGCAGGTAGAAGATTCCCTGGACAGGGATCTGGACAAAGAAAAGAAAATCCGGATCGGCAGCATTGCCGACTAATAGAATTCTTACCAGGAAGGTAGTTTTCAATACTTGGCATTTTTCCTGAAGCTTCAAATCACCAACATGAGGCGGCTACGTGACAACTTCACCTGCCATTTTAGAAGCTCTTTTTCCAGCTGCCAGCACCACAGGGACAAGACTGAAGACCACATTCTGAAAGCAGAACCCAATATTCAAAAGCACCACTAACTACCTGCTCCACTCATATTCTGGTGCAGCCCAATTCTGAGTTTTGACTGTATGAAGGTGAGTACATTTGATTCAACAATGCTGCAGTTTTAACATTTTCAGTCAGTCCCAAGAACCAATAAAAGAAAAAATAAAATCTAGTATTATACCTGGGAGGAGTCTTGAACCAGGCCATTATTAGTTTGGTTTTCTCTTATGGAGATGTCTGACTTCCAGCATCAAAATGCAGTATTAATTGAAAAATCAAAGTCCCTTTTGATAATTGCATCACAGAAAAAAATAGAAAAAATAATGTCACATGTTTTTTCCCAATTAAAATGGAATTGAGCTCCAAAGGTTGCTTTGTTGGGTTTTTTTGACAGATCCAGAGGTATTCTCTGGTCTCTTACCAGGGCTTGATCACTCAGCTTGGTGCTGTGCTACCTGCAAACACCTTGCCCCTCCCTCCCCTTGCAGCAGCCACCACAACAAGGATGAGGCTCATATCAGAAGGCTGGTAACTGCTTTAACCATCCTCTTCTCCCTGCCTAGTCTTAACAGGATCCTTTTTTTGCCCCCAGAGCAACAGCTGTCAAGTTGAACAACTATTGAGCATTGCCAAAAACGTGGCTGTGTAGGAGAGAGGCCAGGGCACCCACCTTCTGGAAGGTCTGATTCTCATCCAGAGGATGAAACCGAGACCTTCAGAAAATTCAGCAACAGCAGGAGAAAGTAACCTTCAAATGAGGAAATTTGGCACTAAATACAGACGTCTCTTCCCATAACATTAAGGTCAGTCACATTCTCTCATCATATCAGAGTTAAGTGGTTCATTTAGATTCAAGTTTCTGATGATCTTGGAGTATTTAAACTGAAGAACAAAGGTTACAGCGTGCAGTCATGTCAGGACAAGAAAACATGGCATTTCTTTCTCTTCTTGCTACTGCAGTGGCCAAGAATATATCTTTTTCCCCCAGTATGGACTCTGGCAAAAGAAAAGTAAATATGCAAATGGTTTTCATCCCTAGGGTTTACCTCATTTACCTCTGTAGGTATAAAGTGGATATGACCATATCACGTACACGCCATTCGTAAATGAGACTGGGCTACCAGACCTTGGTGCAAAATCCCTCAACAACTGAGCAAGCACATTCATGGCCACTGTAACAAATATGTTGAAATAATCATTCCCCAGGCTATGACATCTTTCTCTTCACCTTTTCCTGTTTCTGCCCCTCCCACGCCCACCAATTCTATTCCAGTCTCGATTTTTCCACTGTGAAAGACCACAATCTTTGCCTAGAGCTGGACAACCCTTCCTTATCAGTAAGCCATGTGTTCATCTGACTCATCTTCTGATTTCCAACTTCAACATGTTATTTAAACTTCAGTCGTTGAACAATATAACTTAAAGAGATTTTAAGTCACGTTTCTGCTCAAGGAAAAAATAAAACACAAGAACACCATCATCTTTTAGCAACATGAAATTCATAAATTTATGATAAACCTTGCCAGCAGCTTGAAAGGGAAGTTTACACATCCTGAAGTACATATCTGTCCAAATGTACACACAGCCACGAGCAGAGAAGATAACAAAAGAGACAAGTAACTTGCACTGAAGTAGTTGCATGGTTGTTTTAGTGATTCTCTCTATTATCATTTTCTTACCAAAATAAAGGGTAGATTCTAGACTTTGCTCAATGTTCCTTTTAAATATGTGTTTTATCAATGATATTAATGGCTCTACGTTTTTCCATTTTTAAACTGGTGAAATTAGTGTTTTACCCCTGCCATACTCCAAGCAAACTCAGGCCTCACAGATAAAAGCCTCGCCGCTGGTTGCAGCATAGACAGGAGCAGAGACGCAAATCTTCTTTGGGCTTTCATCTCCTGCCTTGGGACTAAGCTGCAGATGTCCAGAGCTCACGTGCATGAGGCATTACTGCTTGCACTAATGCTCTCTAGAGGCTGGAACAAACAGATTCTTTGCGACGTTAGTACAAAAGATGGGACACGCAATACGTACTTATCATTGGTTTACGTGCATTCTGCGCCCTAAAGCAGCTTGTCGTTTGTGTTTGCAAAGGCTTGTGTTACAGGCCGGGGTCACTTATCTGTTGCAATCAGACACCAGCCCGCGCTGCCAGTCCTGGGCTTTGGATTCCCCGTGCCCAGTTAGGCCTCTGAACCCAAGCAAGGTTCAGGCACCATCAGCCTGACTTCCCTGGCACAGACACTCATTGTTTAGGACCCTTTCTTTGAGATGCTGGATCCACAGCCTACCTATTATAAGCTAGAAGCATGCTGTCAAATCCCCAGTAGCATAGACACACAGCCCAGAGAACAATATTGTCATCAGTTACCTTGGTTTAGGGTTTAACTCTCCAGGAGCTGCTGAAAAGGAGCACCTTCACAATACACTGCGCTCAGAAACAAAGCACTGGAGCCATGAACACGGGCAAGAAATACTAGAAGCTGACCTGTCCTCTCCAGTGTCCGTAGTGCATAGAGTCTTTTGAGTTGCACGCAGCATCCTTCGCGTACCTTTCAACAGCACACTTCATTTTCTGAGTCAGACTCAAGCCTCTGGCCAAGCAGCTTGGCCTGTCCTCCCTACCAGACAGCCTCCTAAGCAAGGCGTACAGCAGAGTTAAGAGTCAAAATAGCTATGGCAAAAATCACTGGAGCTGCCAGACCGAAGCAGGCAGTACAGACACCTATTCATTTATCACAGCTTGTAACACAGAACAGTAAAAACCCAGAGCTTCGTGATGTGGCCTATACACCCTCCTTGTGCATTTAAGTCTCATTAAAATTAATGGGAGCTGTGTGCTCATCGTATGGGGAGTATAAACTCTGAACAGTGAACTGCACCATACGTTTCCCTATCAGAAAAAACACCACCAGAAAAAAACCAACTGATACCGGCTTTCATCCTTCTTGGAAGCCATACCTGATGGGACACTGATGGCTGGACACAGGGCCTGAACTCCTCTTGGTACAATGAGAACTTCCCATTATACAATGACTGACAAGATTAAGTGAGATGTGGATGGCTTGTATTTCCTGAAAAACCTCCCGGAGTTTGTTATAGTTTGGAAAAAGAAGAGATGGGGAAACCTTTGATGTTTGATCTCCTCTTCCTCCTATTTTTACCTCCCACCCAAGAATCCCAAATCCTCCAATCTTTGCATCAAACCCCAGAAAAAGTTGAATGCTCAAAGCCGTTTTCACTCTGGTAGGAAAAAATCAAAAAGACAAGTGACAAACCACGTGAAGCATAAAGTGTGGAGTTCTACCTGCTACTAAAACGACTCTGCTGATAAAAGGATGAGCTCAGCTTTCAGAGCCAGCAGAACTTCCAATTCTAGGTGCTCATAAAATGGAAAGGTTAGAAGAGACAGTGATGAACCACTTCCTTGCAACTTTTAGAGTTTTTAAACCCATCTAAGCTGCAGCATCACCAAACCAAGGATGCTGACTCAGCACTAGCCACATGATTTACAGCCAAGATCTTGGGCAGGAAGCCTGCCGAGAAAACGTCTGCTGATTATTTCCAAAACTTGAGATCCAAACTACAAGATGAATCTTTGGCCTCTGAAAAAGTCACTAGATATTTGCAACACAAGCAGCTCTGCCTGCCCCTTCCTTGGCTTTCTGTTTCTTTACGGCAGACTGACTCCTACAGAATACAAAACATTCCCGTTGTGTCGCAGCCTCTTGGAGAGCGCTTTCTGCAGACGTCGCAATGAATATGGCCAAGTGGTATTAAATAAGTGCGAGAGAAGCTGGAAAGACACCAGGCCCGATGGAGAAACTCAAAGATGGTTGCAGAGTTTGGGGAATAATTCTGTCAATTGCTACTTAGCAGAACACCAGGTATTTTGGCGGTATTTCATTATTATTTTCATGTTTGTCAGTCATACCGCTCAGCGCTGTGCTGACTTGTCCAATGGGGTGGGGAAAAAAAAAAAAAAAAAAAAAGGTAAGTGGGCAATAAGCAGCCTCAAATAAATATTAAGTATTCACCTTCTTTCAAAATAATAATAGAGATATAGTTTGACTGGACCTCAGGCCTGCTTCCAACACTGATAAATAGCTTTCTCATTCTCAGCCTGTCAACCAGACATCGATCTCAAACCAATCTAGTAGGACAATTCCCTGAGAAAAAACTATTCAGAGCATGTAAAATAAACTCTCTCTTGCACAGAGCACTGAGAAGAAACCAGTATTTTCTGAGCACACATACCACAGGAAAATGAGGTTTTGAGTTTATTCTACAGGAAATACGGGAAACTACGTTTCTGTGCTGCACCCATAACATACAAAGTCTTCTGTACAACATCTGGGTCTGGTACAGACCTTATGAGACAAGGTGTGGGCAGTCACCATTTGCTGCAGCCCCATGACAGCGGTAAATAGTGGCACAGAAGTAATCTGAACAATGGCATCCCCCTCTCCATTTTCCCTCCTTATAGGCAATCATACACGTCCACACAAATCGGTGGCAACAACTGTAGAAGCCAGAGGAAAGTGATCTGTTTAGTGCTTTACCCTTGGACTTATTATAATCAACTACCTGTTTTCAGGAAGTAAAAGCAGACAAGTTTTCCCCCCTCAACTATCTGTTTTCTTGCCAGAGAGTTTTCTTTGCTCTTCTCTACAGGCTGGGCTTACAGTGATTCAACCAGTAATCAGGAACAAGCATGATGACCCCTTGCCGCATCAAATCTTCAACGTCCCTTTACAGCAGCCAGCCTGTACATGGACCTTCTCTGCCTTAGGCAGGACCCTCTCAGATGCATTCAGTGAATCCAAAGAATCTGCCATATGCCCTTCACAGCAGGGGCAGAGTACAGTGCGGAGCAGGTGAGGCAGGACTGGGGCTTTAACACTTGTAGGGTCTTTGGAACAGATGCGACCTGTTTCAGAAGTGCCTACAGAAGTTCCCAGAGCTGATGGGAAGCCTGTGCCATTATAAGCAGGCAGGTCAAAACCTGCAAACCAAGCTGGTGATTTTTCATTTCATCTCAGCTTTTCCATGCTTTGATTTATTACGATCTATTTTTTCCTTCTTCTGTTGGAGCTAGAGTTGGTCACCTTAACCACAGCAATCACCCGCCCACGGGGGCGGATGTTGTCTCTAGGGAACATAACTGAGACGAGCCCACTTACGTCTGGGGAAAAAAAACAGTTTCTTAAATTTAAAACAACACAGATGAGGTAGAAGTGTGACCACACTTTTTCCATGTAAATAATGTCGTACTTGTGAGGAGGGGCCCTTCAGTGATATTTCATGAATGGGCTCATTATGTCGCACCTGACCTACAGACATTTCAATTGCCTTTTTGTTTTATTATTTTTCTTATTTATTTTTGCTTGATGAGTTGTATATAATCAAATGCTTTATTATGCTAAATCTTGTTAAGACATGGCACTTTGCAGAGGCATAATGTCAGTAAGTATAATCTATGTATAATTTTTGCACAAGAAGATCCCGCTGTGACATTTAAGCATTGAGTAATGCTCCGAGGAGGAAAGAAGGGCTCTAGACACAGATACGTTCAGAGCCCCACACAGTCAGTCTTGAGAATAATTTAAGGTTTGCTTTTATTATCATCATCATCTTTTTACAAATAGAAAAGTAAGAATTGCATTAGCAGGAGTGGGCCAGACTCCAGATAGAGGCCCTGTGGAAGAATTTGCACAGAGTCTAAGTTAGCTCAGATTTGTATCAGCCTCCAAGAAAAACATTCAGGAGAAACATTAAATCCTCTGAAGGGAAATATTAACAGATAGTCATGAATGGAAACTGATTATTAATTATTTCTCTCTCTCTTTCTCTGTTTTATATTTTTAGTTTAAAATGTCATGTAAAGCCTGACATTGATAAAAATGGCAGGAAATGTTCCTTGCTCAATTAAATTACCACAAAGACCAGCTTAACATCTGCTTGGCAAACCCTTCATAAATGCATGGCATTAATATTTAATAAAAATATCTATAGCTTTGGTTGGTACTGGAGACATTTCACACTTTGCTCACACATGGTGTTTCATATAATTATTCTCTAAAGGCTGTCACTTCAGTCCTTTAGCAAAATAAAAGCTCCAAGGATGATTAAATATAGAAAGTGTATCTTCTAGGACAGAGTCTTCCTCCGGGAGACCATTTCTACTGACTCTTAAATTATAAGAGAGAAGCACAGAAAGGAGAAAGCAGAGCCAAACTAGATGAGAATAAAAGACAGACCTTGATGCTGTTGTCAGTACAGTAGGTTTGAGTTGGTAGGTTCAAATCATATTCTACAAAAAGCAGAGCTCCACAAAAAGGTGGAAGCGATTCCTTACCACTGTTCAGTCAGAGTAACACCTACTTGCATAGCTGCAACTAAAACCTGATCACTTAATCTACTCCATTTACATGATTTAATTCCCACACCAATGCTCACAAAGCCATTGTACAGCTGCGACACCACCTCAAAGACACCCAAATCCTTCATTTCCAGCAACCAGAGCCTCCATAGCTTCCAATACCTGGAGCCTGCACAACTTCCTAATCCCAGAGACTACCCTATAGCAAGGTGAAGCTGAAGCCAGATGCTCAAAGCAGCTGAGAAAATGGCAGTGTTACCTGCACAGCCCAGTCCCAGCTTGTGGGATGTGAGCACAGAGCCCTGCTGGTCAGCCCCTCCTCAGGAAGCCAGCGGCAGGCCCTCAGGAGTGCCAGGGCTGGAGATCATCCATGCAGAGCCAACTGGCACCAAAGGCTACCACGGGAGACACCAAGGGTGAACAGGAAAGCATGCCCGTGCAACGTATCACACAAAAGGCCAGACACAGCCCTACGCCTTTCTCAATCACGGTCTGAAAGGTATCTTGCCCATTTCCATCCCTTTCCAGTTGCTCTCATAATAGCCTAATGAACATAGAATTAAAATTAAATTAAAAATCAGTGTTGTATTGAAAGTTGTTGGTATACATTTGAAATAAAAAAAAAAAACACACCACAAAGTTTCACCGCTGCCATGATCTCAGATATACAGGGCATTCCCTAAAGATACCTTGATCAATAGATCTATGCTGATAGAGGTTTGTCAGCAATGAAAGTAAAAAAACAAGTGCCTAGATTTAAAACAAAATAGGCCACATGCACACACTGATCATCTTCTGCCTCAGAAGGCTTCACCCAACTTCAGGGAGAGCAGCAGCTTTATTAATTTGCGGCTGCCTAGAAAAATGAACAAGAAGGAAAGCATCCAATCACTTTCAGCAACAACACAAGTCTGAAATCTCAGCTGTTCTCGTGGTGCATTTTAGTGCCAGGACTCAGTTACATTAGTCTTAGACTGAAACATCTGTGTTAGAAAAGAAATGCCCCCCCAGCACAGCAGACTGTCCCTAGCACAGGACAAGCACCCCCTGGGTGCTGGAAAAGGGGTACAAGCGAGTTCACATTCACCTTGTTCGGAGAATCAAGTGCATTTGGTACAGTGCTCTCAAAAAATAATAAACCACTGACCAATGAAATTGAGCTGATGTTCAAGGGCTTCTGTTGCAGGATTGACATAGATAGATTTTAACCTGGCAAAAGGGTAAGGGTGAAGACATATTATGGTACCTTCCAGGCTGTACTCATCACTGTTCCATAACTTCTTAATGCTACAGTAGAATATAGTACTTATCAGAATCAATAGAGAGATTATTCAGGGTGTTTGTGTGAAGCACCTCCAGCTATTAACGCTTCTCATCTCTTGCCAGAAAGGGGAGGGCAAAAAAGGAATCTCCTTAGACACTGGAAATGGAGAAGCTTCACCTTAAGTCAAGCCTTTGATTCTTCCTCCCAAAGAAGAAAGGGGTTTTTTCCTGTGGATGGGAAAGATTTTGTATCAGCTGGCTCAAGGAAGTATAACTAACTAGAAGTGATGGAATGAAACTGAGCACAGGGGTGACAGGGAAGAGATGGCTATCTGGAAACATTTAACAAAAGTGGGTATATTAGGCCATGGAATAATCTCCCAAGGGAAGTGGTTGAGCCCGATTGATTGATTCTTTCTGAAACTACCTAGACAAAGGATGAAAAAAATTACGGTACAGTCCTCCATCTGTAAGGAACAGAAAAGATGGTTTTCAGTAAGCCTCTTCCACCACTAATTTTGATGGCCCCCTATTTTGCTGAGCTCTCTTGTTGATGGAAATGAGTTCTGCTTGACGGTTTGTGGCTGGGGTGTGGAAAGTGCAACCCCCATGAACCTCATGCTGAAATGATCTGCCAGTCTGGAAGACACAACTTCTCCCCATCATATTGCCCACCTCGGGGTACAGAATGCAAGGCAACAAATAGGTTTCACCGACCACACGTAGTCTTTGCAATGAGTCAAGAAGTTGAGAAGAGTTCAAAGACCAATGTGGAAGAATAACGTATTTGAGAGTGTTTGTGTCCCCTTTGAGTGACTCAGTTGTTTATTAGTAAGTATGGACTTTAATGCCCCATGAGAGAGGCTACAGGGGAATACAGAGTTCAAAACCAATTAAAAAGGCTTATCGGATGGAAGCTTACCCTAAGGATCTGTGTAATTATGAAAACATCACCATAAAATGCACCAAGGATTAACAGAAAACTTAGATAAGCTTTAATAGCATAAAAGTTACAGGCTATATCCTTGACCCAAACAGATCAACATACCCTTCTCTAGTCAGTGGAACCACTAGGATTTACATCACTAAAAATCCGACCTCAGCTCTGGAGAGGACTCTGGCCTTTGCGATCCGAACATATACACAGCTGCCCTCAACATACTTCTTAGTATCACAGAATCACAGAATGGTTAGAGTTGGAAGGGACCTTAAAGATCATCAAGTTCCAACCCCCCTGCCATGGGCAGGGACACCTCCCACCACACCAGGTTGCTCAAAGCCCCATCCAGCCTGGCCTTAAACACTTCCAGGAATGGGGCAGCCACAACTTCCCCGGGCAACCTGTTCCAGTGCTTCACCACCCTCACAGCAAAGAATTTCCTCCTAATATCTAATCTAAATCTCCCCTCTTCCAATTAAAACTCTTACCCCTTGTCCTGTCACTACACTTCCTGACAAAGAGTCCCCCTCCGGCTCTCCTGTAGGCTCCTTTCAGATATTGGAAGGCTGCTATGAGGTCTCCCCGGAGCCTTCTCTTCTCCAGGCTGAACAACCCCAGCTCTCTCAGCTTGTCTTCATAGGGGAGGTGCTCCAGCCCTCTGATCATCTTCGTGGCCCTCCGCTGGGGCCTCTGAAAATAATATTTACTTTTTTTTTTTTTCTTCTGCTTACTTGACTTTGCAGGATGAGCACCTCCTGATTTATGCTTGCTTCTTGTAATCCTTCATAGTTACCTGCCAATACCTGACACTGAACAGGTGATTACATGAACCTTTGGGTCTGACTTAGTATGATCATCCCTTTCTTAGTTACGATCACTCTGTGGCACCAAACACTCTAATCCTTGCTTAGTATTTCATGTAGATTTGCAATGAAGAAAAGACGGTGACAAACACCAGTGAAACATACTGAGAATGCACCCCAAATCCACCTTTCCCCCCCTAAAAAGCAGTTTGTCATGTTAAAGCACACTTTCATGAAAAATAGTTGTGATCATTGAATTATAGGAATGGTAGCGCATTTGGGTGCACTAATTTTGCTCACCATTTCTCTAGAGGCTCTTCAACAGGAAGACAACTTAAAACAGTTGCCATTCATTACAATGGCATTCTATAAAACCGAGAGCGTAGCTCAAGCTTACGGCTATTTTTCACTCGCCCTTTCTGTTTCTCCAACTGCATTTCCAATGTTTTGCATATGGCTACATCAAAGTTAAGCATAAATAAAAAGTTAACATCCAAAGAGCTATTACATCCTCTAACAGCACGCTCGTAAAGCGCACGTAAATAAAAAGTGACCTTTTGTTTAAAGCTTATGATTTCAGCTCTACAGCTTTAAGATAAATAAAAAAATTTCTCAACCAAGTTGTGTTAAAACAAAAACCAGTAGGAAAGCATACACAGCCAGGGCTGCAGTTCTTCCCTCACTGCACTGGTCAAGTCAGGATCCATTTCTTTCTTGTCTGATGGGGAGCAGGGCTGGCCCATGGCTTTGAGCTGTCCTCACAAGATCAGGCGCAGATCCACAGACATTACTGCAAAGCCTGGAATACCTCCTTTGCTTAAGACCATTGTTTTGGTGCTTTAAATGACCACTTTTTCTTGGAAGCTGCCTTAAATTTGTTGCACAAATCATCCACAGGGATGCTGGACGGTGCTCCTCTTCCAAAGACGGGGTCAGTTTCAGCAAAGGAAACTGTAACAGATCCTCCAATTCAATGTTTTGCAACTCAGCTCATTCTCTCCATGTATATCTGTCTATACCAATAATTCAAACTTTGGTCTTACCTGCTCCAAACTCATCTAAATCACTCAAGATTATTCTTAAGTGGTGTCTGGCACCAACTGAAAAAATTACTGGAGAGCTGTTGCCAGCTCTAGGGAGGGTAAAAACCACAGCATTTGTGTGTTAACTTCCCTTTGTATTTAGAACTGAAAGATTTGAATCAGTCACTCCCTACATCACTTTAAAAATTCTGTGAAGCATTAGTATCTTCAACTATGTTCTCACTGTTGTCGGATATTTAGCAGAGTCAAGGAAAACAATATGCAACATAACATGCTCTCTTGGACAACCAACCCACAAATTTGGTTCCCCCCGCCCCCCTCAAATTTTCTCTGCCCTCCTGAAAATAGTATTATTCTGTCCATATTGTCCTGTCCTCACCTTCCCCCTCTGGTAGCTTTACAGGGTCTGGCAACAAGTATTTTGCAAGGCATACTCGGAGAGAGAAGTACACAGTACCCTTATTCAGTTCAGGTATTATCCTGCTCTTCCTGCTGGCAAGAGGAACAACAACAACAAAAAAAATCCCTTTCAAAATCTCAAGCATCACACACCGGCAAACAAGTTGCGGTAAAAGCGCAGCGCAGCACAGCAGCAAGACACTGCTTTTCCCACACCCCTCGCTGCAGAATTTGACACACAGAAAAGAACAGACGCAAGCAGCAACGCACGACATCCGGAGGGGACCGGAGACCTGTGCGCTCGGGGGGGACGCTGTAGAAAATGTGCTAACGTGTAATAGCAGAGCATATTGAAATGATAAAGGCAGGACTGTCTGGGGCATCGTGCTTCTGTTTTCTAATGGTTATGGATTCTGCGGAAATGCTAATGTTTGCACTAAAGGCCCTCTCAGCAATATTTTGCAGCCTGAATAACTCTTTATTTTGAATTGTTTAATTAGTTAATGAGGTTGGGGAGAAGTCCATCTTAGGGATCATTAGTTAAGACTTTAAAACATGAAGATTGAAGACAATTACTGACTGAGGGAGTAGCAGAACTTCCCCACTTGTCAGCCCAACACATAATTACACCACCTGCACAAGCTGCACCAGCACTTGCTGGTCTCAACGTCCAGTCCCGGGCCAGGCAGGGGTCAGGTACACACCCTGAAGCAGCCGTGGGTGACTTCTCACCCAAGTCATCCCCCCACCATCCAAATCCACAGAGCAGTGACACCACACAAGGAAACAGCACACCTCGGCAGTGGATCTGATGAGCGTTGTCTCCTCTCTTAATGACCCCAAAAAGTCAATCTCCATAAAGGTGTTTAATCATTACAACGTGTATGACATGCCTAAGATTCAAGCATGTTTTTAACCATAGGAAACGTTATGTTGCACTAACAGAGAAATACAAAAATCGGGTGGAAAAGTTCAGATTAGTTAAATGTAGACCTTAGTTTCATTTGATAATACAACTAACAGAAGTAATAAGTAAATAAAAGATGTTTTCCATTTCTGTTGTCCACCTGGACCAATTTGTCCATACGGCACTATAAGAACCCACGAGCTTTGTGAAGAGGGGAGGAAAGTAGAGACAGAGAGGTGAGTAACTCCAAAACACAAAGGTAAGCTATTCAAGTGCGAGGTGTATCTAAACAAACGGTTCCTTAGTCCTTAGAGATCTGTGCAGACTCTATGCTTCAGACCAAGCTGTTTATACCTGTAGCACTTCTTAATTATTAACTTTTTATTAACTATTTACAAGCAGAACTTTAATATAAAGCGCAAATCTACAGCCCATTACAGGAACAAATGTACTGTTCCAGGAGACCAGTTACTGTAAGAGTTTAATATAATATGAATCTGCAGTTTTTCTAAAGCAGCTAGTTTTAATAAAGTCTGTCCTTACACACATAAAAACATACAACCGGTCTGCTTTTGCTACCATCCACTACAGCCACTCAAGGGTATGTACTGAATTATGACACACTGCTTGTACGAACAGACGCACACACAGGTAGGTCTCTTAAGAGAATATAGGGATAGGCCACGTCCTGTACAACGGACAACACGAGGAGCAGGAGTTAACTAAACTCTGCTACTGTGAGGGCTGGGTAAGTGTGAGTGGTACTCGGCCAAAAACTCCAGTGAAAATACAATGAAGCTCAGCTGGAAACAGACCCAAGAAAAAGAAGAAAGTGATTGGGGAAGAAAAATACTCCCAGAGCAGCTTGAAAAGAGCATTGCTAACATCAGGGTTCTTCAACAGCAAAACTGTAATAAGACTCAACACTGGGATTTCATTCAATTTCTTGTTTTCCCAAAACAGAGCTGATGGGGGAATTAGGCTTTTGTCTTACCCAGAACACAAAACTATTGCAGTGAAGGTCAAAGAAGGAACTAACAACTGCTTGTCACCTCCGTTTTGCTAAAGCAAGCTTATTGCATGCTGAAGTTCGCATAAAAGTCTATTCTTCCTTCTTTTGGAAGTCTCATCCTTATTTTGTTACCTAACTGAGCTCTAAAAGCGTCACCATGAGCATCTCTTCAGAGATTCAGAAAAATCTGGCCTGCGCCTACTGTTCCTTCACTCCAGCTAAGATGCGTATCACACGGAATCAAGAAAGTTTTAAACTTCTTGGGGAAAACTATGTTTCTGGAAATAACGTCCATATTAAGCTGCTTTTTTGTCTCTTTCTCTCAGTTCTACTCTGTGTAGCTTAGAGAAACTCAAACTTCTCCCAGCTTTCCTGTCTTCATACCTCCAGCTGTGGCCCCTGGCGTCTCTGCTCCAATTCCTAAATTTCCTTTCTGGCCCATGATGTCATTTCTTATGCTACCAGTTCTTCCCAGAAAGCTGCTTTCTTAATAAAGTGGCTAAGGGCAACACTTTTACAGTGCTGAAACAAATCAGTAAATACAGTTGCTTAGCTTGGGTTTTTTCCTCTCTCCAGGTTTCAGTAACCTTTCAGGAAAATAGCTCTGTTTCCTCTACTAAATGTCCGCAAGGAGGTAAGTATTAAAACGCCAGTTCATTACACTTGTGGGGATGAGAAGATGTAACAAGTGCTACATTGCAAATAATTTTCTTAACAGTTATAGTAAAAGAGTCAGGAGAAACAAAGGTATTTCTTCAGTTTTCAACACCACCGGAAAAATCCCTCTACGATACTTACCTTAAGGGTGGGGGGTGCTATACCAAAATCAAGTTTACCTGCAGGCTAGTTGGAGGCAAGACCAACTAGCCATGTTCACCAAAGTATACTCTGGTTACAGCCCTACTGAAATAAGGCTATCACCAAAGGGAGTCCTTACTCAAAATTAAATCTGAAAATAAATTCAGCCCTGAAAGTATTTTTTCCATATGCGCCTTCTTCTGTAGCTGCTTCATGCTCTTGTTTTGTTCTCTGGATCAAAATAGGTTAATTTGAGAGATCAGCTGGCTTAGGCTTCCACCTTGGTTTTGATTTAAGTTTGGCAAGTACCCTCAATCAGAGGGCAGCTCTTTTCTGCTGGACTTCACTTTGGCTGCTGGACGTGGTTCTCTTAAAGAGTTTTAACTACAATAGTTTTGTTCAATATTAACAACCATGGCTTTAAATAAACAGAAAAGCAAACCAAAACCCCAAAATCCTTGCTCTGTCCCCACAACTTACTTTTGCTAAGTAGAACACCCTTGATTTCCTATAACAGCAAACTGCAGCACTTCAAGCACAACACAGTAGAAACTGAATGACCCATTTAGTCGAAAAGTTTCAGGTAATTTATAACACAAAACCAGAAAATGCTGTTTACATTTTAACAACATCATTATACTTGCAATGGCATTTTGACTCTAAGCATTTAGATCAGCAAAGCGAGCTCATTAGGTAGCGTGAGTAGTTGTACCTACAGAGAAAGTGTTACGGGATTTGGAATAAAACCTATTAAGTTACTGCAATCCTTCTACAGTTTTCATTCACTTCTAGATGAAGCGTTTTGTCTTCCACAGAGCAATCCACAGATCTCTTACAAAACAAGCTTCTACATTTTTCAGAAGACTGTTCCTCCAACAAACTGTCAGGTAACACTACGTGAATCATTTATTTTCAGTTTGGCAGCTGAATGAAAACTTAAGAAAAAAAAGAAAAAACCCTTCAGCTCAAGCTGAACTGAATTTGAATGGGTTTAATTTTTCTCTCATTGAGCCAACAAAACCCAGACTTCAAAAAAACCCGCATTATTTCAACTTGACACAGACATTTCCATTGATAAAATGAAAGTCAGATATAAAGAAGACAGAGACTCACCACTTATTTTGCAGCCCAGGGAGGACACCTGGAGAGGAGGTGGAGAGTCATAGCCCCCGTTTTATCCATAGGGATCACAGCCCATCCCTTGCTTCTTCTCCACATGCACAATGTATCACGGCAAAATCCCTACAGGTAAAAACATTCTCACTTTCTTCAAATGCTACTATTAATGACAATATTTTAACATCAAAATTTAAATATTTCCTAAAACAGGGCATAGAAACTGACTCTCCTACATGCCTACCTTCAGCACACCCACAAAAGTCCTTCTCTTTAGAAAAGCAGATCTCTTTTCTTATACAAATGAAACTCCCCCAAGAAGAGAGTGATGCCAAGGAAAACCAACATCATGGTGTCAAGCTCCTGAGGGCACTAATGAGCCTTAATTGCCCTGATGGGCCTCACCTGGGACTCTCAACCACCTTTCCCCTGCCCCTAATGGATGGACTGACTGCATCTCACCCTGGCCCTGCCTCTTCCTTGGGCCCCATCTGTCTGTCCCCAGAGTCCTCATGGCCCTGCTCGGGGACTGCTGTGGGACTGCACCCTGGTGGGGCAGCCACTGTCTGGTCCCTGTCCCACTCACAGCTCCCTACCTTGCTGCTGCAGCATGTGCCATAGCTTCCCCCAAACTGGGTGCTGTGGGTCTTGGCCCCACAGCTCCCCCAGCCAAGCTGAGCAACCCCACAGCTCCCCCAAGCCATGGGGCCCAGCCTTCCATCTCTGCCAGAGCCTGCTCCACAGCCCCGGGGGGAACCGCCAGACCCTGCAGGAGAGAATGGCCCACGAAGGAGGAGAAAAGCGTGGTTGACACCATCATGGAAAATTAAGTTACAATAACCTATGCTGGAATATTGTAAAAACAAAGAAAGAAAATGATATTTTAAGTCTTCCACTCTACAAAGATTATATTCAGCAAGATGCCTCTCTTCAATTCGATTAGCAGAGTTTAAAAGGTCGCAACAGACCATGGAGTATTTGCAACCTGGAAATGAGTCAGCTTTCAGAGCATGGGGTTGAAAAGCCTTGCTGAAGCAGCCTGTCCTTCTTGCACCTAAGACATCGAAACTAGAGGCTGACACATGGAGTTTTATGTCTGTGAAGCATTTTCTGAGCTAGCGTAATTATATTTGAAGTTGTAGCATGATATAAACTGCTTTTAAGCCCCATAAAAAGCTTGTGGTGGTCTGCACAACAAACCTCTCTAGTGCTATAAGCCAGGTATTAGTCAAGAAAAAATGTTTTGTTTTAACCTTTCCCATCAAATACTAAGAAATTTAATCAAAATCACCCACTTTTTTCCATATGCATTTTTAATGTCGAGGACACATCACGTGTCATGGGAAAAAATATGCTGCCACAAATTTCAACTAGTTCTGGTAAAGAGCTATTTCTCTAGGAACAAGGGGCCCAACAGTGCTGAAAAAAATACCTAAATATAGCACGTGCAGTAGTGAAATTTGCTCCTATTACTTCAGACTCCTGGGATCAAGACACCAGGTTAGTCATAAATGCTCTGTGACATTAAGTTTTCCAAAGATACCAAAGCTTTGACTTGTAAACCATAAATTTATGAACACCAGAAAACCCCCAGGAGGCAAAACTGAATCTTTAGGTTAGCAAAGGCAATTCCAGTGATATCATTTTATTAGCCCCTTTATACTTCACAGCTCAAAAAGCAACAAGCATCCGAATTAAAGCTGTATCCCCACATCAGATAGGATTTTGTAAGGAACTACGTGACCAATGCACAGAAGAAACCTAGACTACGCAAAGCTCAGGATGATAAACTGAACCATTTCTATCTTTTTTCCAATCGTACGTCTTCCTACAAAGTTTCTAACTCAAAGACCAGAGAGAACTTGCAAAACATTATGTCATGACCTGGCTGAGCTTAAACAGGAGACATCCGAACGGCACAAGCTTCAGATGTCCCCTCTGCAAGGTAAGTCCATCTGATCCACACACCTTCCTGGTCTGTAAGAATACTGGTGAATCTGGTGGCCTCCTGGACAAACTGCAGTGTGCAAGCAATGATTTTTTTAACAAAAAACTGGTAGAGTCAAAGCTGGTGGGCTGATACCACAAGACTGATGGAGGACTTCAGAGATCTGCAGTCTCTGAAGGAAGGCAGAGGTCAGCTCACAAGCCAGTTTATCAAATAACCTTCTAGTACATGAATAGGCAGCCTTTCCTCCAAGCGTAGAAAGGCATTTGACCGGCAAAAGCAAAATGGGCAAAAACAAATACAACCACAGAGGCAGCAAAAGCTTTAAAAAGCTGGAACTTGCTTTTGTGTACTTACTGCACCCACTGCTGAATGTGCTCCACAGGCAAAGCTGGAATTCATTCCCTTTTCTCATCCGATTTTGGAATTTAAATTTGGTGCCATCCTTTCTGTTGCCACAATACAGTACTGCTACCAGTGAGAGTGTAAAATGCCAGGACACATTCTGAAAAGGGAAGGCTTCTCTCCGTCCCAAGCCTGTGCTTGCAAAGGGTCCCAGGGGCTGCCTGCCTGCCTGAGACCCCAACCCCCTGCCACAGGCTGCCCTGCCTCAGCTGGGGGACAAACCTTCCCTGGGCAACCCCTGGTGGGAGCTCACAGCATGGATAAGGATGCCCTGGAGGAACTGTACTGCAGGTATGGGGAAAGGGGAGTCTCACAATGGAGATAAGCTGTGCAAGGTCCTACTCTGTTCCTGCCACTGCTCCAGGCAAGCACCCCATCCCACCTCACAGCTTCCCAGGATCTGCTCCATGGCTTTGAAAGACAGTCACCAAATAAAGATACTATCTGACCAGCAGTTAACAACCAGCTTGTTAGTTAATAGCCTGAGGGAATCTGAGGGCGTTTTATGCTCTAATACTCTGTTCATTAACTAGAGTAACAACCAATTTCAAGGTGATTATTGCTATTATAGGCTATGATCAATTTTTTAAACATGCTTCCATTTTTATCCAACTTAAATCTGGTGCAGTAGAGCAAGGGGAGCAGCTGTGTTGAGAATTGGACTTTTCCCCAGATTAATATCTGATTTTCCATCAAAGAGAATACAGGACACATTCTGTTAGGTTTCTAATTGTTTCTACCATAAACCTCCACCACACTGAAATATGATCTCTAATAATTTTTAGTTTGAACTTCCTATACATAATCCATCTGACTAGATGGTCCTCAGCAAAAGCCGTTAAAGCAATTTGTTTCACTTACGTAGAGGAATAAATCAGTGCTTAATTATCTGTGGTTTATTATTAACAGCACTGGTGAGCTGACCATATGCCATGACTTCATCTTTTCACACAGAAAAATGAGAATATACTGATTGTTTTTATTATGTCTTTCAACACTCAGCCAGGGTTCCAATGAAATGAAGACAGAGTTTTGCAATGTTACTCAATGATAAATAATAATATTCTACAATTCTTTGCCCTTGCTTTTAGGATTCACCTTTATCTGCTCTTTTACTGGAAGTACTTACTAGCATCTCTCATGGCAGGAGAAGATATAATTAACTTAGGTTGTTTCCAGGAGATATATGATATGTAGCATAGTACATTTCTTTGTGGGCCTTCAAATATACTGGCTTCAAAACATGGCATATGTTCAACTCCAGAATACTGGAGATATAGTACGCATTTAATGTAAAGACCAGAAAGACACACCTTCCTGATTTTTTAGACTTAATTGAGTCCATGCTGCAAACCCTTATGAAGTCAGTACAGTACCAAATAACAGGTTTTGATCCTCTGCCAGGGCAGCCTTAAACTCTTTAGTAGACACAGCAGCAAAATAAAACTTTCTTGAAAACATTACAGATTGATGAACTGCTTTGGAATGAGTCCAGCTGCCCAGACTTTCTCCACTCCAGATAGACCCAAAGTGAACCAAAGGTTCTTTGAGATGCAGACCTCTGAACCATGGTGGCAGACACAGGCACAACCTCAATTCAGCAAACAGCAGGTGTTCTACATTTGTCCAAACAGAAGGGGAGAGCCTTCAAATTCAAAGGCAGCTCTGAAGTTGTTCCCTCTCAGGAACAGGAAAAGACTCTCCTGTGTCCAACACGTTTCTGGGGAGACGTGGGGTTTATCACCCTGAGAGCCATTAGGTCCATTCTCAAAGATCTTTAAGCAAAGCTACATGCAGGCTTTCAGTGGAAATCTCAGACATGCTGAGGAGATGCAATGTGCCCGTCAACCAACAGGGCCAAGGACATTAGCAGGTATATACCAAAATTCCCAAGAGGAATCTGTCCCTTTTAGGCATTTATATCGTGAGTTGTGCTTTAGAGACAGCCTTCTGAGCTGCGCCCTCTTTCCTACCTCTGCTCCAGGGGCTGTGAGATCACGGTGTTCCCACACAGGAACATAAATGGCAGCCATACATCAGAGCCCTGGTCCGCCCGTGATCTGCATTGGCAAAAGAGGTCGGCTGACAGCTGAGGAACCTCCACTACTTTTGGGCTAAGAACAGTACTTCTGGACCATGCACACCATAAAGAGACCCAGAACTTGACCATGTGTTTTAGGGGGTCATGACCACTAACATGTTATATCCTAATCACAGCACTACTTACACAGGTCGACCTGTAGATTAGGAAGAAAACCAGAAGCTCTGCAAAGTCACAGGTACATTTGTGACGATGGAGATCCTCTGGCTTTTTGTTCCCCGCAGAACCAGTTGTGCTTTTAAAACAAATCCCACCAGAGTCCCAACTCCTTTGCAAGGGCCAACATCAAGAGGAATGGGAACCACATGTCCCCTCCACTAACATCTTCAGGCTTCCTGTCCCACAGCACATAGAAGATGCTGGGCCGGTAGAAACTACGGTGCTATTTACAAGCTCATTCATTCTTGTGTCACCCAACAGAGATCCTCAATCTTCCTCTCCTGATGTGTGTTTCATGACTTCATCTCCCACACACTTGGAACTGCGCTGAGACCATCTGCTCTGTTCTCAGGAGCAGAGGGTAATGACTTTCATTCAGCCTGACTCAGCGCCCGAAGGAGTTGATCTCCTTGTTAATACAGGTGTGGCGGGGGGGGATCCTAAGCCAAAAATTAGGACTGTTTTTACAGTTAAGGCTCTTGCTCCTCCAGAGAATTGCTGATTTCCCCCTTCTCCCTCTTCCTCCTCGCAACACCAGGCGCTTGCTCACTGTCAGCTGACAGCCTCCTCAGAGGAGGCACCACTGAACTTTCTGGGTTACTTCCAGATCTGCCGCAACCATGTTCCCTCCCCAGATGGGATTCTCTGAATGAAAAAATCTCTAAGCAGGAGTGAACGTACCAAATTTCCTCTTACTTTCTCAAGGACTCGCAAACTCTCAACATGCAGTACTATACTTTTGGTCTACTTGCGGTCACAGGCTGGTTTTTGGCACAGAGCACTGCAAAGGCAAGTGGCAAAGGGCTGTTCCAGCAACATGACAGAGGCAGGAGATGGACATGGCTTTATAAGTAAGGCTGTTGGCTGGTCATACCCTCCTCCCCATTTTTTCCCACTCCTACCTTGTCAAACTTAGATCAGGAACATTTTAGTTCTTCTCATCCTTGGGACAACAAAATTGAAATCAACCCATGCAGCCAAGAAGCCTTGAAGCAGACCAATTAAATCAGTGTCATAATCAGGTTGCAGATGAACAGCCATGTGCATCAACATCCATGATCTCGTACCTTCCCGTCTGTGCTGTCACAAGTCGTTTATTTGAGGCTTCTATGGAGACTTCCACAACTTGCCTTGTTGCTTTTTTCTCCTTTTTAATTGGCTCTGGATAAACTCTCTGCTGCCCAACCAACTCTAGTCTTGTGACAATGGGAGGAACAAATTAGCCTTGTCTCTGGGCATGGCTTTATTTTCAGAAAGGAAGGGAAGAAGCTACACAAACACATGGCCCAAGTAGTCACAGGTCTGAACTTGGAGGAAACTGATAATCCACCAGTCCTTTCAGTTTGCTGAAAAGATTTCATTTGAAAGAAGGCCACGATCCAACATAAAAAGTACGTTGAACAGTGCTGTTCATCCATGGATCTCCAAGAACAAAGTGAAATGAAATCCAGTGCACCAGGGCAGGATCCCCGCAGAAGGCACTGTAACCGTGGTTAGACTGAACAATAAACTGAGACCAGACCTCATGGTTTACCTCGAGTCATTGCAGCTCCAGGAAAACCATCCAGTACCCTAATCCAGCAAAGCACTTGAGCACATGTGAAACTTGAGACAGCACGCTACAGGTTATCTCACAGCTACACAGTGAGATAACATCAGTTTAAACAGGATGTCACTTGCAGGGAAGTTCCTCATTTTCAAGTGGTCTGGATCAAGGCCTGAGATGCCTAGCCTCTGGTACCTGTTCTAAATACATTTCCTCTCCGTACAGGCATTAGGAATGAGATCTAGAGGCTGGATTTGTTCAGGAAAGGCGGGAAGGAACCTATATTTGGCACAAAGAAGTACTATGCCCAGTGTCAGGTGCACGTACATTTTTTTTCAAGTAACAACCAAATGGAAAGGGTTGTTTCTTCCAAAAACTGTCAACTACCCATTACTGTTAAATACTTTGCTGATCTTTTAATCATCACGTTCACCAGTTCCTGGATGTCATCTCATATTTTCCATGGCTCTTGGCACCTCTGTGTGGTACTACCGATTAATGGTAGCAGCATGTTGATCTCTCGCTGCCAAGTGCTGCTGGCCAGCACCCGAAACTTTTGGGTGGTTCTCCACCCTGGCAGAAAGAACTGTTTCCAATGTAATCAGGTCACCCATGAGCAAGAGAAAAAAGACAAATGGAGATTGTTAACACATACATCTATAGGAGTGATATATCAGCAGAGAAAGAGGGCCTGGGCCAGTTCCTCAGCTGGTGCATATCACTGGATCATCAGAGAAGACCACAAGGCTACGTGATTCACGGCAGCCCAAGACCTGGTCTTAATTTTCCTCAGCCCTGCTTCTATGATTTACACTTGTGCTGAGCAAATGACACAGGGTGTCAAATGTTATCAAGCTGATTGATACTGTAAACCAGGACTAAACGTGCACAAAATACAAAGGCAGTGAAGAATCAGACCTGAGTATTCATTAACAGCCCTGTTTCCCATGGGATATAGTTTATCCATTGCTCCACAATTCCAAGAGATGGAAACAGCTCTGTGTCAACTCAGCTCCTGCTGACAGCCTCAAGGGAGTTTGAGTTTGTTTCTCCTCCTCCTTCTCTTACCCCACAAACTCCCTTCTTTACACCCTTGCCTGTAAAAAGTTACTTTCCAAAGGTATCTTGCCACTCTCCCCCTAAACGCAACAGGCTAAGTCCCGTCCCCAGTTAAGCCTTTGCCAGCGTACGTGATTGGATTCAGCCTGCCTCTCTGCACAGAGACACGCAGATGTGAAGACGGTCTGTGGCTTATCTTTTCAAAGTGCTCCCTGGGGTTTGTGAGAGCATCTGCCAGCCAAAAGGAAAATAATCTCTGGTATTAGGCTGAAAATGCCTTACCTGGTATACCTCAGCCTGCCTATACCAAAGTCAGCGAAGATGGAGCCATTTACTCCACATGAGTATCTGGTCTACTACGTATAGATTCAGCTCTTAGCAGTCCTGTATCCACTAATTCCTATCCCGTTTCCTAACTATATTCTGATCAGCTTGCTTGGGGCTTTTTTCCTCCTACAGTAAAGCTTGCTGAAAGTGCCTCTGTTCCAGGGTACTCTCTTTGAAATATGTCTTAGCTTCCAAGGGTAATGAACTCTTTTATAATAAACGCCTAGCTATAATGTGAACAATACTTGGCTTCCAGGAACTGCCTTATAATTACATGGCTCGGTATTGCATGTCAGAGGTTTGCTTCATCTTTAATATTTTATGAAGAAATTCAGATTCTGACAGTAAAAGTATTTAACCCAGAGGACCTAGAACCCTGACTGTTATTTTGTAAAGTAGCCATCCAGCTACACTTTTGTGCACCACCATTATCCCTAGTGCATACTCACACTCTTTGATACTCTCTAAGTAGACACAACCACATGCTGTCCAGATGGAAACCTGGCTGCATCATTACATTATATTGAAATAACCCAATACCACCTGTTTCTGCTGGGGTTTCTGCCAACGTTTTCCCATAAAACATTTATTTTGCTAATATTTTAGTTGGTCACCACAGAAGGACACTTGAAGTTAAAGATTTACCATGTGTGCAGGCACAAGGAAAACCCTTTTAAAAAAAAAAAAAGCAACAAAGCTCAAGAATAGCTAATGCCTATTGTTTAAAACGTGGATGTTCACCTGGGCGCTAGGTACCAACATTCTGCAGAGACCAAAAACCAAACACAGGTTTTTGGCAGCATACATCAAGTGAATTAACTTAACTGTGTTGGTACTCACCTCTCATATAATTAAAGAAAAACTTCCATGTGTGGAATGGGACTAATATACAATAACACTAATGAAAACTCGTGGGGTTTTTTTTTTTTTATATTAATCTGTGGTGTTATAAAACTCCAAGTCTCCTTGCTCTCCCCCTCAGCAGATAAAACAGGTTATCCTCAGTTAGTCTGTAGAAATAAGGAAGCATTACAACTCCCAGCCTACTTGGGATGTCTGAAGTATTTATGAGATATCCTCTACAACAGTTACAGGATTTTTTATTTGGAAATTATATTTTTAGAGACATTTTACTTTAAAAAAAAAGGCAAGAACCACATAATTTATCAAAAGCACTTGATAAATCCTTCCCAGCATGTGGTCACTCAGGTATCTGTATCTTTTACTTTTCAGTGTTGACCTGTTTGTATAAAAGTCTAAGCAGTAGCTGTACTTCACACAGGGACCTTTTTCTTGCATATACAAAATTTTGTTTAAAGAACAACAAAGGTTCTTAATGAGACAGTAACCCCAGTGTATTTGCCGGGCATCAATTATTAATATCCAATTTTAAAAGTTTCTTTCCTACAGCGGGAGAAGTGACAATGCCATGTGAAGTCACCAACAGAACCCCACAAATACGCAGCAGTAAAACCACCAACAGGAAGTGTTTCTTGAAATGCAGCAGATCAAACACACATGACTTATTTGGCAAATGGTAGGCACATCGGTAGAAAAAAGGATGCGATCCAAACAAAAATCCACAAACGGAACAAACATGTACACACTAAGGCAGTAATCTGTATTTACAAATGAGAACTTCTTCAGTTTTAAGAAAGCTACAAGAGGGAAAAAGAATGAGTTGGAAAAAATAGAAATGTGATGGGTTTGCTAGAAATTTTGATAGAATACATTTAAGATAGCTCCAATTATATTAAACTGGAAAGTTAACCAATAAAAATCCACCAGAAATAATAATAGTAATTAAAAAAAAAAAGAGTGGATAAAAACAGCTTCAAGTTCAATTGGTTTGATTTGTTCTAAATATAGCAGTAGCCATTTTTATCACGTCTGAGAAACAGAATGCTTTTCTGGGCTGTAAAAGAACAGTAAAAGAATTGAAAGGAGAGAGAAAGGGATCAGGCATGAGTTTGGCCCCGTTTTTTTCCTTTCTTCTTTTCATCTTTGTTTCACATTCCATTCCCTATAAAATCGCCCATTTATAACCAAATCCCTGGCTGCTGGCACAAAAGTGATTTAAATTTTTGCCTATTTTTAAAAAGCCAACTTATAACCTGCAATCATTACAGTAATTGATTAAATATCACAAGCAAAGCAAAGTACCTATTTGACAGCTTCTATTCATGGTCACATACCTTCCCCGAAGACAGGTAGGGAGATAATTAAGTGATCCATTTTGCTGCATATATGCTATATACAAAAGAAACCAACACACAATGAATCCTGCTAAGCTTTTGTTCAACATATGAGATACCGGATAATCACCTTTTTTATGAAAGCACTTGACCTTTAAATTGATATCCCCCCCAAAAAGATGGTAATCACCGCTCAAAGAGATATTGAATGCGCTGCTGCTAATCCAGAGGATCGTTGCCCATTAGTCATTATTAGATTTTTTGAATCTAAAGGTGAGCATTTGATTAGAACAAAGAGAAAAAGAAAATACTATTTAGGTTGCTGTGAACGTCTATACTTTTCTCTTTGCAAATCACAGTGACAATCAGAGTTATAGACTGACTGTAACATGAATATCATTTACGCATTTGATCCCTACTCAGAGAGCAGCTTTAAAAGCTCTGAATGACATAAAGCAAGATTATCAGTGACAGCGATTTTAAATATTATACATATTGCCTGTATCACAAGTGTTTTTCTTTAGCAGCTGATGAGTATTATATTCTTTTGTATAATACACTGGAAATATATTTCTTTTCCTCTGTTCAGGAAAAAAATGTAAGAAAACTGTTTAAATGCAACAGAGAAACTGCACAGCCTTCTGAAAAAAAAGACTATTTTTTCCTTTTATTATATTTTAACTGTTTCCCTGTTTGCTTTTTATGTGACACCACTCATCACATGCTGCATTCCAGAAATCATATTTCAACTACAAGGACAACTAGATGGGTAAAACACTGGCTGGATGACCACGCTCAGAAAGCAGTGGTTATTGGGTCACACTCCGCCTGGAGGCCAGTGACAACTGGGTAGCACCAGAGCGCGTCCTGGGACCTGTGCTGGTTTACACCCCTATCGGCAACCGGGAGGAGATGATGGAGAGCACTCTCAGCAGCTTTGCAATGACACCAGACGGTGGGATCTGTTGATAAACCCCCAGGCTTGGGCTGTTATCCCAAGGGACATGGACGGGCTGGAGGAAAGGGACTCTGTGAAATTCAGCAAGGACAAACACAAAGTCCTGCCCCAGGAAAGAAGAGCCCCTGGACACGGTACAGGCTGGGGAGAGGCTGGCTCTGCAGAAAAGGGGACCAGTACATGTTTCCCACAAAATATATATATCTACACAAAATATATATATCCAAGAGCAGATCAGAAACTGGATTCTTACAGTAAAAAGCTTCTCTGAGCACAAAATTGAAAAATCTTTATGAAGTAAAAAACCACAGTATGTGTTTATACTTGTTTATTTTAAGCCTTTTAAACTTCATGGCTACTTCACCAAGGTATGTGTGACAGATTACCTATTGGGTTTTTTGCATCAGAGCTTACATTTCTGGGCTTGAAGTAAACATAATTAGGAAATTATTTTCATATAAGGAGACAACCTAGATGACCTTAAAGGTCTGGCCTTCAGATCTGGTAATCTGACATTTTCAAGCAGTCCCTTTCTAATCAAATGCTTTCAATATTCTTCATAACTGTTTTGCCAATGTTGGTTCCTGTACCCACATTCCCAGTCAAAACCAATTCAGTCTGAGCCTCTCCCCCATTTACAAGTGAGACCTGATACCTGCCGAGAACCAAATTCCTTGGTAGCTGGTGGCAGTTGCAGTGGAACCTCTCCTCCACCCTGGGATGCGGGTAACTGCCCGAGCACCTTCTCCAGTGACCAGAGGGAGGCGCGCTCCGCCGCGGGGCCAGCCTGTCTGTTATAGGTGACCCATATTACAAGTGGTGTTCCTCAGTGGTCAGTACTGGGACCAGGGCTATTTAACATCTTTGTTGGAGACACGGACTATGAGACTGAGTGCACCCTCAGCAAGTTTGCCCATGACACCAAGCTGTGTGGCTCAGTCGACACATTGGAGAGAAGGGATGCCATCCAGAGGGACCTGGACAGGCTTGAGAGGTAGGCCCATGTGAACCTCATGAAGTTCAACCACACCAAGTACAAGGTCCTGCACGTGGCTCACGGCAATCCCAGGCACAAATACAGGTTGGGCGGAGAATGGATTGAGAGCGGCCCTGAGGAGAAGGACTTGGGAGTGATGGTGGATGAGAACCTCAACATGAGCCGGCAATGTGCACTGGCAGCCCAGAAACCACCCACACCCTGGGATGCATTAAAAGCAGCCTGGCCAGCAGGGTGAGGGAAGGGATTCTGCCCCTCTGCTCCGCTCTGGTGAGACCCCACCTGGAGTACTGTGTCCAGCTCTGGAGTCCTCAGCACAGGAAGGACATGGACCTGTTGGAACGGGTCCAGAGGAAGCCATGAAGATGATCAGAGGGATGGAGCCCCTCTGCTGTGAGGACAGGCTGAGAGTTGGGGGTGTTCAGCCTGGAGAAGAGAAGGCTCCGGGGAGACCTTAGAGCCCCTTCCAATATCTGAAGGGAGCCTACAGGAGAGCCGGAGAGGGACTCTTTGTCATGAAGTGTAGTGACAGGACAAGGGGTAAGGGTTTTAAATTGGAAGAGGGGAGATTTAGATTTGATATTAGGAGGAAATTCTTTCCTGTGAGGGTGGTGAGACACTGGAACAGATTGCCCAGGGAAGTTGTGGCTGCCCCATCCCTGGAGGGGTTCAAGGCCAGGCTGGATGGGGTTCTGAGCAACCTGGTCTAGTGGGAGGTGTCCCTGCCCATGGGAGGGAGATTGGAATTCAATGATGTTTAAGGTCGTTTCCAACCCGAACCATTCTATCATTCTATGATTACCCTACCGATGTCTCTTACCACTGAGCAGAGGTGGAGACTGTACAGCTAGATCAGCCATACTCCATTAAACAGCCAAAATTCAATGAGACTATTTCTGTCCCAGGGTAGGAGAAGTGACTGAAGTAACACTACACAGGTTTTTTTAATGCTAGCCCAGACTTTTTTTCTCTTTCCCAAGAACTGGCAATTGTCACATAAACAAGTTTTCTAAATTAAGTCAATGCACTTATTACTATGTAAGAGAAAAAAACAATAGATTATTTAGGTAGAAGCTGAATGCCTAAAGACAAAATTGTGACTCCTAATCCTACTAGTATCTTCCCTATAGAATGGGAAGTTTCCCCTCGTATCTAAAGCTCTGCATCTGGGTGTCTGTAGGGCATCCCCGGTCAGAACAGCTCAGAAACTCTCTGGAAGCCACGGAAAAAAAGAGCAGACATATTTCTCCAGACTTGTAATGATAATTTGCTGCACGGAAGGTAATCAATATCTACAGATCCAAAGAGCACCTGGCACCATTGTGCTACAGCTGTTAAGAGTTCACCTTCAGGATGAAGCCTAAGGTGAAAGGCCTCACCATCACTCAAAAATGATAAAGACTTCCTGCATCGCTGCTTCGCAGAACTAATCATTATGCCTATAATCACTCAGCATTTGTCTCTCTTCCTCACTCCTGAGCAACAGAACTGTCCAGCGTTGCCCAGGCTCCTAATCTTATAGGGCTTCTTGCCTACCTTCTCCTTTGCAGTTACTCTCCATAACTTCTTGTCTCCCAGTTGTTCTCCATAACTTCTTGTGCAATGTTTCCACAGAAAATTGCTGCCATATAGACCCAGGAGCAGCTGATGAAATGGTTTCTGTGAAACATCTATAAATAAATCACTAATCTAATTTCATTTGTGACCCCATTGTACCAAGATCTCCATGATTAAAAATTTGCTTTTAGCAAATAGTATCATCGTTTATCTTTACTGAGGGCATAACCCAAAATGGGTAAGGTCTTCCTTCTTTCATACAAACAAAATACTAGCACCACGATTATTAATTGCGTGCTGTAGCCCATGCTTCACAGTCCTAGACTTTACCAACATCAGGGCAGTTTTTGCTCAGAAGAAGAGCAGAAGGTTTTAGCTGTAGTACAACATGAAAAGACACTGTCAAGATAGAGGAGATGTTTTGGAAATTTCCACAGGAAAGAAAAGAGAAGGAGAATCTGAAACAAGATTTCAATTTATGAATCCCTAAAACCATAGAATGGTTTGGGTTGGAAGGGACCTTAAACATCATCCAGTTCCACCCCTCTGCCCTGGTCAGGGACACCTCCCACCACACCAGGTTGCTCAAAGCCCCATCCAGCCTGGCCTTGAACACCTCCAGGGATGGAGCAGCCACAGCTTCTCTGGGCAACCTGGGCCAGGGTCTCACCACCCTCACAGCAAAGAACTTCTTCCTGAGATGTAATCTATGGCTCCTCTCCCTGATCAAGAGTCCCTCACCATCTCTCCTGTAGGCCCCTTTTAGGGACTGGAAGGGGCTCTAAGGTCTCCTCGGAGCCTTCTCTTCAGGTACAGAAACACAGATGATTCTGTATTTCATCATTTTATCCGTAACATTTACGTTTACTGATTTTTTTCACCCACAGACTGCTCTTGCTTAGACCCTACCTGAACTCCCTGCAGTCAGACCTCTTCCAGCCCACAGCCACCACCGTTAATTTGGTTATGCACAATGGAAACAAGAAATGCAAGCATGCAAACAATCACACTAAGGAACACTCATTAAACTCTTCTGAGAGAGCGACTCAGATGTTGAAAGCACTCACAAATAGGCCTTTTTTTTAAGAAAATCAGCAGTATTGAGAGATAATGATGATGTTTTAAATGAGAAATACGTATATCCATGCATACATCTGGGATGTTTGGGGTTTTTTAACTGCACCCCAATCAACTGAGATACAAAATTACATGTCTTTTGTAGGCAGTGATATAAAAATGTATTAATTTCCTCTTCAAAATCCCTGAAGAGCTCCTTTGCATTTAAAAATAGAATGAAATGATCCTACCATGCTAGTTTATTATTTACACCAGTTATTCAGATATTTGTCTATTTGTAAGGGAGGGGGGGATAAACAGAGCTGTATTTTGATACTAAAACATTTGTAAAACTTAATTAAGATTACACTCATGAAAGCAGGTGAATGAATCCTTGTATAAATTCTGGTATCACTGTTGCTTTAGTATAAAATCAGATCTTCTGTGGCAAAATTTTTCCTCTGCCTGCAGAAAGACTGGCTGTGATGCTAAGGGAGGAGTTTGCCAATTTTAAGGAACAGTAAGTTTTGCACTCCAGATCTGTAACACACTTTGATTTTCTTCCTACGCCTAATTCACGATTCCAAAAAAAAAAACTGTCTTCCATAAAAAACTCCTCCCACAACCTTCGTATCTTAGATTCTTATCTTTGGATGGGATTAATCCATTTTTTGGAGACGCCTTTTCTCTTTGCACTGACTACAGAAAGTCAAAACAAGCTGCTTAGACAACTTTTAAATAGCTAAAGCTGGAGTAATAAATCCCACCCAGAATTGAGGAAAAGGTCAAACCCGACTAGCAACCAAAGACAGCAGCAACACCACTACAAATAAACACAATTTAAAAAAATACACATGCAAACAGGGAACATCACTATATTCACTGCTTATAGAGCCCTCTGGCCACTGTATCTGAGCATTTAAACCCAAACTGGGTCACTGCAGGAAATCTTAGTTTTGCAGTTGGACAACATAGAAAAAGAGCAAGGAGATCTTTTCAAAGGCAAAACCAGGAGTTAAATAGTTTGTTCCCACCGACTTCCAGCAAGGGCAAAGCTTCTCACTGGGACTGAGAAAGGCTTGACTGGAGACACCCAACAGAGTGACTGCAGGGCCCAGTCCCCCACAACACACACAAAAAAAGAGCAGCAAAGATCAAGGGCATCTTCGTCCTCGTCCGGGCAATAGTGAGCAAGTCATTCTTTTTAAATCCCTCTCGAAGGAGTCTGCCAAAGGAAATGCCTGAGACAGAGCTAGAAAATAAATTAGTTCTCCTCAGCCCTGGAACAAGGCCCTTTCCACCAGATCGTCATTATTCCTCCTCCACGTGCCTCTTACCAAATTATTTTTCTCAGAACCATATTGGGAATTCTAACTCCAACCCACACATTAAAAGTGTGTCTGTGTGTGTATGTGCAACACGTGTACACACAGTCCTGTACCAAAACCCAGCCAAGGCCACGTCAGGATTAACAGTTATCAAAAGGTGCAGTGGTAAATAATGCTGATAACGTTAATCCTACTTCAGTGGCTCTGCTGATAAAGATCATTACTCTGGCTCCAGTGATCCAGTCCATAGCTCTTTTCAGGTCCACAACAGTTGAGAAACAAAAGTAAAAAAGGTAGAAGACTCTAAAAACAGTTTTAGAGGCCTGAAGAAAACATAAATGCCAACCTCAAGTCCCTTTTCACCATCAGATTAATCAAACTTGGTAAAGAAACACAACTTTTACATAATTCTTTTGGGAAAGAAAAATAGATATAACCCTTTCCACAGAACAAGCTGAAATAAATACAAAGTAGCCACTTATTATTTCTATTTCTATTTTTTATTATTATTATTATTTATTATTATTACTACTACTACTATTTTATCCTGAGCTGCCTACAGCGTTGCCAGATCAGTGCCACTCACAGAACGAGGGGTAGGCACCAGGGGACATCACTGGGAACAGACATCACAAAGGGACGCTGGGTAAAGGTTAATACAGTAAATGGGAGGCAAAGGACAGCTGAGGGTAGAGAAGTTCTGTAGGAAGTAGAGCAGGAAACAGAGCAATTACAGGAAATGCTCTGGATACAATATGAAATATTTATCTTTCTGGTTCTTCTCATGTTTCCATCCACCCTCAGTAATCCAGACCAGGACCCTTTGGTTCAGATGCTATTTAGAGCACAGTGATGAAAGCAGCTGGTGTAAACTCTACTGCAGCCTCAAAACACAGTTATCATGTGTGAGCAGCTAAAAAGTGTGGCACTTCAAAATTAAAAGAGGCACAGCAGGACAGTTAAAGGCACAGTATAACTAGCCATGGTTTGAAAACCGCTTCACGTTGGCGATCTCGCAGGAGATATTAATGCAGTAATGTTAATAATAGATCCATTAGGAACCGATGGCTAGAAATGCGCAGCCACGCGTTCTTCTGCTTCTACCAGGGCAATCTCAGCTGAAGAAGGTCCTTCCCTGCTTCACGTACAGCCCCTGGCTGTACAGGGTGGGAAAGCAGCTACACAGGACCTCATTTATGTGAACTTTTTTTGAAGTATTTTACAGTTAACATTTTCCAGGGCCTGATCTAGCCCCTAAATGCTAATAGATAGTAGGCAATAGATGCAACATTACTGAAAATATTGGGAAATTGAGGCTCTTAGATGTGTTTATAAATGTATTCTCGTAAATGAAAGCATACTTTAAAAATCTTGGTCCTATAGCAATGGCTTTGAACAAAGAGCCAAGGCTTCCCCTCACATCAACATGTTCACATGTGTAGGATTTGGACTGACCCTACTACATACATGTGAACACACACCCACTTACCAGAGTCCCATTTCTGACTCCACCATTTCCTTTACACCACAAGGAAAAATTCTTCCCTTGGTGATGCTGGTCTAACACTGAAGTACCTCAGTCAACTGCAGTGGCCACGTGCTGTTGTCATTATTAATGCCCCACAGGGGACATACATAGTGAAATGTTGCTCTCCACTCCCCTTTTGCAGAATTTATTAGCTTATTTATTGATGTGCTAGCTACGGGGCCAAGACTGTCATGAATGCTTGTAGGGAGTCAACACCTTCCCGTAACAGCAGGGTGAACGAGGAAATTCCTGGTTGTTAAACAGCCTACATCTGCAATACCAGACTAAAACAATCTCTCGAGTAAATGTATTCCTTGATCTAAAAACACACATTTCACATCCTATGAATCAATTGTCTTCACTCTCCAAACACAAACGACTGTGTCCTACACCCATTTACAGTAGCGTTAATCCAAAATAACGCCACCAAGTCGGCTGAGGTACTCCAGATTTACACTGGTGTGAGTGAGAGCATTTGGCACCCAGTACCTACGGTTGTAGATCCTCAGCTGGTGGAGATCATCGCAGTTCTTTCAAGTCAATGCCTCTGAAATTAATGTAGTTACGCTGATTTACACCAGGTGAGGATCTGCCTTGTGGTTTCTGGTTTTAAATTCTCTTCCTGTCAGACGTCTCATTCCAAAATGGTTTCAATAGACAACTTCTAGCCAGAATTTCCTCTGCTATTTATAGGATTATCTCAAGAGTTTCTACGATAATCCCCATATTTCCATCTTTGTATCAGAGCCTATTCCAGGGTTGTATTACAGCCAAAATATTCACATCTCCAGATGACACCATTCCTTCCTCCTCTTTTCCCTTCCCTATTCAGGGTGATTATACAGAGGGGAAATCTCTCTCACGGCCAGATCCTCAGCTGGCATAAATCAGCATAAAATTGACATTAGTGATTTACATCATTTAGCAATATAGAAGAAAAGACAAAAAAAGAAAAAAAAATTAGTTTTTACCAATGCAGTTTAAAATTAGTAACAGGTCTTTACAATAATATTGAAAGAATATTAAAATGTAACCCATATGTACACCTTTGATGTGTGTTTTACTGGCTCAGCTAGGCATCATTTCCAGCTTGGAATGACAAAGCTTCTTGCTGTTTTGTTTAATAAAATCCTCAGCGATTCTTCCCCTAAATAATCCGTACTTATTCAACATAATTCACCTCAAGTGTACTTAAAACACAAACCCAAGGTCTTTCACAAACAAAATATATTCAGTCGATTTCACGCTTTCTTTTCATCCAGCAAAACATTAAATTCAACCTGTTGAAATAGGTCAGGTTTAACAGAATCTAAGCTCACTATACAGAAGTGCCACAGGGGATCTATAGACAACAGTTCTCATTCACACTCCAGAAATCTTACAGTAAATAGTTTACCATACAATTTCCTATTGATCCATCTCGCCTTCTCTTATCTGTCATTTCCTAATGTCCGTGTCCACTTAAAAATATTTTTATTCCTCTTCTGGAAAGCCAGATTTCCTCTATGCTGAGTCCTTGTAAACCAGCAGGTATCTGCTCAACTGTGATGCTCTACACAAAGATCTTAATTAATAAAACAACCCAGATCAGAAGAGAGCTGCACACACAGCGGAGAGAGTTGAAAAGTAGAATTCCCTGCAGGGACGGACTCAGAGCCTGTGAAACCCTTCAGAGAATCAAAGCAATCTGCATCACAAGCACATTTTCCCCATACAGAAATGCTTGCAGGAACTGCCAGTTTCTACAAGTACATAAGTAAAAACAAAAGAGGTAAAGCTGACAACTGTGATTTCTACTTGTTAGGCGTGACATCTTGACAGTCTTTTGGGGGAGATCTGATAGCCAGTGGCAGAGACTAAATATGTAGGAGAAGCTACACGTTACCAAAGGCAATATTGAATACAGGCTCTTGAATCCAGCTTGCTCAGGTCAGCAAATGAAAGCCTTCCCCTCCCTCTCCACCACCACACACACACTTTCTTCCCCAGGGCCAAAAACATTGGAGTAACATTAGGGACTCATGGCCTGGAAATTAGTTGTTATATGTTTGGAGGGCGGGGGGTGGGGGAGGGTTGGCATATGGGCAGATCTCATTTCAAATAAATATGTTTCCTCCTTTCATTTCCCTTCACCTTCCACATGAGATAGAAAGCCAGGATATCGGTATTCAAAGTCCATGTCAAAGATTTAATTTTGTAAAGTTTATATTACTTGAAATCTTATTGCTTTATCTTTATGGAGATGAATCCAAATTGAAAACAGAGAAACTGGAGGAACTGTGTGGATGCCAGACTCACAACAGCAGGCATTTAAGTGAGAACAGCATGTGTTCACGCTCACAGGTTCGTACTCAGCCTAAGGAGTGGCGAGTCAGGACATGCAGAAGTGCAGTGAGGCTGATGAGCAACAGCTGATAAATTCCTATAGAAAAGGTAACCATGTTCCCTCTTTCTGCTGCTCTATCACAGGCGAAATTCATCTTCTTTTCACTTACTGGGATAAAAGTCACTCATTCTGTTGACCTGATTGGAGTTAGACCAAGGAATAATTTGGCCAAAAACAAGCAATGACACACAGCAGGATTATTTCAGGGTGTAACTTCTGGCTATGGTTGCTTTCTAAAAAACGTGTAAGACTAGTCAATAGCAAGATGGAGCCCAATACGCAAAATTCAATGTCAGTTCAGATAAAGTAATGATATACAACACTGTATAAGATGTATGTACTTCGTTTACAACCTGCCGCTCCTTAGATACTGTTATGTAGCTACATCACTATATTAGCTAATGGGATACCAAGGATCAAAGGTTTGAAATCAATAAAACTAATCCAATAGGGAAGATGGGCAAGTTAGAGGGTAATATTGCTAGGTTGCTGTCTGAAGTGTGTGACTCAAAACTGCTTGCCAGAAAAGAGATCCCCAGAAATCCCTGTGAACTACAACAAATGTAGCTTGGTAAGAGTCTAGGCTGGAATTTGCGAAGCGTATGTGATTTCGATAAACTTGTTATCTCTGAAAACACTGCGGGTAAAATCTTGATCCCACTTAAGTTTGACAGACATGGGCATCAGTGGAGCAAAGAATTCATCTAACGATAAAGGCCAGAGGTAGGCCAGTAAGCAATGCTGTTAAAATCCCAGTCATCAATTTCAAGAATTAAGTAAAAAGCTTTCTTTTCACTGAATCTAAAACTATTCCTTGGAAATAACACATTCAAATGGCTATGACGAGGTAGACTAAGAATTCATTTTCTAGTATTAAGTGCATAATTCATAACAAATATTAAGTCTGTTTTAAAGCTGGCTGTTTCTGCCTACTAGTGATGAAGAGCTGTCTGCAAGTGTTCAGTTCCTGCCACTTATTCTGGCAGGAGGTGATCACACACCGAGTACGTGGCGTTCCTTCTGCTCTCTCACTGAATAAGCAGGGAGACACCTTAACACAAAACTTAAATCTAAATTAGATCATCGGAACTGACCTCTCCATCCGTTAAACACAGAGCCCTAAGCAGACTGGCCTTTTAATTTTGGTACCTTAGGATTTCTGCAGGCGCTTAAGGAAAATTTTATCCTGCTAATGTTTGCTGAACAGAAAAGGGGTGGTGGACAGAACAACAGCTGAAGTGAATTGTGAAATTTATGCTCCAAATTTTTAAACTACGTGCCCAAATGCATTTTAAGTGACTCTACTCTTCCACAGATGTACACAAATGTAACACTGAACCGCAGGTAGATACATTTAACAGCTGTCATACTCTAAACATTCAGAATAGTATTTACACCATTTATTACAAGTGCACAGAAGAGATCACAGTGAACAAGGATGAACACAATCCTGTGTGACCAGATTGATCTTCCCTATTATCATCAAACTTAAAACCATCAGTCACCGTGCCACAGGTGTACTAGGATTCATCAAGATGCATCATAAATCTCCCTCTTTCCTCAACTTTGCACACTTGTAGATTTAGCAGCAATGAGCCCTCAAAACCTACATTACTTCGAGGGTATTGCTGTCCCAGATTAGTGGCCTGGATTTCTGAGAGACTAACAGGTTGCACCCAAGCTAAGGAAATGAGTCCATTAGCTCTGCAAGGAGCATTTATATGTGTCCATGTGTACTCAGAATCGTCATCAGGCAGGCTTCCAGACAAGCACTGAAACTACTTCTTTGAGACAGAGCTTTCAAATTAACTCCCATTAACGATTTAGTCAAGAAAACCCCATCATGTGCAACTCCTCAGCCTACTCAATTGCCTGTCCCAGTGATCGGCTAATAACTGGGGTCAAACATGCCCATAATATTTTCCCTCAAACCTTCTAACCAGCTGGGTAACAGAGTCATTCGCAAAAGGTTTGTTACTTATGTAAATCCAAACCTTCTTATCTCTACAAATGCTCCTGTCAGAGAAAAAAAAATAAATTCTAACCATTGAAACCTCCAAAGAAAATTATACCACAGAGCAATGCACTTATTTTCTAGCAAAAAGGTGAAGAACTTCAGACTAAAAGACTGAAATATCTGTTAAATATGACGATCTGAAGGAAAAGTGAAATTAGAGTGAATGCCTGTTATTTTACACACACACAGACATTAACACTAGAAGCACACAGACGCTAAGAAAACATACTCCAAATAGCAGGGTTTGATAGAAACTGATTATGGTTAAAGCTTCTGGAAACTCGAAGTAACGGGGATTCGCGTACTGATACGTAAAATGCTACGAAAACCAAAATAAAAACAACACCTGACAAAAGCAGCTTGTCTCCACTAAGCGCCCAGAGGGATGTAAACACAAGGACAGTAATTCTGGCCTGACTGCTTCACAAATGAAAAGGTTCAGGGTCTCTAATGCTGCAGGCAGAAAAACCTTCATAAGAACTGCATTCCAAAGCCAGCCGCTCCTCAAGTGTTCCTGCAAAGGAGGAACGGCACCGACACGCTGAGAAAAAGAATTCCTAAGTAGGACTGGTCAGGAAATATTTTTTTGTTCCAGCACATTTTTTTTTTTTCCTCCTTTTTAATTTTCCATGGAAAAGTAACAAGCCACATGTTGAATTATTTTTCGTTTGGGTTTTTGTTTTTCACCACCGATTTGATGAAAAGCATTTTTCATTGAAGAAGACATGTCAGTCTTCTTGAAAAAAAAATGACAAATTCTACTTGGAAAACTGTATTTTTTTACATAATGCTATCTTGTGACCATTGTAATATCTGATTACAAGGCTTAAGTAATGAAACTACTATGGCATATAACTCAAATAATACAAACGAATATACAAAGTATGTATTTTGTCTTCCATGAATATTCCTGCAAGTAATACTCAATCATTCAAGTGCTGGTGCAACGTGAGCACAAAAAGCCAGATTTTGGGCTGCTATAAATCAGCACAACTTCAGGGAAGTTTACGGAGTTACACACGTTTAGACTAGATTAAAATCTGCCCTCAAGACTGAATCACACATGAACACAGGCAAATCAAAATACGTTGTTTTTTTTTAATTCAGTTACTCTGAAGAGAACAAGTATTTCCTCCCTTTGATCATGTTAAGTTAATGTGGTCCAACAGAACAGAATATTACGTTCTTCAGCAGAAAGCTTCACCCATTAAACAGCACCGGAGTCGGAGCTGAAACTCTCACTGACTTTGCAAATCCGAAGTTGCCATTTTTAACCTTTCGGAGTAGCTGCTGAGTTGCCACTTCAATACGCCCTTGTTACCCCAGCAGAACCTAACCAAAAAAGAAGAAAATAAAATAAACACAACATGGGCTGAAACAAAAGGCGGTTAAAACACTCACTCTTCAGTTCTTGGCATTACTGGGCTGATCAGGAAATGAAACCGTTGCTGCAGGAATTTGAAGGGGTGAATACACAGGGAAGGGGGTCAAGGTTTGGGGTGGCTTCCTCTCCCTTGGCACTGGGAAACCAGACCAACCTTGCGTCACTGACCCCGCTCCGGATGCTGGGCAAGTGGTTGGTAATGGATGGAAACACAAGAGAAAACAGCATTTCCTAATGAACAACTAGAGAAAATACCACAAGAACATTGCTGCTTAGGGTGATCCACAGCTGCATTTTGCAGCAAAATATCAAAGTGAAGGAACATTACCAGTTCCATTTTTTTTTAAGTACTTTCCAACCCACAAGGTTGGGAAGCTTCTGGGAAGGTTAATGCTATAAGCCACAGAAAAATTCAACGGCATACAAAGATGAAAAAAATACATCCGTATCTAGGATAAAATTATTCCCATAAAACTACGGGCACTAACTCACATCATAATGAAGAAGACTGGAGGAAATGTGAAATACATTTATGCTATATCACACACACCTGCTGACCAGAGGCCCAAATCATAGAATCACAGAATGGTTTGAGTTGGAAGGGACCTTAAAGATCATCTAGTTCCAGCCCCCTGCCATGGGCAGGGACAGCTCTCACCAGACCAGGTTGCTCAAAGCCCCATCCAGCCTGGCCTTGAACACCTCCAGGGATGGGGCAGCCACAACTTCCCTGGGCAACTTGGGCCAGTGTCTCACCACCCTCACAGCAAAGAATTTCTTCCTGAGATCTCATCTAAATCTCCCCTTTTTCAGTTTAAAACCGCTCGCCTTCGTCCTATGGCTCCCCTCCCTGATCAAGAGTTCCTCCCCATCTCTCCTGTAGGCCCCCTTTAGGGACCAGAAGGGGCTCTAAGGTGTCCCTGGAGCCTCCTCTTTTCCAGGCTGAACAATCCCAGCTCTCTCAACCTGTCTCCACAGGAGAGATGCTCCAGCCCTTGGATCAGCTCTGTGGCCCTCCTCTGAACTTGCTCCAACAGGTCCATGCCCTTCTTATGTAGGGGGCTCCAGAGCTGGACACAGTACTCCAGGTAGGGTCTCACCAGAGCGGAGCAGAGGGGCAGAATCCCTTCCCTCACCCTGCTGGCCACGCTGCTTTTAACGCAGCCCAGGACCAGGTTGGCTTTCTGGGCTGCCAGGGCACATTGCCGGCTCATGTTGAGGTTCTCATCCACCAACACCCCCAAGTCCTTCTCCTCAGGGCTGCTCTCCAGCCATTCTCTGCCCAACCTGTATTTGTGCCTGGGATTGCTGTGACCCACGTGCAGGACCTTGCACTTGGCCTTGCTGAATTTCATGAGCTTCTTCCTATTAGTTGCCTCAACAGGTTGCCTTACAAAATTCAGCCACATCCTAACTTCTGAAGCTGCAATGAGCCTGCATCATTTTCAGCTCTATTCCCAGTGTCGGGGACACAGCTGGTTTTGCACAACCATTTCATCTATGAGCTCAGAGAAGGGCTGGTATCCCAAGCAAGGAGATGGCACACGATGTGTAACACACGGGGCTGTGGGAACCGCAGAAGGCAAACCCAACCATCTCACGTAGGCTGCCCCAATGCCATTCCCCTCAAGCCTTCTGGGATGCTCAGAATAATTTATGTTTCGGACTTCCTTCTTTTACTTTGAATTCATCCCGGGCTCCTCACTCGGAGGCATGTGAAGGGAAGAAGAGAAACACTGCATTTTCCTTTTCCTCTCCTTTCACGCCTTTGATTTCTGTTCTCTCCCTCGGAAGCTTAGGAGCCAGTCCTCCCTCCTCTCCTCCACACTAGATTCATGTAGTCCATCCCAAAGGCAGGAGATGATGCGTTGTCCACCCGTCTAATGCAGGAGCTTTGTGCAGCCACCTGCTACCCAAGCAGCCAAATGCGGACATTTAGACCAGGTCCCTGCATACATTAGTGTCATAGAATCATAGAATGGTTAGAGTTGGAAGGAACCTTAAAGATCATCGAGTTCCAACCCCCCTGCCCTGGGCAGGGACACCTCCCACCAGACCAGGTTGCTCAAAGTCCCATACAGCCTGGCCTTAAACACTCCAGGGATGGGGCAGCCACAACTTCCCCGGGCAACCTGTTCCAGTGCTTCACCACCCTCACAGCAAAGAATTTCTTCCTAGTATCTAATCTACATCTCCCCTCTTCCAATTTAAAACCCTTACCCCTTGTCCTGTCACCACACTTCCTGACAGAGTCCCCCTCCGGCTCTCCTGTAGGCTCCCTTCAGATATTGGAAGGCTGCTATGAGGTCTCCCCGGAGCCTTCTCTTCTCCAGGCTGAACCACCCCAGCTCTCTCAGCCTGTCTTCACAGGGGAGGTGCCCCATCCCCCTGATCATCTTCGTGGCCCTCCGCTGGCCCTCCCCGTCAGGGCCTTGCTCACACCCTGGAGCACCACAGGTACACACATCTCCCACAAGGTGTGCACGTCTCGCACATGGCAGGAGAGCTAACAAGTCCCACCGGGCTGAGACGATAATGTTGATCGTGTCTGAAAGGTGAGAGGGGATTTCGCCTCCTTATGTGTGTGCAGCTCCTCTTCCTCCCAGGGCATCCCTGCTTACAGAGGTTATCGACATGAAAACCAAAAACCCAGGAATGTCTTTCTGCTGTTGTAGCATCACAGAATTTCAGACACTTGCCACTGCCCTCTGGAAAGCTGCGCTTGATGCAGATGTCGCTTCGGTCAGACCCTGTTTAGGGGCTGAAGAGGATAAACAGTCTATTCCAGATATACTCTGAGATCACTTAAAAAGCATCAAGGGGATAGTTTTGGACATTATATCAAATAAGAAAATTCTGTGTTTACCAAAACAAACTAACATATCCCATCTTTAGAAATTGCTCGTTTCTTTAAGTAACCATGTCCCACTACCCTTTCTTGTTTCTGTGGAACAGCAGCAAATACATGTACAGTAAACCATAAAGGAAAAGCACTTCATAGACATCACAGATCCCAGTGGAAGCATCAACAGCAAAAGAACGATTTAGCATTAGGTCACATACGGTTACAGAGAGGGACCACAGAAGGGTGGGAAGTCTCTTGTTTTTTAGTTTTGAAAGGAGAAAAAAAGGCAATCTTGGACAGGACCCACTAGAGTACTGGGTTCAAATCTTGTATTGCTACAGTTGATCAACACACCTCAGAAAAGTTATTTAATCACCCCTCCATCTCAGTCACCCTGCTGTTACATGGAGATAACAATCCCTCCTATATCTCATCTTGATGGAGACCTATAAATGCTGCTATAATAAAGTCCAGACAGCCCTTTGCGAGTGTCTTGATTCATGTCCATACAGTAACCTATCTTACCCTATGAGAAGTCTTGGCACTCTGCAGAGCTTACCTTCGAAACACATACCCAAAAAGTTCATCTAGATACCGAATTTCCAAATTGCAAAAGTTCTTGCTTATTTAAAGACGGCCTATACTGCACCTTCCTAGGAAAAGGATGTATATTCCCAAACAAGCTCCACTGAAAATCCCCATTGCTAGCAGCAACACGGAATTCTGTACCACCAGGGGTTACTAGCTATAAAAATCTGGCAAAATAAATGTAGACATGTTTATATTCAGGATTTTTTTTTTTCTCTGCTTGCTCTCATTTTCTGCGAAAAAGCGATAGCAAAGTAGAAGTCTCAGTGATGCTTTTGACTGATCAGCTGGAGAAATTTAGATAAATTTGGCTTTTCATGGACTGCAGCTGTTGTTCTTTTCAGTGCCTTAATGCAATTTATCATTCAAATGTGTTGGCTTAGGAACGCCGCTCCAGTTTTCCTCTACCTCCTATCATTAATCCTAACAGTGTGAATCCAATTTCAAACGTTTGTTTCTTTTGTAGCATCCCACTTTGCTCCCCTTTGGTGTCTGCGGTGGTGGGGAGTTACGGCACGGAATCAGCTGCCATCTCTCTGCAGCCTTCGCACACTTTCTGCAACAAACAGAAAATCTTTCACAACCTCTGCCAAAAGGTTTCTCAGATGAACAGTGCCAAAGCCGGGCATCCAACCCACGGCAGACACATTGGCAAGGTGTTAGGAAGGACCCACAACAGAAAGTAAGGAGACTAAATCCATAACCGGCAACAAAAGCGATCCCTCTCCCACCCCCCGAAAAAAATTCAGCAAAATCCAAGCAAAACAACAACAGTAAAATTTTAGGGCCCAATTAGAAAGAAGTGGGCTCAGAGTCAAAAACTAACAGAACCGAATTTTAAATGAACTTGTTCATAATTGAGGGTTTTCAGGAGGAAAAATACCTGGTAAAATGGCACTGCCTGGTTCAAATTCAGCAATAATTCATTATTAAAGATGATATCTAATGACCATCTAGACAAAGCTATAAAGAATAAAGGCAAAAGCCCAACTCCTCTGAAAGAGTTTCTGTTACTATTTTATTTCCTGTTATGCAATTCATTACCTGGGTCAATATGGGTCATTACATGGTTTCATATCCATTTTAAAACTTCAGTTATCATTCTCATTACTGCATTTATTTATTTTGCTGTGGAGGAAATGGGCTTTATTTTCTTTTCTGCATAACTTGATACCTACAACTGGTTGCTTACAAAACTTTCACAGATTTGTTGTGTAATCACGAGCCAAATATTTGTGGCTTTTCTAAAAGGCTAGTCTAATATCCCGACCTGTAATTCCCTTACATTAGCTAGAATTTCTATCTTCTCCAAGTAAAATATTGCCACAAAATGTTGGCCCTTATTGGTTTTTATTTTATATTTCTATAAACCAAGATAAATGCCAAGAAGGTCAGTGAAGCCCCTGAGTATTAAAGTCACTCTGGCCTTATCCCCATGTACCACAGGGGGAATCGGGTCTCTGCTTCCCTTTTCACATGTTTTGTTCAGTGCCAAGGCTTGAAAGGAATCTGGTGTCATCAGCCTGATTTTCAAAAGGCAGCTCCATTACAAGGGAATAAGCTTATCGTTCTCCACATATACATCATTTTGCAATTCTAAGTTAAAAATACAAAATTTGGGTCTAGAATGAGAACAGGAATACCTTGAAAGCTGAGCATGTTTAGCCTCAAAGTCCCTTCCAAATTTCCCCGTGACACAGGGAAAAAGCCTGAAATGATTTTTTGACTTCAAGTCAAGATTCGGACTTGGAAAGAACCTCATGCAGCTTTAAAAATATCTTAGTAACTTTTTTTGAATCGTTATCTTAACTTAATGAACTCACACACTAATTACCAAGAAGTAGAAATACAGACACGCTTAAGAAAGGCTATTCTTGAGGTGTTACTGGCCCAGGCAGACGCAGAAGGAAAAGGAAATGTCATTAGAAAGTCTGAGGTTTTCCAAGCAGTTGTGAAAGCAGAAGTTCAGATAGTTTGGATAAGGTTCAGGTAAAAATTAATTAGGTGAGCTGGAGAACAGGAAAGAAAACTCTCTTAGCATGAGCTGAGTGAAGGGAGTGCTATGAGGGAAACTGCTCCCTGGCTTCAACAGAGCCTGGTATGGGAAGTCCACCTTCCTATCTATTCATCCCAGCTGGAGCTGAGCAGCGAGTGTGGGAACTTCTGAGTGCTCAATGTGGAGCAATGAACTCTTTCAGAATTTTTCCTCTCCTGAAACCTGCTGCCACCAGTGAAAGCATTATTTACAAAAGGGTCCATTCCAGGCAGCCTAGATCCAATACAGCTTTAAATCCTTAAGTCCACAGGTATCCATACGTGGATTTCACTCTTAGACCAGTGTTGCTATTAGCATCAGCTACTTTACTCCCCAAATAAAAAAATAAAAATCAGTGAACAACAGAATGTGTGAAATCTGGTTTTCTCTGGGTTTGTTTCTCATGGTCAGGTTCCCTCGTGTTTAGAAAGATGTAAGCTCTGATAAAAGCTTCTTCCAGTTTGGGGCACTATTAAAGGCTCTTTCATGTGGACACTTTGGAATTTAATACAGCATGAGCTCAAACCCCAGCCTTTTCCCCAGTGGAGACGCTAATAGGGTCTCTCTCCTCTACCTTGCTGCCTTTTTTTGACAAGGCATGTTGGAATTGTATAACTTTGAGACCTCTAACACATTTACTTGGAATTGTTCACTCGGTTGTTAACAGGAGGACAAAGATACATGTTAGTCTTAGTCCTTGAAGTCGGGACCAAGCTGTGCTCAGAAGAAAACATGGCCTCGGTTGGCACTTTTCAGAAAGGTTTTCCTGAAGGAAACCGAGACAGACAGAGTGGTCTTGGATTAGGACTGATAGCAGTGACCATGGCTGCACCCACCGCCCTCAGCTAACACTGAGATAGGCCCTAGGAAAAGCATGAATCCCACGTAAACAGCCATCCAGAGTAAATTGCGTCTGCTTAGTCCTAGATTGACTGAAATATCTCACTCCCACCGGAAAGACTGCAGCAAGTGTGCACACAAACAGGTTGACAGCCCATTTCACGGCTGGCAAGCGACTGCTCTCTACTTGTGCTCAAAAGCCAGCCTTCCCTTTGAAAGCAAAGGCTGCAGCTTCCCAGAAAAACTGAAACACTGCCTGAAGTCCATCAGTGGGACTTTTGCCTGAGCAAGGACTGCAGGCTTGGCCCATGCCCCATAGGTGAGGGATCCCACACCACCTCCCTTCCAGCATTCCTCTTTGCGAGGCACACGAGGACGAAATATGAAAACAAACCCTTGCAGCTGCTTTCTTCACGTCCCCACTGCAGCTGCAGGGAGTGGTTTTTCAGCTCTGTGTTGCTCTAAAAGCACTTCAAAACGAGGCCAAAAGCAACTATATGCACTTTTGTTCATTTAAAATGTTCTCAGTTGCATTATCAATCACCAGCTGAGGATATGGACAGACTGTCAGTCAAGCCAGGAGTTATGGTTGTCTTATGCAGGATGTCTTTCCCCCATGCGCTCTTATACTAGGTTCCATTTGCTACTTTTCCTGTTTAATTAGTGTGAAATATCTCTACCCCTTATTATTTAAAAAATCTGTGTCTACAGACTGGGGTTAAGTTAGCTGATTGTTAACAGTATAAATGAAAGGACTGACCCCTACATGCAAGAATTCAGCTGTAGAGGAAAGCTTTAGCAGTAGGATTTTATGTAATTTACACATTTTTTTTTGAGACCTTTTTTATGTCACTGCTGACATAAAGGGCTGTAACATAAATACGAATAGAATAAGAATCAGTCCCGTGAAGTTCTTCCAGATTCTTGACTGATGGATGGTTTCTCCGGGACATTCTGGAGAGATATACTGATGTCTCCAAGTGCTAGTGTTAGCTTATTCCTCCTCAGAATACAAAAACTCCAGCTATCAACCAACAGGAGACTTCTGCAGTAATAGAGAACATGCTCAATTTTACGAGTGAACTTCTTATTTTTGGTTTCAACATCCACTCAAAACATCAATGAGAGGAATGAAATGTTGAGGGAGACAGAAGACGGAGTCTCAGCTAGCCTCAATCAGCAGCAAAGTCAGCACTAACCAAGGATCTTCATGACATTGCCAAAACAAACTGCTCTGTGGCCAGAGAAGAAAGTGGTCTAGAATGTTTGATACATTTGATAACCTCCCTAAACAATAGCACAAAAATGCACTGCTAAGGGTATTTTTATTCTCAAGATGCAGGGTAATTGAAATATACAACCTCTGTTCAGCAGCAACTGGGGAGTGTTCAGGCAAAGGACTGTCTAAAATCAGATAACTGCAGTCAGTTGGGATGTTTTCTTCACTAGCGTCATGCCTTGTGTTACCAACAACCTGAGTTTATTTCCACCCAGTTTTTTTACATTTAGGAGAAAAAGTACAGTAGGCTGAGAATAGAGCGATGAAGAAAAACTGAATAAACCTAACATCTAAGGAACAGCTATTCTTCCTACGAATATACACATTCACATGCAAATAAGGACAGCCAATACTCAGTTCTGTTTACAGTGTAAACTTGATACTAGTTATTCTCTGCTTAAACTAGTTCTGTCATCCAGTCAGGGTGCAGAGTAAGTATTGCATGAGACAGACAACCAAATCCAAACATAAGGCACAAAAAGCTACTCATCAGAGCACATACTTTGCATACAGCTCAGGATTTGTTTCCTTAAATCACTGGGCAAGTGTTTGTAAATAAGGAACACACCTGCTATTGTCAGGACCAGCTAAGAAATAGGAAGAGATCATTAAATCAAATCGTTTACTGAAAAAAGAAAAAATTGATTCAGCAGCTCTGATAATGACAAAGATGACCTTTGCCAGTCCTCAGGTGGATTCGAGTTTTAAACCCTAAATAAAGACTGTTTCAGCTCTAGCAGCTAGAAAAGAAGAGCACAAAGTCTGGAAACTGATACTCATGCTTTGCTTCTGACCTGCTCTTTATCTCTAGAAAGTACTAGACCTGTGCACACGCAGCCACCTACACAGTGGATGTTGTAATGATTATCCACCTGGCACAGGGACAGGGCTGAGATTTACCTCGTTAGCATATGAAGATTGGGGAGATGGGGAGAACTTGATGAAGTTGTGAGCATAAATGAAAACTGCTGCTGTTTACTGTATTCAAAAAATACCTTTCAGTTGCTAAATGACTGAATGGGGTAAATAGTTCAACGTGATTTCAGATGTCTCTGCCAACCACTCGGTGCAGTTTGATTCTTATCATTAACCTGTCTTCATCACGCAGGTGCTCCTTCTGTAAATGAAGAAAGGGAGGAGTCTGCAGAAGCTATTAGGAACAGAGTTGACTACATTCTTGGTCATGAATAAGGCGCCTGAAAAACACAATTTTGTCTACTCCCCAAACCACCTAGGGCTAACGCACGGCTTGTTCCCCAAAGAAGAGGTGTGAATATACCTCAGCCAACACCGCTTATGAAGTGTTCATTTTGAGCATCCCCCTTTCAAGACCTGTGAAGTCTGACTTACACACTATAGTCATATATACTATATGTAGATCCTGAATGAATGACTTGTAATTCTGGAGTTTGTGTTAAATTTTAATTTCTGACAGAACAGCACACAAAGCCAGGTAGTAAACCTCTTGTTCACGTGAGGAAATAGCTATTTTTGCAAGAAAAGTGAACCTCTACCTACTAAGTACAATAGAAAATGTCTGAAAACAGTGAAGAGGAAAGACACAACACTGTGACTACCTCAAACACTCCTTTAGAGATTGACTAAGCACGTAGGACTTCACTACTTGGAAACACCAACGTTAACTATGTACTTCTGTAGTTCATGTTTCTGAGGGATTTACAAGATCCTAACGCATACAAATTAGATTTTTTCCCCCTTTTTCTGGCTTTAAAAACCAATCAATCGATTTACCTCATTCCTGCTGTAAGCCATCTTGTCTCCCTTTCTCTCATTCACTGTCAATTAACAAAAGCACACAGGATACATCGGTATGGTTGTGGACTGCAGAATTCCAAACTATCAGTCTGGTTTAAAATTCTCCTGTCCACCAAAGCTCATTTTTAGTAAGAGGAGATCAAGTAGAGGTAAATGGATCACATCTGAGCAACTCACAATGTTACACGCAGATACTTCAGAAGCCTACACCCAGCAAAGGAAGGAAAAAAGAAAACAGGCAGAAAAAGCAGGGAGGACCTTGTCAGAGCTCAGAAGTAAAGAGAATGGAGGAGCAGGTTTGCAGATGCTTTAAGGCAGCATAGGTTGGCACTGCAAAGCCATGCCCTGTATCAGCACAGTCTGCCTTGATTTAAAAGCAGGCATTTGCTTCTGCAAAGCCTTATGGCAGCATTTTTGCTCAGATAGAAAATGTTCATGTTGCCAGAGCAGAAAATGTCCTTTTTCATGGGAAAAGCAATTGTTGATGCTGGCAATTGACTGAGGCTTACAGCCAAGGGTTTAACATGGCAGCATTCTTTTGCCTTAAGTGGATTCTTGGACCCCTACTCTGTTGCAAAAGAGGTCCGCGTGGAATATGTGCTCTCCAGCCTAAAAATGGAGCTCTCCTCCCTCCTCCAGCGCAGGCGGTACCACAGACTCTTGCTTAGCTGGTCTAACAGCTGGGATACAGCATGGGTCCCTACCAGAATTTGATCACCTGAAATGAAAGTGTTAACATGGACTTGGAAGCAAGGCTGGTATTTTGTTATCTTTTTGCAAAGTGAATTCTTAGTTATGAACCGAAGGCATTACGGGGAAGGAAAAGGCCACTTGGCCTAATAAACTTTCCCCCTTTGGGGTTAGCTGAACACCACCTCCTTCAATCCCCCCTCTCTCTCTGCAGAAATAAAATATGTCTCCTTTCCTCCTGAACTCATTTATAAAAGCTTGATTTAAGGGCCTAACTTGGCAACATGTTCCATATGTCTGTTATTCTAGGAGCGCGCAGGCAATGGGCCAAACACAGAGCTCGTGCAATGGGCACAATTCTCCCCGCTTGCTACGGGAGTTGTACCCGCCTTTGCCTGGGTTTAATTTGCTCCAGCTTGCCTATGGTTACAGAAGAGGGCTGGGGATGAGGAAAGCTGAGTCGCATTCCCCGCTCTGCCAGAGGCTTGCCGTGAGACCTAAGGGAAAACAATCTCTTGGCTTTGTTCTGCCTCAGTTTACACAGGCTCTAAGCTACTCATCCCCTCCAAGGGAGCTCTGTGAAGCTTAATTAATAATGGCAACTACTAAGTCCCTTCAGAAGACAAGCGAGAAATACCATGCATACTGTAAGCAAAGGGGCAGTATCAAAACCAGGGCAGCTACATAAAAAAACCCTGCCTTACAGAGACTTATTAGAAAGAAGGGTTATTTAAAATTAAATTAACTTCTGGACCAAATTCTGCAGACTCTGGCTTTACAAGCACAAACTGTTTCAGTGAAATCTAAGAGAATATTAACATGAATAAAAATATGCATGAAGGTGTTTACAGGGGCAGGCTCTGCACAACTGATCCTGACTACATAGAAGAGTAATTACAGAAATCAAGTTGGTAGAAACAGATCTGGAGAAGAAAACTGGGTAGCAGTGTGTTTACTAGTAGCTTTTTGTTCCTGCGATTATTGCAGAAAACAAAGAGCAGCTAAAAACTTTACTGCGGGGAATTTCAGAACAAGACAGGACTGATCTTTTCCCCAGCTTCTCAATGCAGATGATGCTCCCTTACAGAGGATTTTATGCAGCAAAGTGAGACTGATTCGACACTGCAATTATCCCAGAGCCTGCTCCTTTTTCACTAACAATATGAGACACCTCAGACATGCCACCGCTGACCACAAAGAGGTCATCAAAAGAGAGGAAAGACTGTGCTCAGAAGCTCCCCTCCTGGTGACCCCACTGCTAGATAGTCCTGCGGCCACCTTTAACAGAGCTGCCAACCCATGCCCCTGCCTTGAAGGCTACTACTACCACTAAGGCTATGCCACATTGCCCTGGTGAGACTGGCAGGACTGAGCTACCTGGCCTGGTAAGGAGATAGCGTCAAGCCTCAAACTCTCATACTTCACAGAGGGCCAAAAGTATGGAGAAAAAAAAAAAAAAAAAAAAAAAAAAGAGTTTTGCCCAGCTACGAGTTTGCTTTGCACCCCACCACATAAGCAAAAAAATGCTTGCCCACGTCCAGCACTGGTCTGTTTTGCACACCGTGCCCTACCTCCCCTTGCAGGGGGACCACATCCATCATTGCTGCTTGCTTTGGCAGCCCCCCACTTCGGGTACTGGGATTTCTCTGTCTACCTTGCAGCACTGGCGAGCAGTAAAGCGGTGTTTGGAGAACGCTACCCCTGCTCGCCGTCACATTCATTCACTGTGTGGTGAAGTCAAACCCATTGTGAACGGACTAAAAATCATCTCAACTGTCAGCAGAAGGATTTACACAACTTGCTTCTCTCCCTCGAAGAGTGATTGCAGTGTGAAAACATGCTGTTCAGCCAGTAGCAGCGTTAGCTGTTTTCAAACAGAGCAAGCTGGGGGAAGGGGAGAGTTTGAAGGGGAAAAAAAAAAAAAAAAAATCCTATAAAGAATTTCTTTTAGGTGAAGCCAAATAGACATTTTCTCTAAATCCAATAGACCAGCTTCCCCATGATTTTTTTTTCTTGCACCCTCCCCCAGAACTCCCTCCCCACAGGTGGCAGATATTAGACCCCGCACACCTCCAGCAGATGCAGCAGCCCATCACTGGCGGTCTCAGACTGCCCTCTACAGTCTCCTCACCCACCCAGCTCCGCAGCTGGTCTCCAAGCTGAAGACCTGCCAAATCTGTCAGAACTTGTGACATATTAAAGGTACCGGAGTGTCACATATCAGGCAGATAAGCCAGTAATAGTGAGCCATCCGCTTGGGGAAACGGATAGCTCAGAGAGGGTCTCTCCACTTGGACTTCTCCAGTACAAGAGATGATCCTGCAATCATTATTCATTACCATTTCTTCCGCTGACTGATTCCTCCTTCATCCTTAGAAAGGCTGGGGAAGAGAGTGTAGATCACAGCCGACCTCACCAAAGGAGAAATCCCTGAGAAGAAATGAGTCACCTCCTCACCACCCACTCCCACCCCTGCACTCCTTTGACATGTCATTTTCCCCACCACCTCGGGCACAAGCGCAGCTCACATTTTTCAAGTGTTTCTTCCATCCCTAATTACACTCCCAAGTATCTTAAGAATAAAGTTGGTGTTTAAGAGATGGCAAGTTTGCCTTGACCTTTAATGTTGGTGACTTTCAAAAGCTATTACTGTGTCCCCTGATATTCCCTCCGCCATGATTTCTTTCTGTAGCATCAGGTTATTGCTAAGTGGCAAAGAGGGATGGTGGCAGATAAGAGAGGAAAGAGGCCTGATGATTTTTTATTTTTAAAGAGAAGGGAGGGAGAAGGCCACATACCCTGCAATACAGATTTGTTGCAAGAACAAAAATGTACCGAAATGGGGACTCATGGAAATTAAATGAAAAGAAAAACCTGTAAAACCAAGGACAGATATCACAGGCCATAGACAAAAGAAGAATTAAAAAAACCCCCAACACGTGTGTGCGTGTATAAATATACACACCATGTCTTCATTAAACCCAGATAAAGTTTGTACACCTTCCCCATGGTGGCTGGCAAGAGCTTGTGTCCCAGAAGAATGGCTTTAATCTCATTTCAGACTCAATAATATAGTGCCAGATGTTCTTGGAAATCTATTTTGCCCCTGTACATTGTGCAATTAACCTTTCAGTTTCCCAGAGATCAAATTAGAGCTGTGGAAATGTTTCCAAACCTCTCTCTTAATGAGAGAAGCATGGGGTGTTTGAACCAACCGCTGAGCCATTTTCCCAGCCCTCTGCTCCTTTGGATGTGCCAGGAAGGATGTCAGGACAACTAGAGATGCCATTGTTCCACTTGGGGGGGGTGGGGAGGTGGACAGGACAGAAATACAAATAGTCCAGGCTAAAAATATTTTATCAAGTTCCTGAGTTCAGAGCTTGATTATAAGCAGTGCAACTTAAAGAACTCCATTTCCTTTGATTCCAGAAATTTTCTACAAATTATGGGCATCTTTTTCCAGAAGGAAATGGAAAGCACAGCATTTCACCCAGAGTCACATTATACTCACAGCTCTGTGTGGCAGTAACAGGGTAAGGATGCTGGTAAGCCCACAGACAGCAAACTGACAACTGGTCCAACAAGCAGATTTTTCTGGGTAAGCACATCCGTGTGGGCAAAGCTCTGCTGGTACCAGGTCACGCAGATGTGACAGCAGCATGAGTTTGCTCCTAAGACCAATGCCTAACTCGGGACAAATAATTTATCACACTGATGGCCACATCCTGGGTGCAGAGACGCAGCTTCTTACCTGCCCAGTTAATTCAGCATCCACTTGGCCTGAGTGGACTCCAGGCTGACTGAATTCCGATTTCAGTATTACCCAGGCCTTTTTAAACTCTGGAATCACTTAGGTGCTTTTGCATCCTATTTCTGAACATGAAATTACAAGTAAGCTGCTGGAAATGATAAAAAGGGGCTTATTATTCAAGAAAATGTAAAAAGGTTAAAATTTAAGCACAAGAAATTTTCCTATAGTGACCAGGAGCAAACACTGAACCTGAGACATGAGAGATTTAAAAGACCCCTGACAAGTACTTCTTAGGCAACCCAACACATTAAATCTCTCTATCATCTTCTTAATTCCATCACCTGGCATTCGCAGCCAGCCACAGGAAAAGCTAGAAAGCAAACAGAAAGGTAGCAGTAGCTCAAGAGCACATAAAAGGTTGCTCGGTCTTAGGGTTTTATTTACTCACAGGTATTGACAGGATGTTATCCCCATAGCTTGAGAGAGAGAGAAAAGTGTTTGTTTGTGTTAGCAAATATCTGCTGGTTCTAAAATATTGACATAGCAGAACCTCAATGTTTTCATTCAAAACTTTCACTGTAGGACCCATCAGTAGAATATGATCTATGCATCAAGTATAAAGTCAGAATTTTGATTGTAAATTTAGCTCAAAACCACAGTGAGCTAGATAAAATAGAAGAGCCTGACCAGGAGAAAACTTTAACTTTTCAATTACAAGATGGCATGTGTGCACCTGTTTATTTATGAAGCTGCTACTATTGTTTTAATGTAAACAGGATTCAAAGTCCACTGGCAGTTAGGAGGGGCCAGTCAAAATGATTTCAAAGAAACCTCCTTAGAAAAGTGCTGTTCTATTCAGGGAAGCAGTTCCTGTATCATGACTGAAGCGCCATTGAAAAAATAAACAAGTATTTTTATTACAAGATGATAAAAGGGTTTGAATAGAAAAGCTGGCCAGATATGAAAACAAACTTTCACATGTAAGGGCCTTTGATACACATGATTTACTCTGATGACAACAGACCACACTGGGATGTGCTGAAAGCTTATTAATATTATACAAAAGACTTCTGTTTATCACTTGCCGGACTGCATGGGAGTTGCAATAAGCAAGCAGCAACACGACTGGTGCCCCGTCTTTAGAGCTGCATAATGAGGGGAGGGTTAGAAAATACTCCTGGTGCAAATAACTGAAATGAAACCCACTTTCAAAGTCAAAGCACAGTGATGCTGATGTTACGAGCACCGCTCAGAGGTCTGAAGTTTTGAAGGTTCAGCTCAGTACCCAAAAGATTCAATCTTCATTTCAACCCCAGAAGAATGGCAGTTTCCCAGTCAGGAGGCTCAGCTGTAGTGATTTGGTGCCGCATACGCTTTTTCTCCCCCTGACAATCCCGAGGCAGAATTCAGTACTGGACGATTTTTGTTTGACCCAAAAAAGCTCAGATTTAACTGAATGAGGATGGAGCCACTGTAGATGGCCACAACATGAGCCTCTCATGTCAAAACTGGAAACAGGTCTCCAGGATTGCCGTGTCTGCCCATGTACATTCCCACCGTGGGTGTCTCAGGGGCTAAAATTCCAAATGGGCACGGGAAAAGGATGGTGCCTTGGGGTGAGCCACCCAGGCTCTGGCCTCAGGCTTGTTTTTATCCATGTCCTATAAATACCATTTGCAGGAAGGGATAATAGTAAGTTTCTATTTGGAAAGCCAAAAACAATTTCTAGGATTACTGTAAAATATTAACACCAAAACTCTAAAAACTCCTTCATTCCTAGCGGGGAATGACACCAGCCTGCAGCACTGCAGGGCTCGTTGCAAACCCGAAAGCCACTAGAAATTAATCTCATTTCTTATTTGATAAAGCACACAATAGGAATAGGAAGCCTTTTGTCAATGACAGCATTGGTGATAAAGTACAGTATTATTTCCCCACACCTTTCCCAGATGGACATCATTTGATCAGCAATATCGGTCATCGGAAATCTTCACACTGGTACCAGCACGCTTGTGGTCAGACAAGGAGGAAGAATCTTCATTGCCCCTCTTTTTTTCCTGCTAAAGAGGATCCCCAGTTCAGGGCTTTTAGAGCACTTTCCCTCAGCTGAAGGACTCACAATGTCTAGTCAAAGAGTATTAGTCACAGCAACAATTTAGTGACAGATTACTTCTTTTCCTGACAGATAAAGTCATGTGCAGAGCTTTAAAGGGGGAAAAAAAAATCAGCAAGTAAAAACAATCTTCAAAAAGTCACTGTTTTCATAAAAAGCTTGAGGTTCCATTTTTTTCAGCAAATCTTCAAAAAGGCTGCCTAATACAAAACATTGGCTCTCCTCACCAGGCTTCTGGTAGGTTGGCCACCTAATTCTGCCACAGGCACCAGCAAGGCCACCAGCTGCAGCCAGCCCTTGAAACATCTCCCAGCTAAAGCACTGGACCCCTGGGTAGACATCTGCCCAAGGCCAGCCAGCCAGCACCATCCAGCCCACCATGCAGAAGCTCAGAGCCACATCTCAGAAGGAGCCAAGATGCCTACAGTGCGAAAACTAAGCAGTCCTTGTTCAAGTAAGAGCTGAGACATGGCAAAATACTAGCAGGCTTTCACAAAGCTTTTCTGTTCACAGCCCATATAATTATGCTGTTCTGTGAATAAAGGGAGACTCTTTCTCTAATGTAATAAATATGTCAACTTTTAAGAATATTATAACCATTTCAAAGGGAGAGGAGGAAAACAAATAATTGGAAAAGACAGAAAATGGCCATATTCTGTGTAAAATGTGAAATAATGCTGTGCCTATGGCCACTGCTACATCCTGTCATACAAGAAGCCCAAACTGGTTTTTGTAGGGGGTCTCCTACACAAAACTACCCTGCAAGGACAAGCCACATCTCTGTATGTCTTCCAGCTGGCGCAGAAGCAGCAGTAAGGTAATCAGGAGAGATTCAGACCTTGCCATGAAGGTGGTGGGCCAAATGAACTGAAGATGCAGAGCTGTAAATGATACATGAATGATTATTCCAAATGCCATGACACTAACATTAGGTGAACCGGAAGAGCTGAGATCCTTCCAGTAAGACCTGCTGCCATTTAACAGAAATGCTTCTATTAGTTTCAGTGGACCTCAGATCAGCTAAAGGAAAGTATTCATCAATAAATAAAATGCAGGTGAGTTTAATTACCAGATTTCCCCATCTACTTGAGAAACATATTTGTACAAGGATCCAAGACACCCGATTGATTCCTCCAACACCAGGGTCCCCTGAGAATATGATGGTGATTTTCAAAACTATTTGAAAAATTTTGAAAACAAATACTATCGAGTTGATATACTCCTTGTACTAAGAAATGTGGGTCCTTCTGAGAAATCCCAGCCTGAACAGGTCAGACTCAGCCCAGACAGCGCACACAATGGAGATACATTTTCAGATACATTCAGCGTAGAACAGAAAAGCCCCATGGTCTTCTTACTTACCCAGGAAATTATTAAAACGTGGAACAAATTATTTCTATGTAAATTATGTAAAACCTTAAAGGATAGTCTAGAGAGAAGAAAGGGAGGGGAAAACAGAACATCCATTTACACATGCTTCAGTCCTAGGGCTGCTGGAGGGGTGCACAGTTTGAGCCACACACAGATGATAAAAAGCAGACAGCAGTGCCTCCAAACAGCACAGTACAAACACTTACACTGTGTTGGAAACTTCTGGACTCAGTGGGCTTTTTCTTCTGTATCTGAGCCACGTATCACAGCAATTAGCATATCACATCAACAACCACACATAAGCATCACTATTTCTGCTGGGGCCACTGAAGTAGCATTAAGCACCCTGTATTATCACTCTGAAAAAGACAGGGACACCCAGTTCAGGGGATGTCCTTGGTAGTGAGGTTTTAAAGCCTCGCTGTTAAATGCACCGAGACCCAGCTTCTAGACATGTATATTTAGAGTCTCTATTTGTCCTTAAATAGAATTCAACCTGTAATTAACAATTTCGCTCCATGAATTATGCTTCTTTTTCATTTGTCCACAGATGGATTACACAGACATCATTCAACATTACCATAATTTATTTCCTGATAATTCAAACAGTTTCTGTCAAGATCCCTGACTGCAGCTGGTCAGTAGCACATCTTTGCAAATGTTTGACTTTGGAAGTCTGACCAATTTTGACTGGATGCAGACACTCAGATGAAGGATTTGAAATCTCTTCCCTTTGAATAACTTCCAATATTCATTTAAATGTGAGGTTTCTGGGAATATTTGGCAAAATTATTCTTCTTCTAGAAATATTATTCTAAAGTTAATATAAAAGGAGCATAAACTAATGTAATTTTAAAATACAGGTATTTGTAGATTATTTATCTGAGTTTATGTTATTCCAAAGAATGCTATCATTTGTCCTGGTTTCATCATAAAGAAATTCTGCGACCTCAGAGCAAAAGGAAACAGGGAATAAAATAGTTCCATCAACTACAGTCATTCAATAAAACAGCAGGCTCAACTGGTATTTTATCAACTTGCTTTTTGTTGGGATTTTTTTTCCTTCATTTTTCACATTGTCAATTGAAAATAAACTGTAACTACGTAAGGAAGAAAGATAAGTACAATCAGCTCTTGTTTCTCCATAGATGAAGTCTCCAGACAGGGGGCCACGAGAGCAGAGATGCTGTAGGCAGTTCCTCATGAGCTGAAATCAGTCTGGAAACGCTCTCTCTGCTCACTTAAAGCCAGGTTCTGCAGATTTACCAGCTCAGGCCAATAACACTGGACCTCTGCAGTTTGTCTCAATGATATTCCTTTTCCCGGTTACACTATTGCTGTATGTATGCTCTGATAGCTGAAGTTGCATAAATATATTGCACCGAATACATTTTTTCTTTATGTAGGTTATTCCAGCTCTCCCCTGCCCATTGCCCCTGCTAACCAAAAGTTGAGTGCACCTTGCTGGAGTGCCTTTGGCATTTCAGAATTTCATTAGATTTCATACACTTGAATTTTCATACAAAGAAACTAACTATAAAGATTCAAGCCACACTGCCATGAGCATCCTAGAGCAGAGCCCTGAGGGAGGGCTCAAAAGAAGACCATGACACTACTCTTGTTAGTCGTGGTTGGAAAACCCTGCCTAGGCTCCAGCTGCACAAGCGGTGCAATCTCTTTACATGTGACCTGAGTCCAATGTAAGACCCAGGAGAAAAACCGTCTCCAGCAGGAACAGAGTCAAGATCAGCTGAGTTTTGTTTCTTCTAAAAGCCATGAATCTGACTTAAATATGTTCTGGGCTCAAAGCATAAAGCTGGAAGCCCATCCGTTTATGACTTTCTACTCCCTTCCAAAGAACCGCTTGAGTATTTGTTACGCTTCCTTTGTATTTGTCCTGGGATGGCAATTTACCAAGTTCTCATCCATTTCCTGAGTAAAAGCACCCACTTCCTAATTAAGAGAAACCAATTTCTTGTTCTCAACAAAACAAACAGCCACACCTCTTCAGGACAACACAGTAATTTTTTTTCTTTCAGCATATACTCTGCAGATTAGACTCTGACCTGAAACAGCACTACTCTTCCCATCAGCGCTACTCCAGCTCGTACCTGAGCTTGCTAATTCACTGAAGGAAGCCAGAGCCCAGATACTCAGTATAAACTTGGGACAATTGCAGCAATTCTGCAGGAGCGCTGCCAATTTATAGTGACTAGGGATGTGGCCCAATATTTTCCAGCTACTTATTGAGAGCAGAATAGCAAGACAGCCCCTTACAGCTGGGAGGAGTCGTCAAAGCTTTGCATGATTCTTGATGCTTTCAGCAAGCCGACGTCACAGCAAAGGTAGCTTCCGAAAACTACCACAGCATCTCACAGCACCTCACACTCCGACCTAGTGAGGTGTGTGAACAAGGCTCCTCTTCGACCTCAGCCACTGCATCACCTCCTGGGACACGATGGGGAATCTGGCACCACACCACTCTGTGTCACATCCACGCCATGGGCCAACACAGTCCAAAGCCTCTGCCTAAGGCCCACCTAAAACTGGCGCCTGAGACACGGCTTGTGCCTGAGCCATTTTGACAGTCCAGGCTCAACAGAGAGTTTAGGCAGAACTGTAAATTCATTAAGAATTATCACCTTTATTATGCAATCCATAAAGAGATGTCTTACCACCAAATTAAAACAGTAAGACAGATTAAATAATTAAAACTTCTTTCACTGTAAATTTCTGCAAATCAGACTTTCCATCAAGACCCTTGGTACTATCAGCTCATGTTTCCAGCATCAATTAGTAACTGCAAAATGGGAATCTCCATCAAGTTAAAAAAAAAAAAAAAAAAAAAGGCACGCTTTTCTGAAGTGCTGAGTATTCACTCTCTGAAAATAAAGAAGCCCCTTCAAGAAGAACCATTTCAAAGCTGAGGTATAGTCATTGCTGAAAATGTAGGCCCTTATATTTAGCAAAACATTATGAGAATTTCCATTTCCTTGTTGAGAAGGACATAACCTTACCTGTGCCTTGACAGTGGTGTAACCTTCACTTGACATGTCAACCTGGCAGCAGCCAAGGGGAACACAGTGAGCTTTAAGAAACTCCATCTTTGGGAGGTTGAACAACAGACTGGACTTCTTACAAGACTTCAGCTGCAAAGTGTTAATTATATCATCTTTGAGTATGCCACTATTAGGACTGCAGGGTACTCAATTAGCTCTTTTTTCCTTTTTATTTAATGGCATTACAGTATGATTGGTAACACAGACATCCCCACTGGCTGCATGGGTTGCACTTATGCCACATGAAAACCAGAAAATTTGTAACATAAAATCTGGCTGTTTGCCAGATTTCTACAGGGCATTAGTAACAAACTGGTGAAGCTCATTAAAAAAAAAAAAAAAAAAAAAAAAGAAAAGAGAGAGAAACCTATAACCATTAAAAGTCCATTAAGCAGCATGTCATTTTGTAAAGCTAAATAGCCCACAGTAATCAAAAGCATATGAACCCCAGCTGGGTTACCCAGCAAATTGTTTCGATTTAGGGGGGAGAATTCATCAAGAAAGATTGCTCCTCGGATTGGGTTGATTTTTCTCCTTCAGTTGCTGGCTCCATGTCCCATTATAATTACAGTGATTGATGCACCTTGCAGACAAAGGTGAAAAGTGACCAGAATAGCCAGAACATCTGCTCAAATCCAAGCCATCGCTAATGGGGAAACTCTGTAGAAAGGCACGTCACTTATGGTTATGCCACCATCACTGACCAGCTACACAGGAAGCAACTTCTTTCCCATTTTCCTCCTCACCTAAGTTGCACACGGGTTATCAATCAGCTTTGCCCATCCCCGCCCCTTAAGTAAAATGAGCAAAGTCACTGTCATTACAGTTTGACATGAAGAAATCAAGTGCTGATGGACTGTCAACCAAGAAAGAAGAAAAGGAAAAGAAAAACCCACAGAGGATGAGTCTTTAGTAATGGTAATTACCATGCACCTCCTCTTCCAGTGACAAACACACATAGTCACCTCCTCCTAGAATATGTGAGCAACACCTCTCCAAGTCTCTGCTTGGAGAGCAGCATAACATCACGAACTAAGCCTTCATGTTTGCCCTCTCTGCACCTCATTTGCCATGGTACTTCCGTAGGTATCTTTTAAAAAACTGCTCCTTAGGTCTCAATTCAGCAAGGCATGGCAGCACGCACCTAGACACAAGCATGTTGCAGTGAGACTGTTTAGCTTCTTAATCCAATATCATCTAACAGCTTGCTGAAGTGGGACTGCAAGTTCTCTCTGCTCCCAGCTGTATAACAGAAATTACTCCTCTCTACAGAATTTAAAGCCAGGTCACTGCCCAAACCAAAAGACAAGAAACTAATCTATCAAATGACGCAGTTCTGCCACAACCTCCATTTTCAGATGGGTCTTTCAAGATTTTTCTCAAGGCTTTTAACACAGGTGATTCTTTTAAAGCCACTCCATTTTATGTTATGGGGGTGACTAAAAGTTTCATTACATTGAAAACTTGAATTGACCTGCCTGAGTGCACAAAAATAGCACGTTACTTCTTTATATGCAAGGTCTTTTAGAGTAGCTGGACTCAGACCTTTGATCTGTCCCAAGAATTTACACTTCTAACTCCTGGAAGAAGCAGCAGTTTGGAAATTGTTACTTTATGGAAAGTCCATGAAACTTAAAGCCAAAACTCCAACCTCTCCGTTCTGGAAAGTCATGCTGTCCTTGAATGTTTTTACAAGAGAGTAGAGTTTTTAGGGCACCCGAAGGGCTTGCAATCATCCAACGGCTAAAATGCATCATCTCTATCTGAAGATGAATTTGAGAACCTGCAGCACCGGTTTCAAATCTGTAGCCTCTTTGTAAAAAAGCATATGCAGCCCTTTAAGCACGGTGTTTATTTTCACAAGACATCTCAGTTAAGCCGGAAAGTTTATTTACAATGGAAGTCTGCTGCTGAAGAAGAGCTTTAGATGGGACATAGCTGAACTGCCAATACTAAAGTACAGCAGTAAATCATCCAAATGCTGAATTTCTTCCAGTGCACTTCCCATTGCGAATAACAGGATGCAAATGGAAAAATCATATGACATCTTAAGATCAGGAGACTTGGGTTGCATTTGTTTTAACTGCTGGATGTGGTCACTGTAAAGCGTACACAGATGCTGTTCCTCAAATGTCGATGTTGGCTCACGGTTAAGAATTAAACAAGAAATAAAGCAATACAAGAGAGTCACTCACTCCTCTGTTCTTTGTGGCCCGACAGTGCACAAAGAGACCTGACAGAACTTGAGTTTTTACTACCAAAAAAAAAAAAAAGATCACACTGTAATTTCAGAAGTGGTCCTTCTTCATCAGCCATTTCTATCCATTACCTCCATGAGTGCCTACATCTGCTTTATAAAGATGGCGCAAAACCCAACTATTCCACCAACACCTTGAAACCTCCTTTCAACGCTTGAACAAAACCCCATGTTACAAGCAACCCCGGCTTTGATTTTTTGTTTCACAAAATCAACCTCTGAGAAAACAAATGGCTCCTTCAGAACAACTCCTGCTCTGTTTCCAATGGACAGCAGCTCTGGCACTCACCCCTGGGGCCCACAGCCCCCATTTCCACTCACCCAGCACCAGCCCATGGTCCCTTCCAGGCATCCTGCCTGCCTGGCAGGCAAGAAGCAGCACGTGCCATGTGGCTGCTGCTTTCACCTTGCACAGGAGAGTCTGATTCCCTTCTCTCCATCCACTCACAAGTTTTCCCCAAAGTCCTAGAAGCCTCAGTCCCCGTGAGGCCTCTGCCCCTGTGTCGTATTAGTGGAGTAACAGGTTCAAAAGTTATTAGAGAGGGACTTGTGCACAGACAAACAGAGGGACGGACAGCTCAATCACAAACCTTCTCTTTACAATGTAACAGAACAACAGAAGTATCCTCTATTTCGGTCTCCAGAATGTGAAGTTTTACAGTCTATTTTATTAGCTATTGAGGGAGGCAGTAACTAAGCTGTAAAAACTGCAATGAATGACACTAAACTGCTTAAAAGACTGTTTGTTATAGGAAGCACACACATTTATGCATGCATATCTGAATAACCCAGATTTTTTGCATCTGCAAAGCTGTAGTGGGAATTTTGTAACTATCGGTCCCCTTATGGCAATTTGACATACTGAGGGGGAAAAAAAAAAGATTAAATTCAGTAGGACAAGTGTAAGATAGGCAGGAATAATTAACTGCAAAAATAAAGAGTGGTGATCAGTTGTTGGAGAGCACATCTTTAGAGAGGCAGAGGGGTACAGCTGATCCTGAGCAGGACATGGAAACAGGGAATACTTTGCACTGGGATTAATAAACAGAAATATAACTTCTAAGATACCTGAAGCAATCTTTCTGTTATACCCCTGGCTATATCTTAGCTGGATACCTGGTCCGGTTTTGAGCCATGTATCTTAAGATAGATGTAGGTCAATTGGAGAGAAGGCAGAGATTTGGGATTATTTAGCCTAAAGAGTAGAAGGCTCAGGGGAGATGTGATAACATTTTCAAGTCCGTGGCACATTAGTGCAGAGAGGAAGGAATCATTTGTCGCTATATCTTTGGAGTAGGATAACAACCAGTGGGCTTATATTACAGCAAGAAAATTTCAGGCTGGCATTTACAGTAATAAGAATAGCAAAGTGCAAGAACGGAAGGCCCAGGAAAGCAGCCGGGCAGCTGCTCCTGGAGATCTTTCAAGAAGTTGTTAGACAAACATGCCAGGTATGACACAATTTTTGTTGATCCTGCTCTGAGGTGGGGAGACATAGATAACATCCTGAGGTGCTGCCCAGCCCTACTTAACCGGTTTTAGTATGGAATCAGTCAGAGAAAATGGACACAGAAAATACTTTTAAAATATTCTTTCCCCTTCTTTACTTTTTTTCCCACAATTTATCACCTCAAGAGTAGCTGATTTCAACTTCAATCTGAGTGTTGGGCAAAGTTTAAGATTTTATTTGAACTGAACTGACTCTCTTCTTCCTTCCACAAGCATGAAGCCAAGACAGCTTGTGGTATAAAAGAAATGCTACAGCTAAATTAGGCCTACAATATACAGAATTGAGTTCTACAAACGTGATGCAAGTTTACACATAAGCCATTCTGTTGGACTTGCAGAAAGGCATTAGTATCTTTGCAAGACAGAGGACATGATTTCTACTTCCTCTACCAGCACACAAACGACTTCCCCAAGTGAATTCTGTACATAATCAGGATGTAGCCCCACAGCTCCATCGATTTGTGAGTTTTATGTTCCATTGTGTAATTTGCCTCTAGGGGTTTGTCACCTAATTCATTGAACAGGCAGAGATTTTAAGATAAATCTGGAAAAAATACAGAAGAAAACAAAACTGCTATCTGAATGCACAAAGAGAAAATACTAGTCAGGGAAAGTGGAACAATCGAAGAAAGGACCAAGCCAGATAATAATACTCTCAGATAAAAAAGAAAAAGAAAAAGAAAAAGAAAAAGAAAAAGAAAAAGAAAAAGAAAAAGAAAAAGAAAAAGAAAAAGAAAAAGAAAAAGAAAAAGAAAAAGAAAAAGAAAAAGAAAAAGAAAAAGAAAAAGAAAAAGAAAAAGAAAAAGAAAAAGAAAAAGAAAAAGAAAAAGAAAAAGAAAAAGAGGGAAGCATCAGACAGAGATTTTACATGAGTGCCCTAATACAAACAGGACCGATGTTAAGGGATTATTTAAACAAGTCAGGAGAAGTTAGCACCAGTTAATGACGAGTTTGTTAGCTAACAGGCTGTTAACACTCAAACAAACTGGTCATTAAATGTGGTTACTACTTATTTTAATGGAAATTTATTAGAACCTTTATTTAAAGGTTTAATGGGAAGGAGAACCCCAGCACACACACCTGGAGTCCCACAAATCCAAACAACACAGACTTCAAGCTGCTTTGCCTGGATTTGAAACAGAAAAATAAAAGTAAACCTTTCCCAGCATCAATGACCGCCTTTTCTGTAGCAATAGGGTATTCAGACGAGTTCAGATACTCTGCTAGCTTCACATCTAACAAGAACCACTTGAGTCTTCATTACTTTGTAGTGCCATTATGGTAAGTGTTTCTGATCTGTGTCCTTTAGAAGCCCACTGCAAACCTCATTATTATTAGACAGAAGTTTGATAAAGCCCTTAACGTTGCCTCTTGTGTGTCTTCATCCCCTTGGAGTTTAGCGGAAGAAAAAAGAGGAAAAATAAAAACAGAAATAGTAATACGTTAAAGGAGAAAGAGAAGCAATAAAAACTGCAGATCTTTTTTGGTTCATTTCTACGATAATATTAAGAAAAAAAAAACTTGCTTGGGAAAAAAACAGAAGTGGATCTCTAGCGTAAGACTGGCACTGGTACACACTCAAAAAGGTTTATAGTTATAAGGAAAGAAAGCACAGTGCACTCTTAAAAAAAAGTACTGGACTAGACCTAGGGAGACAATTATACTCCTAACTCTGTAACCGACTGACCACAAATTACTTCATCATCCCCTGTCATTTTGCCTGTTTAGTTTGAACTGTCTTTCACTATATAGAGGGTACGACTGAAGTGCCTGTATTAGCGTTCCCAACTTCCTCTGTGCTCGTGGTTACAGAGAAAACAGGTCAGAGTAGGAGAAAAAATACACTACAAACTGCAGACAGACCAGGAAAGGATACGAAAGAGGGTTTGGGAGCAACAAAAATTATCCAAAAATATCTGATTCAGATGAAGACCCTAACTTAAAAGTCACCAAATCAGCCTCTGGAAGAGCATCCCCTCCCACTGGTCACAGAGGGACCCACAGATTTGCCTTAAATGAGAAGCCTGAAATCTGAAGATGTATTAATACCCATTATATGCTTCTGCAGTAAGTCAAAACACAGGATCTCCAAAAGCTCAGGTGAGGTCTCCAAACAGATTAGAAGCTAAGCGTCCATCTCCTTAACACAGCTTTTTCACCTCTATCACTCTCCCCTCCTGCAGTATCTCTCCTCATCAACAGGAAAGAAAAATGAAGGGAAGCAAAAACTTACAAGAAGGCTTGAAAGGTAAATAATTCCAATGTGGCCACACTTTGAGTAAGCGACCTGAGGCACTTTAGATCTGTTTTTCGGCAAAGCTGAGCATCCACAGCTCTAATGAACATCCCTGTCAGCTCCAGGCACTCACAACTTAGAAAAAAGCTGAGGCTGTCGGAGAGGACAGGATCCCATTACTGGACACGCTCGAGCCCTGTGAGGCTCTTCAGAAATCCCCATCTGGAGCCAAGAAGCAAACTGGTGTCAGAACTGAGAACTGGCCCCAGGAGCCTGCACCACTCGGCCTGAAAAACTCCTTTTTCTAAACTTGCCATTTCTATGATTTGCTCTTTGTCTTTCAAATATTTCTCACTTTCAACCTCCCGGGATCTGACAGCCTCCTGTCTGAATGCTCACATGTGCCAGACCCATTGTTAGTATTATTTCATGAGATATTAGGATTTCAGATGCATCTCCCTTGCCTTGTTTGCAGGAGCTTTTCAAGAAAAGACTATGGACATGTCTAAACTCCTAATATTTGCTGTGATAATACCATTTAAAGGCAAGTGGGCTGGGAATGGGAGAGAATAACTGATATTTTCATTTAGCTGCTGATGTGACTGGGATTTAGAGAACAGTCTGATTGATGTCTCGGCTTCATTTAAAATAAAATAATTAGGCTACTAAAATCTGGAAAGTATATTTTCATTTTAACTGGTCTGTGTGCTCAGCCCAGGCTCCAAGAAAGAACATGGAACATTACAGGAATGGAAATGAGGAGTCGGAGTAGGAGAAATGATATACTGTAAATTAGAGGCAGACGAGGAAAGGATATGAAAAAGGGTCTGGCAGAATTAAAATAATCAGGAACTAAGAGGAAAAACCAAGAGTTCAAAAAAAGTGTAGAGCATTCCATTAATCGTCATTGTGGGAGGTAACAGAGGGTGGACAACAATATGAGAAGAGGACTGAAGAAGCACAACTAAGAGACAGAAAGCTGTAGATATGAATAAAACAGGCATAAAATTCCTATTTTTTTGTTCCTGTTTCTAATAGCACTTGGGTCCCTGCTTAGTGGGAACAATGAAAGATTGGCTGGGGGAACAAGAATGCTCCCAGCTGCATGGAAGTAAGTTGTAGGATCAGACCCGCAAAAACATGCACAACTTAAACATTTTGATCCTTTGCATCACCCTATCACAGTGCAAAGGCAGTTCAAGCATCAGACATAAAAAACAGTCCAAGGAATTTTGGAATTGACCTCGTAATTCTGTGAAAATTCAGGCCTAGGTCTCAACTGTGTACAAGCTCAGAAACACAACCATATGCACCAGCTGGACAGCCCTAATTGTGCAAATACACAGACTCTGACAGCAAGAAACACAAAACAACACACTTTGTTGAGACAAAAAAGCCTTTTGTTTATGCGAAGCCAAGATACAGTACTTTACATCTGTATACACAGGGACCACAAGACCACGGCTAACAAGTTCATCACGTAGCTCCAGCCAGGCGTAGAGAGAGAGTGTTATAACACCCACTCCAGTGGCCAACAGCACCCTCAGGATTGCTCAGAAACAGAACGTGAAGTTTCCAGAAGCGAGGAATCTCAGCCAACAAATGGAAAACAATTTGAAACAAAATCAAGTAATATCTCCTCTCGATCTTTACAATCACTCCCATAGTGTGAAAGCCTCATCTGACTGTGACAGGAAAGGGACTAAACACTCCTTCTCCCCTGTAGTGATTACTCCATATAACTCAGTTTCATGGTTGCCTGGTCTTTCACACCTACCTTCCTCTGGAAGCCAGTCACCCATAAAATATAGTATATGAACTGCACTATATTAGCTGGAGAAAAATGAGGCACTCGAAATCTGAGAGAAAGCTGAAAGAAATTTACACTAACTGAATATTGCATACCCGAGGGACAGGAGTACTTGGAAGAAAATTCCTTTAAAAACAGATTGTTTTCCCCCCTCTTCAGAATTTAACCTATTTTTTTTCTTTTTATTTAAAGTAAGTTTGCTATCCCCCATCCACCTCTTTCTCAGCACAGAGGATATTTTTGCCACATACTGTCTTGCATACACTGAAGTGGTCTGGAATCATTCTGTGATTCTGTGAATAACTTTTACTGTTCTACTTACCACCAGTGAAAGAAGCTGGGTTTGGGTGTGTTTGGGTGCTATTCTACAAGAAAGGTAAGCACCAACCAGGAAAAAAACAAACCAAACAACCAACCAGGAATTCACAAGAATAATCCTAGAAATAAGCCCAGAAAACATGCCTCAAAAATAAAGATAATAATTCTTGCCCATGTAGTTTTATTTTCTGTTATACATACCTTTTTCCAGATATTAAAAAAACAGGAGTTTCCACTGGATAGGAACAGGAAATATCTGCATCTTATAGTCTGCTTTAGTTTGCTGCAAACACATGTACCCTGTCCAGCCTTACAACTGCACTAAGCACACAATAAGGTAGTAAGCTTTTTCATGGAGGTCTGCAAATTTCTCCACAGAATAACCTTTTTGTGGTCTATGCCATTAATAAAACTAGGTTCGTTAGCTGAAAGGAATCGCAAGTAAAACAGGGATTAGAAGGTTTATTTCTATGCTTCCCTCTTTACCTTTTGCTCCTACCTGATGCATAAATTTGAATCAATTATTGGTGCTCATGGATGTATCTCACACAAGCACAATGAAAATCTACTTCCTCTCTGGCCTACCATATTTTGACTTTTCACCCTACTCACTCAAAACAGACTCATGACAGCTTAGAAAACTGTAAGGGAGGTACATCAGGGAAATCCAGAATAAAAGAAAGTACCACCCTCTTCCCATTAAAAAGACAGACTTTTGTTTCTTATTTGCTAACCATTAATGGTGCATAAAAAAATATGTGATTAGGACCCTGAGAGTTGGCATGGCTCAAATACTGTATATTGATGAACCGTGTTGGAATGGAAATCAGATCAAAAGTATTCCTGTAGTGGCACTTTAACCTAACTGTTGACAGATGGAGAATGGAAGCAACATAAATGCTCTCTTTTTGTGTCAGCACTATAAAAATGTCTCACTAGCCCATGAAAGATGGAGATGAAAGCTTAGGCAGCCATTAGAAACTGTGCCTTACCTCAAGCAATAACTCATTCCCATGGTATTATGAAAATGGTTTTATTGCAGAGGATTACTTCTTCCCCTTCTGCAAAAATTACTGCTTATCAGCAGTGCAGAAATAAAGCCAGAAACTCCCAATCTTTTAAATTCTCCTATGCAATCTCCTTCCCAGTGGTCAGGAATTTAATAAAATGTAACATTTGATTAAACCAGTTTGCATGCCTTTCTGAAACTGACACCATTATCTGAAACACAGCACTTTCAAGTGTCCTGCCATTAGCTCACAGCAGCCTGATTGCCTGTTGCATTTATTTATCTGAGTATTAATGCTCTGTGAACTGCCTTGATTGGAATCCAAGTCTTCTGGCAGCCCTGGATCGGAAATCAAAAGAGGTTGGAAGGGCAGGAAGAAATTCAAAAGCAGTGTTGAATAAGAGGGGGTTGTTTGGGGTTTGGAGGGGCATTTTGGGGGAGGGACGGGACTGGAGGGTGTGTCATTTCATGCACAATGCATTTTGGTTACCGCTTGCTCATAAGCAGTCAAGCTTCAGTGAGAAAGCAAAACAGAACCAGGTGTATTCTAAATTCCAACACTCACGAAATCTGAAGTATGCAGGATCTTCATCATCAACACAACTGGAAGTTACATCAGTACATCCTGAAGGGACCACAGACTCCCCAAGGTACAGGATTTTAGCCTGAGAAGCAAACGTTGAGAGTCAGTGCAAGGCAGCAGTAAGGTGTCAATATCAGACCCTACGGTCCCCCCCCATGGTATCAGTGCCCGTCAGAATGTGCAGCTGACATATCAAGGCAGTTTTATCCAGATCTTGCTTGACACTCCAAAGCCGCTCTTTTGGCAGCCGCTTTCAGGAATCTCTCTTATAAACCTATGCTGATGGACTGGCCAAACCCCATGGGATGGCTGCAATGAAAGAATGCATCCTCGCATGGTTAAAATGCATTTTTAGTTTTGGTCTCTTCTGTATTTCAGGAATCTCCACAGCCAAAAAAAATCTAAGCAAGTTTGGCTTCAAATGGTGCTGACAGCATGTTGGCTAGGACAGGAAGGCTATTCCAAACACTTTTTCTGAGCAGTCATACGCGCACGTGCATGAATATGTGCTCTCGTAAAAGAGAGGGAAGCAGTGGCAGAAAGAAGGAGATACAACTCTTGTACACAGCTACATCTCTGCTGAGCAACCCCAAATCAAGTGACACACTACAGAAAGGTCTTGTGGGCTCCCATGAATCACAGAATGGTTTGGGTTGGAAGGGACCTTAAAGATCATCCAGTTCCAACCCCCCTGCCATGGGCAGGGACACCTCCACTAGAGCAGGTTGCTCAAAGCCCCATCAAGCCTGGTCTTGAACACCTCCAGGGACAGGGCATCCACAGCTTCTCTGGGCAACCTATTCTAGTGTCTCACCACCCTCACAGCAAAGAATTTCTTTCTAATATCTAATCTAAATCTCCCCTCATCCTATCGCTCCACCCCCTGATAAAGACTCCCTCCCCATCTCTCCTGTAGGCCCCCTTTAGGTACTAGAAGGCTGCTATAAAGTCTCTCCAGAGTTTTCTCTTCTCCAGGCTGAACAACCCCAACTCTCTCAGCCTGTAGTTTTTGAAACCTTTGGTAAAGGCTCCCTCTGCACAATGAAAAGAAAGGCTGGAACAGCCCCCCACCCTCCAGTGGGACTCAAGCCTTTTTGCTCCTCAGGCACTGACACAAACATCTGCAAGAAAATGTTTACTCTGAAACTTAGGAGGAGCGTTTTGAAAAGCAGATCCACTCTTCCTTCAAAATGTGTCCGGAATCACACAGACATTTTCCAGGGGGAAGTTCTCCAGTTCAACCTGTACACATTTGACACGCCATGCTTTCCAAGGACCAAACAGAAATCTTCGCAATTTAGTTTCTTCATTTTTAATTTGCCATTGATGTTTTTACCCAGAAGAGGAGCGGTGCTGCACTTTGTGTTTGGGACATCTCATTCTCATCAAACGCTCAGGAATAATACCCATCTGCCCTTTTTAACTTTGATTATACAGCTATGAGCTAGATTTTCCTGAAGCTTTTGCACAGAGAAAGGGGGTTCATAATCCTGTAGTACCTCTAACTCAGGTCTCTTTACACAAGAGCTTAGACAATGCCCCCCTGATGTTCAGTATCTCAGTGAGGAATCCGAGCACCTGCCTCGGAGCACGCTCATTTTCTCCAAAACCATATGGCCAGCTGAACAAATCACTCAGCTGTGTAAGTATTTACTGGTGTAGAACTACATACTCAGAGACTATTTACAGAAAAATGTCATTTGCCACCATTACAAATGCTTAAAGCTTGCCAGCATTTCCTTGATAAACCACACCCTATCCCGCTTCTCCTTCAAGTCTTGCCAATCTCAACATCCAAAGTCTGTCTTAGAGACCAAGTTTTTCAGGAAGAGGAGAAAATGTATTTGCATTTTCTAGCCACCCACCCTACAAAGGCAGTTGTTAGTTTGAGTTTAGCAAACCAACATTATTAGTCCTACGTGCTGAAGTATTTGTTTAAATCAGGAGGGACTTACACATTCAGCGTTTGCTGAGTCTGGCCCTTATTAAAGAGCTTTGCAGAGACATTAGCCATACATACAGCCTGTGCATTTTAAATTTAAAATGACAGAGTCGCTGATGTTGAAAACTTGGCTACGTTGCTTGTACAGTAATGTTCTTACAAAAGTTTTTTAAATGTGCTTAATTTGCATAACACCATTATGAGTTACCCTGTCAGAGACTCATTTAATAACAATGCCATGCTATGGATTGACATGATAGCTTATTATGGCTTCAAATAATATGTAAATAATATTTAAATGGCTTCTCTCAGAGCCATTACTGTCAATCAAATAAATACCTATATTTTGGCTTCTCATTTTTATGTCCTTAACTAACATTAAGAAATAAAAAAGCAACTTATACACAAAACCTGTAACAAACAGTTATTTTGCTAACAATCTGGTTTAAACTGCCACGAAAACAACACAACTCGGTCCAAAGCTCTAATTTGGGTTGCATCTCAATACTGCAAAAACTAGTATCAATGTTGTGGGTCAGCACAACCACTATTTATGAACATTAGCTCAACTGAGAGGACAGAGAGGAATTCCAATGTTCTAAATAATTCTCATCATACACATTTTACGTACATTTTAAGCACCAGATCTTAAGGTGCTTTACCAATCTGGATGAGGGACCACTGGCAGGGTCAGCTATACTGGGGAGCAGGCACCGAAGGGTACTCAGCTCTTCTGCATTAGTGTCTCACAGTGCAGTGAGTGCTTTGCGCAATACTGTGCCAGACAGAAATACTACCCCTACATACTCCATGCCCACCTGCCATGCCCTCCCCAACCAAAGCTTTGTTTTCACACTGATCACCTCCACGTTGCAGATGGAATGGGTCACGTACACAAAGCAACAGGACATTTCAAAGGAGGCACAAAGTCAGTATCAAAGCCAGGAACAAAGACAAGTCTCCTACAGGTAGTCAGCACAGTGCCCACCAAAGGTGGAAGCCACTGTATTGTGTGTAAGTTGGACTTACCTAAAGTACCCAAACGACCTAAAGTCTTAGTGGTCTATCTCAGCCCTGGTCCTCTTCCACATAAAATGACCTGCTTAGAGCTGTGTTCCTTTCCTTAGCCTGTGCCTATGCACACAGGTGCAGAATGAGTCCCAGTAGCCTGCATTTCAACACACTGTGCTGTTTTTTGTTGGTTTTTGTTTGTTTTGGGAGTTTTTTGTGTGGGGTTTTTTTTCCACTTCTGGCAAAAAGCTATCCTCTGCAGCACAATTATGATGTTGCAAAGATTCAGTGTGGTACCAGTGCCACATACCAGAGCCTGGGCTTCGTCCAGTTTGCAGGAAAACAGCTCAGTGTAGGCAGATGTGTCCAATCAGGGTGAGGTTATTTTTGACAGCTGCATTCAAAATTAACACTGCAATAAAAACAGTCCTATGTCAGTCATGTTTACTCTGCAGTATATTCATTAGCAACATTCAACCACATACTTTATACCCTACAGAAGTATGACTTCACCATTTAATGAAGGGGAAAAAATGCACAAAAATTGCAAAACTTATACTTGAGCCACATTTCTGTAGTAGAGGGCCTCTGTCTTTTGGTCTCTCTATTTTGGAGAAAGAAGCTACCCTTCTTTCTTGTGACGTTCAATAACAGCTCCCGTTTCTCAGGAAGAAATTTGTCTTCTACCCTCCGAAAAGATGGGTTTGCTGACATGCCTCCTGGCATATTCCCAGTCTGTGTAATGGGCCCTTAACTGGCACCCAATAGTTGCTCAATGTCTTCTCTGCCACAGATTTTTTTTCTTAGTAACCTCAAGCAAACCACTTGACACTTTGTACTCCAATTCTCTACCCATACGATGGTCTCTTCTATGCAATAAAGAGGTGGTGGGGTTACAACATTGACCCTTACGTGCTCAAGTGCCATTTCATGGATGGCCATATCATAGACAGTAACAATTAAAACTAAAGCTGTCATTTTTTTCTCCACTCTCTGTCCCTGAAATGCCTGCTGCAGCAGTGCCAACTAGGCTGACCTTTCTCTACAGAAAGAATAAAACCTATGAATATTGTTCATGGACCAGCAAGACTAGAATGGAACAATTAGGAAACGCAGCACACCTCACATATGTCCTTATGTAGGAAAGCCAGAATTATTAGCATAATCACAGTGCGCTCTGTTAGCATTAGAATTAAAACCAGAGAGGGGGAGGCAGAGGGAGCCCGTTGTTAATGCAGACAATTCAGCCAGACAACAGTTGGCCTTACTAATTAGCAAAACACTGCCACTTTAAGAGTTCTCTTTGGGTACTCCCCAGGGAATTTCAGACATCAAGGCAGTTAATATGTTTTCTGAAAAAGCTGGCAAGAGCTAAAACCTGCACAGCCAAATACCTGTGTGCAAGGAATCACTATCCTGAGCAAGTTCCATGCTGAGAAAAGCCTGGATTCACTCATTCATAAAAATGTTGCCAGCCTGCAGGTTCTACTGTAGGTCTCCTAAAACTTGTGTTTGGTTTTGTTCTTCATTCCTATTTCAAGCTCTTGAAAGCAGATGATTATCAGAAATTAACATCTCACTTTTTTTTTTTTTTTTTTTTAAAATGTGCATCGCTCACCCTATTAAGGAAGAAAACTTGTAAGTGTGACCTTTACAAGTCCAAGCACAAGAATAGAATAAAACAAACCTGCTTCATTCCTCTTAAGGAGCTTCAGAGAATTTTGGAAAGGAAAGAAATCTGAGATTTTGTAAAGCCTGGAGTTGGACTTAAAAATGTACCTGCTGGATATCAAAACTGCATTTTTAAGTAGATCTAACCCTCTTGCTTCCTTGTGTATCTGAAGGATGTCTCTCATTGCATCTCAGTTCTCACGCCCAGCAGTCTGAAGCCAACCCCCACCCCGCCATGGTACAGCTGCTGTGTGCTGTTCATGGCAAGTTAACATGCAGGCCGGGCCTGCAGCAGGTCCCCAAGCTCTACTTACTAACTTGGAGATGAAAGAAACAATTCTTCTGAGAAAAGCTGTGTACTTCATCCCGCATTACACTTACTTCAGCCCATGTTAGCGTATTTAAAGCACTGCTGGTTACTTAGCATAATAATTCAACTAAGGCCATTCATTAAAAGTCTGTCTTGGAAGACAGAAAGATCTGTTCTCCTATACAGGGTATTTTGGCTCTATAAAGTACATGATGGCTGCAGAGAAAGATACGCCTAAAGCATAGCATGCAAGAATAATAACCTTAAATGTTAAAAGCGTATTAATATTTCATCAGGGGAACCAGAGGAGCTGGAAAGCACTAGGAGCCCTATCACATGATAATCATTTGATAGGACACTACATCCAGCCACAGGGATAATTCACAGGGATTACAACTGCTCTATTTTCATTGGCAGGGCTGGCAGGCAGCGCGGGACGCACTGACAGCAAGAATTCGGTTGTGCGAACAACTCCTGAGTAATTAATCAGGGTCAGGGCAGGATCTGGTTTCAGAGAAGTCAGGCTTGTTACTGGCACTGCTCTCCAAGCTTTGCGCCAGCTCAGTTGTCCCATTTCTTCTGTTCATGTAAGTCAAAGGATTGCTGCCTGCTACAGAATACAGTGGATTGAAATAATTTATTCTGCATTAGGCTGCCACGATCATGTTTCGTTTTTGTCTAGCCCACCCATAGATGAGTTGTCCAATGCTAAAAATTTCCTGAGATGTAGGATCAGTGTTCGAATTTAAACACCCACATTGGCCAGCCTGACGGCCACCAGGTCACTCAGGAGACTGAGCCCAAGGTTCAAGCGTGAGGCTTGTACAGAAGCTTGGGGGAAAAAAGGCACAATCCAGTGGTTTCTCTCCCAGAAAACAGCTCCTCAGAAGAGGCTTGACTACGATCATGCAGAGATCCGCACATCTCCAGGGGTAACAAGGCTAAATGGTGTCCAAAAAGCCTCCCAAGTTACACGCTAGAGGAGACACAGTAGAAGGGAAGATACCACAAAAGCCTAACAGGAAACTGCATTGTGAAAAACCCTGAAGTTTCTGTCCATGTTCTGCCTTCTGACTCACAAGGAGATAGATCGTACCATTAAAATAAGAAAATTCACAACTGAAAAAGGAGATTTTTCTCTGTGCAACTTAAAATTGTACCAAAAATCTTACTGTCACAGGATGTCAAAAAAGCCAAGAATTTAGGAAGATTCAAAGCAGGATTAGGCATTACATGGTAAATGAGAATCTTCTCTGTTATATCCCTCGATACTAAGCGCTAACATACATTTTGGAAGGGTGACTGAAAGAAAGCACTTCAGGGTTTCAGCCAATCTTTAAGTATTTAACACCTTATCTTCATCTGCATTCTAGGTGCATGTTGCATGACCACCTAAGTGCCTCAACAGAAGTATTTTCCTGAGCTTCTGGAGGTGCATAGTTCAGGTTTGGCTTGATCTAACACTGAAGCTAAGACAAGCTGATCTCCTTTTATTCCAAGCCTCTCACTATATCGAGAGTGGCATTAAACCTGTCCTTTACGTTTCTAGGCAGAGCAGCAAAGGCAAGCTTTGATATCACCTTATTCTTCTGGTTTTTAGTTCCTGTAGCAAAGGAGGAGTGCTCATTACACAGTGTTTTTGCCTTTAATATTTCCATACATACTCAACTCCAAAATGAGGTAAAGTGACAAACAAGAAGCCTAGAGGTTCTTCTCTGTTTCTTTCCATGTCTCCATTGCATGTATTAGAACTCACCTAAAGGCAGGTGAACATGCCCACTATACTGTGTTGCCACCAGAACATGACCTTACCTTGACATCAAGACGAAGCAGTCATTTTTATTTTTTTTAAGTATATATACGCACACAAATAAAAATAAAACTGCCTGTGAACAGCCTTCAGGCATCAAAATGTCTGTGGTCAAGTGCCATCAATCTTGCATCACCAAAGAAAAGCCTTCTGCCTCCTCTCTTCTCCATACCACCGAAATACATTAATTAAAAATGCATTTGTTCCCTCCTCACCCTAGCGTGAGCTTATCCCCTCATGACACATTCTGACCTTCAGAAAATAGGCCGCTTCTCTGCCTCGGTAGCCTGCAACAGAAAGCCCAGATCTCCATAAAACTGTTTCCTAATTGCTCATCAATGATCACATTTATTTCCCAGGCAAGCCAGATTGCAGTGGTTAATAGTATAAATGGTATCTAGAGCAACAAGGACTGTAGTTCTGTTTATTTCATAGCCAGCTAAATGGAACTCTACATTAGCATCACTAACCTGAAGACATTATTCACCCAACTTTTTAAGCCTGATAACGCAATTTATCAGAACTTTGGGGCTCTGGACTAACAATCGATTGAAACGAAGCGATAAAGAGGATAGCCATTGCTGCGAAAGTGAACTTTATATACAGTTAATGCAACTGAATGATCAAGTGGGAAAAGGACAGCATGCAGCAAGAGTTGAAAAATAATTAAGGCTTTAACTTAATTCAATTACAGCAAAATGTATTCTTAAAAAAAAAAAAAAATCACTTTTCCAGTAATTCTGATTCAGTTAAATTTTTACAGTATATAAATAATTCTAATTATGCTCATATAAGGTTAGCTTTCCTGCATGCAGGCATTTAGAAAAATGTTAAATTAAATTATCTACATGCACTGGAAACGTAATACAAAGGATTATCTGGAAAGCCAGGAGCAGGAGGCCAACATGAGCAAATCTCTTATGTAATGTCTGACAAAGCCCAACACGAGCGCAGAAATAGAGCTCATATTTTCCTGGGAACCATTCTTTTTGCAAATGTAACATTTAATTACAAATCTGAGTTCATAAATGGACTCTTCATGTTGGAAGAGGGAAAAAGAGGACTTGACGCAGATGCACCACTGGATTAAGAGAAGATCCTAAAAGAAATTTATCAATGTCACAGGTAATTAATTATAACTCCCCATCTACAGATGGGGATGGCTGTGTTTATCCACCAGGATTCCCAGAATAGCAGGTGGTCAACAAAGAGCCCAGCGAGTTCTCTGTCTGCTCATCTACCTATTTGTAACTTATCTACATTACAAACACGTGGCTTTAAATTATTCCCACTGGGTCAAAGAAATTCATTGTTGTCAATTTTCATGTTTATTATCATAAGACTTACTAAATCTGCTGCTCTTCTGTAAACCTCCAGTTTTGGAGGTCATTTGATTACGCTCCTTATATTTAAGGAAGGCTGATTGACTTCTAAACCTCATTATTTCAGACAATAGTGTGAAAAAGATTAACTCAAAAAATTGGAACACATGAAAAGGCAAGTGCAAAGAATCCAAAAATGTAGATTTAGTACTTCTAAATATCAACTTTGTTAAGCTATTTACATTTGGAGGATATAAATAAGTGTGTAAAATCTTTATATTAATCTTACCAAATATACATCAGTGTTTGCAGACTAACTGCTCTTTTACATATACACAGAAATTTTAGAAAATACAGTAAGGACGCATGTACAAACACCAAAGACTGAAATACACGCATAAGTCTGCTCACTAAAAACCTTAGTAAAGAAACACTACATGTTTTTAAGGTGTATCACTTCAAATTAAAATGGATAGGACTACATTTTTCTTGTTGTGAATAGACCCTCGTTCTTTTAGCATATAAGCCAGTGGTGTCTGCTCCTGGGAACAGCTTCTGACTATTTTGTGGCTCTCTAGCGGTCTTTTTTTGAAATAAAGCACAAGTCTCAGTTTCTTATCTCAAGAACAAAATAGTGTAATGGCTTGAAATGAAAAACTACGGCCAGTATCTGGAAGAAGCTTTCCCAAACCATGTTTTCAAACACACAATTCCTTGGTACTGGTGTTCTCGGCTATAAACATAGGCCCAATTCCTTGAATGCAACTCAGAGCCACAACTTCCCAGCCAGAGATATGAAGGCCAGTCACTGAGGCACCACAACATGCAAAGCACAGTTTAAGGTGGCTTCAATGACCTCTGCTGCCCCATGCTAAAGTGATTATCCACACCAGCAGTACACAGGAGAGCAGATACTGATGCCATCTGCAGCTGCAGTGACCAGGAGGATAGCACTTAGCATTTTACCGTATACGATAGGAACTGGTCCCCGAGAACCCACTCCTCTAAATGCTCAGCTGTGTGCAAAAACCTACCAAAGTAGTGAGTTGAACTCAATGTGGGCACCTACGGGAGTTAAGTTAAGCAAGAACATGTGCATCGGTAAGGTCAAGGTCCCGGTAACCTGATTGCCATTAGGAAAGTCTCAAGAGTAACTTGAAACGTAATTCATCAAGTGGAAGCATAATGACAACTGGAGTGCTTACCTGGTCATTCAAGGCTCAATTTAATTAGCAGATATGGTCATTCACTTACAGTACTTTATGTCTGAAGCTGATTAGAAGAAGAAAAGAAAAAAGAACACTCCGCTCAAGAGCTTCGTGTTGGCAGAGACCTCTCTTTCTAAGAGAGGAGATAACAATACACTTTAATTTCAGGTGCCAAAAACCTCCAAAAATGTTTAGGTCCTTTAACTATTATGTTAAAAGTGTAATCAACATAAGTGAGACACGTGTCTAAGAGCAAAAGAAACACACCCAAGTATATTGTGTCACAATGATAAGCATTCAAATGAAAAGACTTCAGGAACAAGATTTTGCTACTTTTACTTGCAATGAATAACATCTTTATGCTCAAACGCTCCTATTTGTTATGTCTTTGGTGTACCTCAGCTGGCTGGTCCTGGGAGTGACCCGACATCCAAACAGCTCCTGAGATCTGACAACTAAATGTCCCGCTTGTTGGTAAGCAGTTTGAGGTTGCTCCCCAATTTCAAGCTCACCTGCCCATGCTGAAGACAAAACACAGGAGGGCTGAGGCTGCTCCATTCTGTTCCCCCAAAAATGCAAGAACCACGTGAGGATCTGCATATGCCGAGAACTCAGCAGATGCACAGCACTTTGACAGCTGAATCCCTCTGAGATGGTTTTGGAGGGGTGGGGAGAGCCCCAGCACCTTACTGGGCACCCCATCGATCCTCCAACTATGCATGAACCAGTGGGTTCCCAAAGGCTTCCCTATCAAAACAGGAAATGGAAGAGAGCCCTGACTTTAATGTGAATGGACTCTGAAGGAACAAACGTGACATCGAAAAAGCAATCACAGCAAAAAAAGCATTTGCCTGCTCACCATTTTTTTTTTTAAATAAATAATCAAGGGGCACTTGGGAGTGACATCAGAGCCAAATCCCCTGCCTAGAAGAGCTGCCAGTATTACAGTCTGCCCCGTTTCCTCCTCCACCCCCCTCCTACCTCAAGGCCAAAGCTGCACCAGTGGGAATGAACCCAAGTGCTGTAACTGTACAAGTGCAACCCTGCCTTTAACTAACAAGGCAGTACTAGAGAACTGTTATGTCCCTCAGCTTCAGACATTAATTTGTATATTATTGTATAGAGAGGTCAACTTCAGGCAAGTATTAGATTATTTATAACTTCAAATAAGTTACTTTGCAAGCTCATTTGCCAGACTTCCATGTGAGGCAGCATTTGATAGAAATATGGAAAATGGCCTGAACTTTAAATGACAAACAGATGAGAAGGTCCGATGAAAATCAAACACTTTTGAAGGCCATGTGTTTTCATAGGGAAAATAAATGGGATTTTTAATTGATGTTGACTTCAGCTCATGGTAACATTTTGGGTGATCTCAATTAGTGGGGTTACAAAAAACAGTAAAGAAAGGAATTTGATTAAGGCTAGCCCTGGAAAAAGAGATCTGGCAGAAGTATTCCCTACATTTCTTAATTCAGGGAGTAATCTCTTCTGTAACTATCCACAGTCAACATATTCCTGCAGCCACCAGGCAGAGTAATGGCTTCTTAATGCCAAAGATGCTGAGTACTAACTATCCTATTATCTTTTAATCAGTTTTGCTTTTTGATCTCTAGTGATTTGGATAGGTTTCAGCACCCTGAAGAAACAGGTTGAACTGGCAGTTCCCATAAAGACCTGCTATGAGATTTTGTGTCGCTTGGCTCTTCTGAAACTTAATTCCCCCAATTGCACAAATGAGGATATATCCTCTCACAGGGGTGAGATGAGGATAAATATACTGAAGCACAGAACATTCTCACTTAGTGTATTAATGGAGGCACTAAAAGTACCTAGAAGTTATTCAAATTTATTTCCCAGCTGGCATCTGCCCATGTTGGAGTAACCAAAGTTCACTGCTGCTCATTCAGAGCTTCACTCAGGTCACCAAACTGGTTTTAAGCTGGGGTTTTAAAGTATTTCCACCAACAAAAGTTAAATATGTTTTTCCGGCTCAAGATGGATGGGCAAGATTGTTTTATTGCACTGTTACAAAATCCTTTGTGCAGAAACAGTCTCTAAATGGAAACCATCTTACTAAAGTAACAGCTTGCGCACAAACGCACCACCAAAAAAAATTTTTACCTGTGCCAGGAAAGCTTTTCACATCAGATTTAACATATTTACCAGCTCTGCATTAAGAAGTACTTTTTCTTTGTTCACCATAGGCAAACAAATTGTATCTAATCAGTCTTTTTTTTTTTTTTTACATCCCATTTTTCTAAAAAAGCTGTGGTACCCACATTGAAAGAGTCTGATAATCGACAGGTTTATGGAAAAAAAAGTCAAGTCTGAGCCTCCTTCTATTTGCTATTTGTGAACCTGTGCTATTCATCATCTCCAGTTGTGCCTTGATATAAAGGCACTGAAACCAGCAAAATCTACGACAGTCTAAAATTAGTTTAGCTGGTTAAAAAACCAAAACTGAAACAAAAATAAGAAAGAGAAACATTGGTCTCCTTTCAGGGAAGGAGAGCTACTACAGTCAATTTGAACATGAGTGGAGTCATTCTTCACATCAGTTTTCAACTGCTCCTCTCCCACCAAGGGCATCCGTTTGCATTTCATCTCAGGGATGAAGATTAAAAACTAACAAGGCACAGTGAGATAGAGCACCTCTAGTCTGGCCAGAAGCAAGGCTTTCACCTTGTCCCCCTTGGCCAAAGCACCTTTCAGCTGATGCCACAGGAAGGATGCAGCCTCCCAAACCTACACTCTCTCTTCCCAGGCAATAGTCCCAGCCCTGACAAGACAAGTTTATCCTTGATGCTGTATTTTTGGCAGGGTTGTTCTTAGCTTGACACTGCTATGGCTGTGTTTTACACTTCAGGCTTTTCCGCTCTTTGCTTAGGTAAGAAGGCTTTTGCTCATTTGCAGCTATCAGAGGGTAGCCACCTATCCTTTGGGGACTCATATGGCACAAAAGGCATAGAGATACACTCCACCTTCATTTCCAGACAGGCCCTGCCAGCCACTGTTTGTTTCAGTCTTGGGAAAATCCATGCTTGTCATCAGTTTGCATGGCTATGGAGCCCCCCGAGACTAGAGACCTGGGGATGGGAGGAAAGGGCAATTTTGAAAGTCACATGCAGCATGTTCCCCTCTTCTCCCCTTAAGTCATTCCCACATCATAGCTGTAATAGGGTTCAGGAGAATCTGGGGTACATTCAACTGTTTAGCAAATGCAGTAGTCATAACTAACTCAGACATAATTGTTCCTTTCCTTCTACTTCTTCCACAGAGACTGCCATCAGAAAACCATTGAGGGCCTTTTGAAAAGAGACAAAAAAGAAAAAAAAAAACCCAACCCCGAAACAATGTTCTTTCTCCTCTTGCAAACAGAGTGGGTATTTACCACCTACAGAAAGTGTCCAAAGAACTGATGAGAAGTCCAGAAGCAACGGAAGTGCTCTTTTTAAATACAGTCTCACTTGGGAATATAGATCTAGACTTGCTATTCATGTAGTTAATGTTTCATCACAGCGGATCCTTTTCTTTCTTTTTTTGTGTCTGAATCTGAAAGCTAGGAGATAGAATATCAGAACACCAAAGCATGGTGTTCTGAAGTTATTTTTCTCATTAGGTTGTATGCTCCAGGATATAGTTAGATCCCCTAGAGATTTATCATCTTTTGTACGACAATCAGAGGCCTTGAAAGGTGTATAAGTATTAGTTTTGAAAACACATATGGCTTAGAACAAAGAGAAATAGACTGATCAAACAGCAGGGGCAATGTACAGGAGTTAATAATACAAAATAATTCTGAACAGCGGCCAGTTTTCACAAAGCAAACATCTCAATGTGGATGCCATATTGTCAATTAGACCCAGTCGTTTTCAGATGTAATGGGAAGTGGAATACAATATCTACATCTGATGTATGAACACAACTGTAAAGAATCAATACCATCTGGCTGCAAAGCATTTGGTCTTTTAGTCAGCAAAACCAGGCCGTTCACACAATAAAGAACAGCTCAGACAATATGGGAACCTCAGACTTTTCAGCATATCATTTGCAGGGCAATTTTTAAAAGAGGAGACAAAGTTTCAGCGGTGCTTTACCAATAAATCTGAACGTAGGGAATAACCTCAACGAGGGCCAGAGGTTGAGGTGGAATCTGTGTTCCTTCAGGAAAGGTTTATGCCTTCACATGTGTTACATTACAGTCCAAATTCAGAGCCGTGTAAGCGGGTCCAGCGCCAGGTCTGGGTTTGGCCCTGCATTTTCTCATTACACTTGTCACAAGACATCAGAAGTAATCACACCACACAGCACTATGAATGCTAATAAAATAAACCAATGATTGATGAGGAACTTTATCCTGAAACATCAGCTATCTCAACTTGTGTTTCATGGGTACAGTGGCATTAATTGTCTCCATACTGACTTAACTCTGTTTTGCCAGAAATTAGCACTGCTGCTATATAGTAAAATCATATTTCTGCGCCAGTGCCTTTTCTTTTCCCTTCTTTTTCTTAGCCCCATTATTTACCTTCACTTTGAAAGGCTGGATAAAAGAAACTCTGCGTGTCACATTGCTTTCCCCAAGCCTTCCCACTGGCAAATTAGGCCACGCTCTTGATGCTTTAAGAGCTAACAAGCTCTTGAAAACCTGGGAGCAGGTTTGGGTTTCTAATGATGTGTAAATCTAGGGGATGAAGGAATTGTGTCATCAAGCAGGAGATTTTCCATAGTGGGGAAGGAGCAGTAGGAGCTCCGTTCATCCAGTTTGGCGTATAATGCTGCCCTAAGCTCTGGCATGCAGCTGCCTCCCAAGAATACACCTGGACCTTGGCTCTCAGACAAGGCAGTCTTCAGGGATAAAGGGCAAAAATAACCACAATGGGTAAAAAGCCAACTGGCTGAATTTAGGAAGGAATGTCTAAGTAATGCAGGACATGCTAATATAAAGTCAGATACTGACCTACTGTGAATTGGCTTAGCTCTAGGGAAGGTCATTCAGAAACGCCAATTATGCAAGCTGAAGATCTGACCACTACAGTTTTCTGGGGCTTTTTTTGTTGTATGGAGAAAATAATGTAGGAGTTCGCACATTATGTCATATTGCACCCACACAAGTCTTAAAAGAACTCTGTACTCCCAGGAAGATACTTAGTATTTATTTATATTTATATAAATATATTTTATATCCCACTAGGATTAAGCTCAAATGTCTGTGATCTAATAGCCCTAGGAGAGATTGTACAGCCAACTGTAGGATGACCACTTAATGAGCCATCCTGCAGAGTGCTGTGCTGTTCCTCAGTCAATACCATCAGTGAGGACACTCACAATGCAGTAAGAAAGTAAAAAGCCTCAGACATGCAGCAATACCCCTGAGCTAAAGGATGAACTCAAGTCTCCTGACCTTATTGTGGCTTTTTTATTATTATTATTATTATTATTATTATTTTGTTTGTTTACAATTACAAGAGCAGAGCCGAATAGACTTCTCTACTCTCCTGGCTGCTACTACTTTGCCTGTACTTGCTACTTTGTCAGCATCACAAAATACTGACCATTAGGTCTTGCAACATCCTTGTAAGCAAAGCTTACATATCTTCATACCTCCTGATGTAAAACAGTACACGCTCCAAGAAGCTTGCTGCCTCTCAACTTTTCTTTCAACTTTATAACTTCATGTATTACATTGCCATATACACAGATTGAGAGCAGGCAGGAGTCAGGCAACCCATCTTTATGAAAATTCAAAGGGGAAAAAAAAAAAAAAAGAGGAGTCTATCTGACCCCCTACTCTCACTCCCAAACCGCCTGAATACAAGTTAAACAGAGATGCGTCACTTTTTTCAAGACCTATGTCACGCAAGTGCTGAGCGCTGCTGGGTTTTCACTACGCAGCGAAGCCAAAGAACAAACACTCATACCGTTACAGAGGGTTGTATCCCACCCCACTGACTTCAACAGGCCTCCCAAATCTGTCCCCTGAAACACGTCTGGCTGCAATTCCTATTTTTAGTTACGCCTGACAAATCTTGAACTGCTGATATCAGAATTTAAAGAAATACATGAAAAACACTATTTTCCTTTTAAAAAATTGTTCTCTTGGGTCTCCTAGAGATAATAATTACTGCTCTGCTCAGCTAGTGCTGTCATTATATCGCTCAATAAAATGGATCATTTTTAACTCTCAGGAGCATCGGGAGTGCCGCTGCTTCCTTGTGTGAAAGTAGGAATGTGTCAGTTTTGTTTAGCAAATATTATATTTAATGTCTTTGCTCTTGGCATTCGGGACCAGCACTGAGCCAACAGCAAGGATGCAAAGTACACCCTGAACAGTCAGACTTTTAAAAGAAATTAAGTGTGCAAAAAAAATTCCCCTAGGTAAAAAGCAAACCTAAAAGGAAAAGATTTCCCCAGGAACACACAAAATACAAGTCATAGCCAAAACCACTTTATACATTCTGATTCAATGTTACGCTGTCAGTAATTGTGCCTCACCACTGAATTACTGGCTCGCATAAGTCCCGCTGCTGTTGCCAGATGATATTGCTGGATCTGACTGTTTCTATCTTAGTTGCTAGGGTAATAGTCCACACCCCACAGGCAAGGGGTAGCAGTCACAAACAGCCTCAACATCTCCTTCCTCCAGTAGTATTCATCATTTACCCCCCAACTTTAGTGACTATACTGTATCACATGCAAAAAAAAAGCCTCTTTAATGGCTTGAAAAGATCCCCACAACAAAATGATCCCCCCAAGCCTACTGACTATCAGTGGGGTTGAAGCAGTCATCACTCTGCAGAGATGGTACCCAGACTCTGTGCCAGGATAATCACAACCTTTACCTAGTGCACAGTAGCACTGGAAATACTATCCTGATTTTCATTTCTTTTTTTTTTTTCCAGTCTAAACCCTTAAGGTCTCTGGTCCTCCTAGGGAATATACCATCCCTTAACCAAAGAACTCAGCAGACAACTCACCTGTTCAGGCATCAAAAGAAGTCACAGTGGTTCCTCTGTTCAGAGCTGGAGGCCCACTCCCCATCATATTTTATTACCTGTCATACCCCTGGCCTCACTGCCTTTCACCTAGGAGTATGCATGGAGCAGACCTACAAGTACAGCTGAGTCTCAGCCTCCTTGATGCTGGAGGCTGAACTGGCTCTCTATGTTCTAAAAAGCTCTTTGTGTACAGAATCTTATCTCCTGAATTGATATATTGGTTTGGTTGCCATTTTAAACTACATAATTTGTAGTACATGTCCTGGCAGAAAGAATCTAAGGGGAAAAAAAAAAAATATTTTCGGAACACGGAAAAAACCTAAAAAGAATGAAATGCAGGAGCAAAAGCCTCTAGAATTTCCCCTGTGAGTTTCTGCAAATTTCTGTACAGAGAAGTAAAGCTTCCTTCCTTCTGAAAAAGGAAAGTCTCGGGCCCATAACTCTTCAGATTCCCTAAATCCACATTAATCTTCAGCAAGCATACGCAGAAACCCTCTGCCTCCACACCACTCCGTCTCATGCTCTCCTTCCAGTCCCAGCTGACGCAGCCCAGGAGAGCTCCAGCTCTCAGGACTCAGCAGAGAACCAGGCCAAGTACTTGGTCTGCCCAGAGGAGACTGAGCACAGACTTGTAAGGAGCTTTGTGTCTTGTCACCACAGTCCCCCCCTGGGGCTGGGGCCACAGAGAGAGTCTTCCTTAGGAAAAAAGACTAAAAATCTTGAAGATGAGAGAAGTCCTTACTTCTTTGCAGACTCCTTCCTCTGCTCAGACTTAGAGCATACAATTTAGCCTCTTAACAAAACAAAAACAAACCTAGAGAAAAGAAGAAGAAAACACAGGAGAGTGGTGAATACCAGCTGCTTTACAGATCTTTCTCAATGTGCCCCCTTATTTATTCAAAACTGGTGTGCAACACCTGAATGCAATTCTTCACCCTGAGGATGATATAAGCAGAGCATTTTCGTGCCATCAGTAACCTGATCCCATCCAGCTGGGTTGGCTCCCTGACAGCAGAGGCATTTCATCTTACTACATAACCATGCTACATCTGCAAAGACAAAGAAGCTGCCATAAAGGGGTTCCCAAACACAGCAGAAAGGGAGCTGGGGGGGGGTGGAGAAGAAGAAAAAAAAGACGACCAGATCTGCTGCACTCATGCTTAATACGAACACACACGCACCAAAAAAAATATCCATCAAGAAGATTAAGAGCTTCTCAGATAGGGAAACTTGCTCGCTAACATCACACAGCCTGAACTTCTACCTGCCTAAACGGGAGCCTGGCAACGGAGCTCAGAGGGACTGGGCTCAAGGTGCCAGCAGGAGCAGGGATCTGGTGAGCCAGCAAAGGCTCCGTGGCATGAAGCCGCGTTTTCAAGCCAAAAAATAGGCTTGGAATCATGTTGCGCTTCACAAAAGGGTTTTGCCCAACTGCAAAGCAAAAAGGGTCATACAAGCAGGCAACAGTGGATTTTGAGTCCCAGGAATAGGAAAGAGTGGGAAAAGGGGTTCTGATACTTTTTTTTTTTTTAATCCTTTTTGTTGTCAGAAAGAAAAAAATTTTTCACTCTAATGTCTGTGCAGTTTTGAAAGCAAAATATATCCTGTTTACAATGCCTGGACACTTACCACAAAACTTGAGGCAGCAGTTTGAAAATAAGACAGAAGTTTCCAAAGTTGATTTAAGCACAAATAATAGTTAGCGATCATTCTTGAAAATTTTACCATTGCTCACAGAGATTTTTTTTTTCTTCATTAAAAAAAAAAAAAACCCACCAAAAAAAAAGCTCCAATACACTGTTGTCTCATCTTGCTTATGTTGTGCTGAGAACCCTGGTCCTACAGGTCACCTAGAGACCTCCTGGGAGCTTGCCCCTGCCGGGGTACAAATGAGCAACCTGAGAGATTGCAAAAGAGAAATACCCCAACATTTCAATATGGACAGACAGTCTTGAGCATCCAAGCCTCCCACTGACTTCAGGGGGAAAAAAACAACAGATGAAAGGCTGCATTAGCACCAACTTTCTGAACCTTCATGGGCCAGGGTCTCTGGAGTTCACTGAAGTTAATGAGAGCACTGGGTGTACAAAAAATGCAAGCCGTTCCCCTGCAGAAGGGAGGGAGGCTGTGGCCCACTCACTGTGCAGTTTCCTGTGTTCATTTGTTTATAGAGCAGAGTTGAGGTTAGTTCAGAAGAGAGTTCCTCATTTCCTCCTCCTCCTGCCCCTCTCCCTAACCAGATGTGACAATGTTACAATATTATTATCCTGTCAGCACCACAGGGGGAAATACAAATAAAATTCAGGGTGAAAGGAAAGCCAAAAGAAAAACAGATCCAAGGCAGCACCTTTCAGATTCACTAGCCCATCTCAGGAAATCAGAAACCTTTACAGCTGGACTGCGGTTTCGTTTTAAATGTTTGTGGGTAAATGATGAACAAAAACTTTTTGAGGTCCTGTTGTATGCTACAGATGACTCCTACTGAAAACCATAGGAGCTACCTGCAGGCAAAGGATGGGATGTGAACATCTGGGGCTGAAAGATCACATCCTAGACCGAAAGGACCAGCCTGGGCAGGTTTCACTGGACCAGTGCCCTTCAGCTTCTCAGTGCCACTGGGAAAAGCAGACCCAGACTGGAGTTTCGCTAAACAAACCACTGGCTTACTGGTTTTCCCTGGCAAGTCTCCCACCTACGATGAGCAGGCTGGGCTTTCATCCAAACACAGGAACCAAGAAAAGGGTGCACAAAAGGCAATGCATCAAGCAAAAGAAACAGAGGAAAGAGACTGTTTAAATGAAATACCATTAAACGTTCAAAATATGTAGAAGATTCCTTTTCTTCTTTTGCTTCTGCTTACTGTACTGAGGAAGCCAGAGATACAGCAGTTTTAGGGCTACATCTTGTGAAATTTAGAAGCAGGACACCCCTCCTTCCCCTGCAGCCTATAGAAGAGTTATAGCCACAAAATAAACCACCACTATCTCCGCTTGCTACACGCTGCGGCCAAAAGCACAACATAGACATTATTAATCTCCTCCAATGCTATAAAGGCAGCCTACAGTTTTTTCTCCAACTGGTAACCTGAAAGACACATGGTCATTGCAGGAAAGACTATTAGCTATTGGTAGATCATTCTTCTTTGGTTTTTTTTCTTCTCCATTCAAGGACAGGTAAATAGGAAATCTTGACTGAGTAAAGACTTGGCCCCCAGGAAGCTAAAACTGCTTTTGAAAAATAAAGAACTCAGAAACATCCATCCTGCTCCACCCTTTGTTCTTTCACCCTGAAAATTCTCGAGGGTGTGACTCTACCCTACTGAGCAGGTTCTTCCATCAGTTCATGGGGAACCAGGATCTATCCCTAAGTGTCTAGAAATTATGAAAAGAGCTTTCAAAAATATTGCATGACATACTGTTGAGGACTACAGGTTCATCATGAGGTAGACAGAAATCTTTGAAATTTACCAGTCAAACATGCTGGCTTTAGAGGACAGCACTGTGTCCTGCAAAGGTGATCCTGCAAGGGCAGCACTACGTTCTCGCTCAGCAACGGCCCCTCCTGGCATGCATATGGATCTCTACTGGGGCTGATGAGGAAGTAATTCAATTCTGAGTTCATGTTCATTCAGCTCTCTGGGACTGAACTACAAAAATAGTTTCAAGCCCGAAGGTGGTTCACATACCACTGCGGTCCTTTCATGTGTCAGCTCTGCTAAGCCACCGATTATGGATCTTGACAGACCCATTAATCCTCACAGTGTCTCACACAGGAAATCATCCTGTTTCTTCTCTGTAAAATAAAGCATTCCCATTCTAAGGAAAAGAGCATCGTCATGCACCGCTGCAGCTAAATATGCTGTAATCAGCGAAAGAGCTGTATGGACTGACTTGAACAAGGGTATGGTTGGAAACAAGATGCAGGACAGCCAGCTGGGCTACTGCTCAGCAGCAGTGAGACATTAGGGTCAGCTGACATCTTTTAAAATGTAAAAAAGCCAAACCCAAGAGATCTTTGAAGCTGTTCCTACTTGGGCTAAGAACCACACTGGCATCAGGGATTCTACCCATGACAACTGGAGCCAAGTTTAAGCCGCCCAAAATTTCCAAGACCTAAGCCAAAATGGCAGTATCTGCACACTGGTAACAAAATAATTGGAAAACATATGTTTGGTACATGCAGAAGGCTCAACCTTTTCTCGTTGCAGGTAACTGCATTATGACTACTTTGAATATAAGCTCCCAAATATTACCAGGAAGTTTTCAATTGCTCTCAACAAGCATGATGACTGATTGCAGGGTAAGAGCTAGTAGTTGGAGATCCTCTGCCCAAAAGCCAGCCAGATGCAGTATTTCTTCTCTCTTTTGCCTCAAGACAAGGGCAGTGCAGATGTACCTCACCCTTTGCAAGGGACACAAGCAATGTCTTGCACTTTACAGTGGTGCCAAGCTGCAATTTGATCACCTGTCTTCTCCAGTCCCCTTTACCTGATCTGCTTTCCAATACGGTCCTACAATCTGTGAAGGAAGCCTGCTGGTGAGGAGGCGGACAGGAGCACAGCTACCAAAAAATGTTCAGTGGAGCTTTGTGAGCAGCTGTCATCAGCCAATGATCTTCTGCAAAGTAAAGTTTATGTTAGTAACAGAGAAGGAAGAAAGATCATTTTATGCAGGAGAAATCAGCAAAAATTAATAGAAATTATATTCCCAGACAAGAAAGCATATTGACTTTGCGAGGTGTCTAACAACCACGTTGGCAAGAGACGACCTCTGGAGCATGCCCTGTACAGACCTCCCCGTTGTAATCAACAGGACTATTTTGTCTGGTGTTAATACAGTAACATGCTGCCTTGCTGAAAAGTCCCTGGCTGCCTTTCAAGCTATTGAAAAAACACCAAAGACTTTTGTTTTGATTTCAAACTATTTTTCAGCACCTCCACGTTGGAGTGCCCTTATAAAAGTGCCCACACAGTCATTTGACAGGGCTGTGTGATTCAGGCACTTAAAGGAAGGAACTAATGTTAGATGCTGACACCCACGTAGGGACTTCTGGACTTTAAAAAAATTACTTCTCTTTACTCCACTGAATTTTCTTGACACTTCCAACTTACAAAGTTATTGTTTATTTTATAAAAAGGCTGTCTTAACCTCAAGTTTGAATTAATAGGTCACCAAGGAATCTAATACTATGGTAATGCAATGCAAATATCATTCACAATATGGAACTAATGGAAGCCAATAAATTATTTACAATACATATTCATAAAGTGGTCAAACTTGCAAGATTCTGTTAAACCTTGCATTTAAAAAAAAAAAAAAAAAAATTCAAGTTGTTGTCCAAGGCCCATCCTTTCAAGATGAAAAAAATCTTTTCCTGCCATTAACCTTCTATTTCAGAAGTTCTACTGAAATCAAATATTGAAAAGTTGCAGTCATACACTAAGCATATCCAACCCATGTCCCATACTGCTGGCTGCTGACAGTAAGTGTAACCATGGGCTGTCTGGCACCCAGAAAATTTACTCTTTTTGTTTTACCACCAAATGTCAGGCACCTTTATGAGCATGATCCTGTTCCCATCAAATTCCACAAGGTTTCTACAACATGTTATCATCAAGCATCCAAACTGTTCATATTAAATAACTCAAAGTTGAGCTGATAACACAGAAAATATGGGAGGTGATTGAAGTAAGCTGGATCTTTTGATGTGGCAGTAAATCTAAACCACTGCAAAACAGTCTTGGTAAAGGTGAAAACCTTAAACAGCAGAGGACACAGTAGAGATTTCAAAGCTAAACGTGTTGCCAAAGCAGGTTTGAAGAACCAGTTCACAGTGAAGCCTCAGCATAGACTTTTGTCTCTGCAGAGTAGAGGTGACCTGGCCAGGACTGCTGAATGGGAGCAGGAAATCAGACTTGATATACCCAGCAGAGAGAATACCCCTGCACTATTCTGCCACACAGTGGAAATGTGGCTTTTTTTTTTTTTATTTTGTTTCTTGAGCTAGGCCCTAGGCTGAGATTTTCAGGGGAGTCTGAAGAGCACTGCCAAGTCCCACAGGAATTCAGTACTTTACCACCCCTTTATGCCTTTTTGAAAATCTCAGCCACAGCTATGCTGGCAGAGTCTCTATACTGGAACAAGAACATGGAGTCTATGATCAGAGCCCATTAAGAGGAACATAGCACATTAAGAGTGAAGGAAAGGTGGATACATTTGGGATGGTCCAAATACTTTTATCAGAAAGAAGACTCATAATGTGCAGCTTAAAAATCAGAAAGATTCAAAGTACCGATTCACATAAATGTGTGAGATGTTGTATCTATTCTTCAGTCGAAAGTTGAAAAACTTGTAAAAAGGAACCTCATGGTGGTGGTTCAAAAGTCTGACCATCTTCCTGTATTTAAACAAGGAAATAACTGTGGGTAACTGTTGACTTTGCTAATGGCATTCACTGAGGGTATTCTGAGGTTTGCCTTGCAGACCAGGAACCTGAGTCAGAGGGATTAAGTAGAGGGCCCAAAGCCACAGGCAAACTTCACTGCCAGGACCAAGTTTGTTAGTCCCCCACAGACACCTGACTTCCAGTGAGACCATGAGGCTTCTGTTGTGTGTTATAACTACAATTTCATCTGCTCCTGTAAAACAAGAAGGATTATATCTGTCAGCACTTACAGCTGCGATATTCCTGAGAATTCCTAACAAGAAATACTAACGATGCAAACCATTTTTTCAAAGTATATTTTTGTTTTGAAGCATTCACACGCTTGCAGTGGGAAAGGCTATGGAAACTATCACAGGGAAATGTTTTTCATGCAGTCATGAGCATAATTTCTCAACTTTGAAATCAGACACCTTAAATTCTGTGTGTGTGTGTCATCTTTCAGCACCCAGACCCCTGCAGAATGGGACAGAGTCGAGTTTTGGCAGAAGAATCACGTTTCAGCTTCCAGCCTTAACAATAGCTTAGAAGTGCCGGTACCCTGCAAGGGAGCTCAAAACCTAGAACAAGCACAGGATCACAGACAACAGGGTAAAAGGAGGTCACCTTATCTATCTTTTGGCTTCTGTCCAGGACCTGGGCCTGAAATGCCCTTTCTTCACCACTCCCCCACCAAAATCCTTCTCTAGACTCCTGCCACGAGAAGCAAATTAAATACCAGCTTCCCTTGCAAAACAGCTGCAATGCAATGCTTGAAGACCTGCATTGCAAAGAGTATGGCTCAACTGTAACAGAGTGAAAGAGTTTACAGGGATCCAAATGCTCTAGATGGAGTTCAAATTCATAGTTTTCTGTTTACACAGAATCTGACATCTATTCAGTTTCTGTGGTTAGCTGAATAGCCTCTTACTAGGAAAAGAAAAGGGGATAAAACCCTTTTAACAAAATACAGAGGACCAATGTATTTCAATGGAAGATTTCAGTTCTATCAGGAATGAGTCTGATTGATTGTCTGAGTTTATAACTTATAATTTTAGCACTTCTGCTAATGGCATCTGATTTTCTTGAGTTCTCAGGACACGATGACAGCCTTCAAAATGCAATACACCATCTTTTTCCAAATGGACAACAGAGGTGTTAATAGCATCAGTGACAGGATATTAGTAATCAGGTTTTTTGGTGATACAATAAAATGACAACTGCTGACAGAGAATTCCTGTTGACACCCTATGAACACAGGGCTGAAGTTTTCACCACAGTCTGTGCCTTCATCTTCTTTGTGGAGACTTTCCCCCAGACATGTTCTGCTGCCACCTGTGTCCCTCCCCGGGTCCAATACCAGAAAGGTTTGGTCATTGCAAACAGACCTTCCCTTCCCATCAGCAAGCCTTCAGTAGCAAATACATTTCCCAGGGGGCTGCAACAAGGCACAGTGATGACCTGCAGGTTTAGGAAGAAGTTCTCTTTAGCACGTGTTTTTGCTTCATAAAAATCACAGAAATATAATGCTTAAGTTAGTCCATGCTTGTGCCCTGAAATACAATAAAAATACATTTAAACCATCCTCGACAGATTTTTTTGTCTTAGCAGCTCAGATCTGACCTGATCCAACATTGCTCCAGTAAAACCAGAAGAATAATGCGGTATGTTTAAGACAAATCTGTCTCTGAATCTCTAGAAGATATTCAAGGGAAGATCACTGTGGAAGACTACTTACTCTAGAATCCCAAACAGACATACAAGGGTGTTTATACTTGCTATAACTGCAAGTAAAGCAGTCAAGTAACCAATTATCTTAACTGAATTATGAAAAATAATCAGTCAAAAGAAAGATTACCCAGATAGGCATGTTCATTTCCACCATGCAGAGCACAATCCAGCACATTTCCTATTTATGCGAGTACTAGCATCACACTTCCTCAACTCTCCTGTAATTGACTGCTTAACCTAGACCAAACAGATTATGTGGCTCTTTCCCTTTTTTTTTTTTTTTGTATTTTCTGCCTATGATTCTGTATTTCCCTTTTTATTTTGTATTTTCTGCCTATGATTTTCAAACAGGGGAAAACCAATTGGACCCCCTTCAAAAATCAGTTCCGGTTTCTAGTTGGATTTCTCAGAACAGCCCAAATTGATTTAATGAAAACCTCTGCATTTGCTTTCTCCATTTGCTTCTGCAGCAAGATTTGACTTAACAGAAGAGCTGCTCAGAAAAATACCTGATGAGAGTGGTCCACAAACTCTTGTGCCCGGAGAAGCCTCTGACATGTTTAAAATCCCAAAGCTGATGCTTCATCTTCTGTTGTGCATATAGTATTGCTCTGCATTAGTGATTGTGTATACCACACAGACAGAGAGGTTAACCATGACCTGTCTAGTGACCCCGAGCGACGCAGCCTCTGCAAAGCAAAGAGAAAGAGGGCTAGGGCAGGGGAAAAAGCCAGAAAGCAATCTTTGTCCCTCCCTGCTACTCACTTTACAATCATCTATACCCAAATCCAGGTAGGTCCTTTTAACCTTAAATCCTCCTACGCTTCCAACAAATCCAAAGTCTCCAACAGCTGCCTAATCTCCTCAACTCCGTATTTTTGATCACAATGCTTGTTTTCCTCACTAGAGGAGCTGTTTATTTGGTCATTCGTCAACACAATGATTAAACCAAGTCAGAGCAAATAACCACCTCCTACCCATGGCCAGTAGCGGCCAACAAAGAAAGCTTACTGAAGAATACAAAAGTAAGGCCAGCACATAAATAGTTCCCTACTGCATCTCCCAGCCTCCAGAAATTTTCAGCTCAGGAACTTCTTGTGCCAGAGGTGGTCTTAGTTTTAAACGCTCTTGTTGGATTTTTTTTTTACCCATTAATGGGTTCAGAAGTAGCAGCAGCAACCATAGTTTATACCACCTCTAACGTGCTGGCTTACAGAGGTCCCAGATATTTCCTGCTTCCCAGTTTGCTGGAGTAGTAGTGATTAATGAAGTCAGCTAGGTAAGCTTCTCCCCTGCATCGCAATTGAATATGACAGATGAACCTGAAGAGACTGTCTGATGCCACACAACATGCCCGACAGCAGCATGGCAGTATCTGTCATGCACCATGCCCAGCTCTCTCCTTTGCTCCTCTTACTACCTCTCAGCCACACGGAGAAAATAGAATAGACTAAGACAAGGGAAACTTGCATTCAAACCCCTGGTTCTGCAGCTGGTTTCCTGTGTTAGCATCACCAAGGCAATTTGCGATCTTTTTTTCGACACTGTAAAGCAAGGCTCCTACACAGCCTGAGTCACAGCAGTTTGGCTCCTGCCTGAATCTCTTTAGAATAGTATGTTTCTCTCCACCGAATTACAGCTGAAATCCCCTTTGAGTCCTCAACCTGGAAAATGGGATAATGCATCACACTACCTCTCCAGAGCTGCTGGGGAAGAAAGACATTAAAGCCTTCTAGTGCTCAAGTACGGGCTGTATATAGGTAGCATGTTGTCCTTTCAGAAGCCAGTATCAAATGTAGCAAAGTGAGGTAGTGGGTGGCATCCCTGTTCTGTGAAAACAGCTGGTTCTCTGTCACACTGTAAGCAAATGGACTCTCCCACTGCACTCTCAGGACAGGAAATTTGCCATTGAACTGGCACCCACACCTGATCGCACCACAACTGGTATGACTCACGCTCGGACTCTTCCCACAACCCAAAGCCCAAATTTTGTCACACTTCCACCTGTGTGCTTGCTCTTTCCTGGCTACATACAAAGTTGCACCAGATAAACCATTTGCCATGCTGGGGTGAGAGTGGGGAGGGAGGGGGCTGAGAGAACGGGAGAAGGCACTTTGAGCTCATTTCTCCTCGTCCCTAGCCCTGATGGAATTGTATTCTGCACACACACTGAAACATTAGCATCGGCTGATTTGGAAGGAATATTGGAAATGAAGTGATAGCAGAGTAAATGTCAATGCATTCAGTGTGACACACTGAGCACCAGATCTTAAACAGCTTCATCATTGTGGCATTTACTGTATCCTGAAATAATATTAATCCCACTGTTGTCCTTCTTGATGGAATCATCCATGAATATGGTTTATGGGACTGGCCAAAGTGCTAATAGGTTAAAAGAACAACCTATCCAGTGTTCCACTAAATTAAGGTCGCTTCATGGGATTTAATGAAACAAGTACTGTGTGGGGTTTCAAAGGACGTTCCTGTAATTCATGTCTATTTAGGGCTCCTGCTAACCAGAAACCTAATTTCTTTGAGTAAAATAGGTTTTTGTGAAGCCTGGCCATGTGAAAAAAGCTTTAAAGGGCAATAATCAGAAGACCTCATCTGTAACACTTTGTTATTTCAGATCAGTGTTTTGAAAGTTTGGGGGATGGAGTTATTTTAAAAAAAATAATAATAAAAAAGCCAGCCTGCAAATTAATCAGAACAAATGTATTACTGCTATTTGTCTCTCAGAAATGCCTGGATGGCTAAAGTGAGACCAGGACACCATTAAGTTACAAATGGTACAGAGGCTTAATAAGGCAGAGACCTTGCCTCACAGACTAAATAGGAAAATTGTCTCCCTCTTGCCCAATGGGGAGCTGATGCTCAAAGATTGTGGGCAAATAGCATCATCTAAGGCCACTGCCTCGGAAACAGAACTGCATTTCCTCCTCCAATTGTATATGTATCATACAAAATACTGAAATTATTAGTACAGATGTCCACTATGGAAGAAAATAATACTAATTTCCTATTAATTTCCCCAATTTAAGGTCCAGCTTCCACCGATTTCTTCTTGTGTCCTTGATTCAGAGGAGCAGCTACATACAGCATCTTCTGCAAAATACTTTTGGGAAGCCACCTTAAATATGGATCGGGCCTGCACCCAGCAGTTAACATCACTGAGCAGGAAAAGACCGAATTTTATCTTAGCCGTTTCTAGGCCTTTAGAGGGGAAAAAAAAAAAAAAAAAAAAAAAGCTATACACTGCAATTATTGCAGCTTGCGTCCACGGTTTCAGTGTACCAAACTGAGACTTGTAGAAATTAAACAAGGGGCTATCTTATAATCTGAACAGTGTTTAGTCATATCTTGATGTTTCACTCTAAAGCGAATACATCATCAGGATTAAACACATCTGACTACCTGTGCATGAATGACAATCCATGAAAAGGCTTCACTGGGAACGGAAATGAAAAATAACTGCGCCACTGGAGACAGCCAAGGGAATATGGGACTGGTTGAGCTGCATTTGCCAGAACTAGAATTAGGTCCAGACACCAGAGGTGTTACCTGCTACTGTTAAAAGTGGACCTGTAAGAACCACCACGGACCAAAAATTTGATCAAAGACATAAATTCACAGTTGCCCCAGGAAAAAATTAAGCCATTCCATACTCTGGAATGCTGCAGTCAGCTAGATATTCCCCAGAAGTCCAAAACAAGCTAAATATCAACAGTCACACTAAGTCTATGACTCTTAGATTCAGATCCTGTATGTTTTTTCTAGATTCTGGAAATAGACTGCTGATATCTGTACTCAAGCCAAGGACTAATCCTGACAGGTATTTGACATTAACATGTGTTGTCAGAAAAAGACATTTAGGAAAATTACATTATGAAAATTACATTTCCTACTTTGGTGACTCCTCTCAAAGGCTTGAAAACACCCACTGCTAGTGCAGGCTCTTTACAAAGCCTCCCACCTGCAGCAGGGAGGATGTGGCTTCCCTTTGACTTTCCGAAGATTTTAGTCCCAGATTCACCCATTCCAGCACGGATCCTTCAGCCTTGCTAAAGCAAAATCCTCGCACTGTCAAGAAAACTTGCCCCTGCCTTGCCCACAGTGTGAAGAGAACACCTGCAACAAGTTCCTGAAATCTAATATACATAACTTTGAATTCCAGCATTTCAGTGCTTACCAAAAGCAAAAGGTACACCTTCAATACCTCTGTAACAGAAATCAGTGACCATATCTAGACTAGCTACAGATACAGCATGCTCTGCTTGCCACCCGTCACTGTCTGTCTGTTGGTGCATACGTTGGAGGCAGGCTCTGAACTGACTTGTCAGGTGTACCCAGCACGGTACGGGGAGATTTGAGGCAGCTGCCTGCTTCCTGCAAGAAGGAAACTTTTCTGTGTGTACCAAAGGGAGAGCCTGCATGCATACACGTTATTTGGTTTTCTCACCTTTGAAAGGAATATGGTTGCCCCAGTTTGTCACCTTCACATGGACTCAACTCTAACGGTGGACAAGCTTAAGGGGTTAAGGAAAATAAATTCAGCGACAGGACAGACTGCAATGAAGGTTGTAACTTGAAAGAAGGCTGCAAAAAAAATGTAATCCCAAATTACTCTTTTCTGTAGGTCATCTTAGTAGCTCTAGTATCCACTAGGCAGAATCCTTAAGACACGCCTTAACCTTTACAGACATGATCCAGACCTTGGAGTCATATCCTATGAGGCAGAGATTGACTGGAAATGAAACCAACATACATCATGTCTGCATGACAGACTGAAATGCACACCCACCACAAGAAGAATAAAACCCTCTCTTGAATGTGTCTGCATTGTAAAAGAGAGAGGGGGAAGACTGATTTATTTAAACAGTACTTAACTAACAATAAACACTATCAAACCAAAGCAAACTAATGCTCAGCCATTAAAGCATCCATTCAATGGCCCATCTGTCATATTGTTAAGACCTTTAGAAGTTGTTTAACAAAATGTTAAATAAGATGACATTCAGCAGCACAAAATGCTTGACTGGTTAATGTAACAAAAAGGGGTTGGCCTGCTGGTATTTGATATACTGCTCTGTGCTACAGGCTGAAAGCTCTGGAGCACACGAGGGGGCTCCCAGGCTGTCGCTTTTTATCTCAGTGAGCCATGCCAGAAAAGCCCAGAATCACCACAGGCCAGTGTCAGCAGCATCATGCAGCAGAGAGGAAGAAAATCGCAATGGAGACAGGGAAAGATGTACTTTACAAGGAGAGAAAAAGGAAGCAGAAGAAACAAATTGGCCTATGAAAGGGAAAAGAAAGCAAGCCCCAAGTTATCATATTCTGGTGACCCATGCCTGTTCCAAATCCAGGTTAGCTTATTTCTTACCCACCTCCTGTCTTTTATTCTACATTTGACAGTAAAGTTTGATGGATGTGCAATGAAAATACTTCAGATTGACCCTGACAGACTATTTAGTAAATATCTAACAACTTCAAAGGTGGATGCAGTCAATTCAGCAAAGATGCATGTAAGTTTTGTTTGTTCGCTATCTTACATGAGAGAAGACTGTTCTCATATCATTTTTAGAATAGCAACCCTCATACAACATGACTTTCTAGGAACTGACTGCATTGATGCCAGGGCTTGTACAGCTTCAAATCTATCATCAGACTTAAGGCAGTACAACTATGCAAGGTAGGCAATTAGTAGACTTCCTGTAGTAGCTGAATACATTGACCTCAAAAAGCCCATTTCCTAAGGAAAAAATAGTATCTTTCTTTCAGATCTGCAGAAGGAAGAAAAGGAAAAAAGTTTAGACTTTTTTTGTAAGAGTTTTCACAAGACTCTACTGGACAGCTCTGTTGTCATAGAAGACGCTCCCCGGCCCCAAATGCCACTAACAAAAATAAAAACCTATGAAAAGCAAATAGCACCATGCAAATGACTGCTAAAGATAGGAGTGCAATTTTCTTTTATAATTTAAATCCTTCCCCTGGCATTACAAGACCTCTTTTAAGACTCATGACTTCACAGTACTATGAAAGGTAACCCTTTGTTTAACAGTATCCTTCAGCATACGAGGGTTTTGTTTCCCATATTTCCTGCCAGCACGTTTCCCTTACCAGCGCTGAGAAGAGAGAACCCAGGAAGCCCAGCTGGCACGTTCAGCACTGACAGTAAGTACAGAGGTCCTTGGAAAATCTGGCCTCAAGTGCCACAGACAGAGGTACCAGGTACCACAAATGGCTGGGTTTTGTTTCAGCATGGTGACAGCTAATAAGAGTGTAGTATTAGCAGGCAGTACGGAGATTATGTGCTAGGGCTAAACTAGTGTCGACGATGACATCCCTGCTAGTCATGATAGTAGAGCAGCACTGTGATAACCTCTAGGGTAGAAGGTTATAAACTAGAGAGCCTCCTGATGCTTTCACTGTCTTTCAGTAGTAGCCAAATACATATAAGGATGAACTACAATTAAAACTAACCAACGTTTACAGGTAACATTGATTGAGAAAGTATTCCCTGTGAAAACACTCTTTTTAATCAAGTGTTACTTAATACATCAAAACTGAGGCACAGTAAAATCCTAGTAAACAGGAATTCAACACGTTAGCAAGTCTAGATAAGCACAAACTGACAAATGCAGAAATTTACCTTGGCTGCTAACAGATATTAAAACTGCAAGCCGTGTTCACGCTGTGATTGATAAACGGATTTCTTATCCACTATGAATACACAACTGAAAATAAAAAACAAAACAAAACACTGTTCTTCCAGACCAAAGTACATTTTTAGAAAGAAAAGAATTTTAAAAAGGCACTTTGCAACGCTGGCTCTAGAACCCAAATAGTCTGCCATAAAGGTGCTGCTCTCACACGATGATAGTGGCATGTTAAGTACGAACCAGATGCGGACACAGCTTCAGCTTAATAGCAAGACTGATGGGGAAACCACACAACCCCTTCTCCTCTCAAACATCCTCCCACAGCCTGCGTCTGCCTCAGCAAGATCTATTCCAGATGAATAAGGCACCTGGGAAAAGCAAGCAAGATCACAACAGTGTTCTGTTGATGACGTGAGTAAATAACTATATATATATTCACTCCTTTCTCACTGAAATTATCTTGGCTGTCAGTACAGAATACTTACAGGAACATCCCAGAATGGTCATTTTCCAAACTAAAAGCTCTAAAGGTCAGTCTCCAGTTATACCAAATTCAACACTACCGTGACTGTGTCACCTCTTGGGAAAGGGGGAGGGATTCTTCAGCAAAACATATGGCAACAGCAGTTTATTTTATCACACTGCTGTATTGTTTTGAAGTGAAAGAAGGCTTGTAGGGAGAGACAGTATCTTTTATTAGACCATCTATTATTGTTTCTTCCCCGCCCTTTTAAAAGTAGTTTATTTTATGGGTTACGGGTGACTAGAGCAGAGAAAAGAGCTCTGCTGTAGTACTTACAGACAAGAGAATAGAAATAAAGATAAAAAGGAAAAATAAAGAAGAAATAAAGTAAGGCAGGCTGATCTATTCAAAAGTTGGCACATGAGGGTTTTATTAGAGACATATACTGCCAGAGTGAGAGGAAAGGAAACACAGCAGAAAAAAAGAGACTCATCCTATACAATGAGCATCTGACTACACACTGATTCAAAGAGCCAACCAAAAACTCCAACCAGGTCAGCAGAAAGAGCCTCACAGATGCCAGTTCAGCCTCTCTTGGAGGCAGTTTTCAGTTACATAAACATTGCTGTGAATATTCACGTAAAAAAAAGGAGGGTATGCCCAATTTTGGAGCCTATAAGCCTCCGAGTGCAAATTATGTAGAGGAATACCAGCTAGCTGCCTTCTGCATGGCAAATATGCCAGCTTTTGACACAAAGGAGAAGAGCATTGCATGGCCTCTTTGTTTTTTTTTCCCATTTTGGGAAATGTCTTTGCACTGGCCTGTCCCCCAAGATATGAATGGTACTGAGAGCTCTCTACCTCCAAGCTCACCTGAATAACAGCACACAGCATAACAGGAGAGCGCAGGCATGTGGAAGCTGCATTGCTACAGCACCAGGGAGATCCTGGCTCCCACTGCAGATTCTCTGCTTGCATGATCATTAGTTAACTTCAAAGAAGCGGCTGACAACCTTCCACGGCGCATGAAGAAAGCTGGAAAGATCAATTACAAAAATGATTAGTATGCAAACTATACCCGGGTTCTGCAGGCAGCTATCCCTCAGTAAGTGTATCAGAGACCAAACAAAAGGATAAATAAATCATCCTAGACTCTGTTTACAGCAGAAACAGCAGCCAAAAAGAAACCTTTGAGGATCTTAATTCTATTGGAAACACTTTCCTCTTTTTCTATCAAATATATTGTGCTGAAACTTAAATGAAGCTTTTAAAACTCAAAACTAAGAAAACTCATTACCCCATAAAAGAACCCATTTGCTTCCTTGGTGAATTAGTCATCCAGCCAATCTACCTAATTTGTCCTCTTTGAAGCAATCTTGTTCTCATCAAAAGTTGTCATTAACTGTACCTGTGTTTTTTGTTCCAGGGACAAGGTTAACACATTGTTGCAATATGTCTGCTTGCATAGCAGGAATATGACGTGACGGGTTTGCAGTTGAGGAACTAGGTATTTACCCAGCACCTTCACATATACTGTAAATACTGTTTTCAGGGACCTACAAAGTGGATGTTAAAAACCAAAAACCAACCAAACAAAAAAAACCCAACACCACACCAACTTCTCTGTAATGGTTGGTTTCCTGAGCCTCCCTCAACCTGCTCAGCGGTTTATTGATAGGATTTGCCCTTTATAGAAATAGGTAGATTTTTCACCTTTAGAGAGAGAATAAGAGTTTCTCAGGCTTAACTCTTCTCTAAACACATCAAGAAATCTGGTTTGTAAATGCATTCGGCAACTCTATTCCTTACTAATATGAACTAGCACAGCTGCACTGACATCCATAGAGCTGCACCTATTAATAACACCTAAGGATCCAGCCCTATAATACGATCCTATAAAGGCCAGCAGGTCTCATTAGTCCTCCCCTAAGGGAGAGAAAAAAAAAAACCAAAAAACAAACACAAACCAAGAGATAGATATCAAAATATAAAAGCTGAAAACCAGCTACTGTGACTATATCATCAGGTTCATCTTTCAGGCAAGTTAGTGTGATTGTTTAACCTGCAGTGGCCTTGGATTAGCACAAGAGACTTATGAAACCTGCAAACCACATAACGGGTCATTCATCCATGAGTCTATTTGATTCACACCGTTTCAGAATTAGCAGAACACATGCTGACTTGGTACACTGCCTCACCATAAAGACATTAAACCAGATGTGCAGCAACTGACCAAGAACGCCTTTTCCCAAGCATGTTCTCTCTTCCTGCTGAACTATTTGTTATACAGACACGTCCGCTGAAAGGTTACTGAACCACAGAGCAAACAAAAACGCATAGACAGATATAGGAGCTGCATCTTCGACTGCAGCAGAATTCCTTGGATCCATGTTGAGCCACAGAGAAGCTGTGCTGCTGTTAAACGGCTGATTAGTTTATTCTGCCAAACATCTGAGAGCATCATTAGTTACACAAATGGCTTGAATTATGATCAAATGAGCTGAGTAACCTGCTGCCATGAAACTCCATGTGAGTCCTGTTTTATCAGATCTCAACATGTGTTACTCAGCACGAAGCCGTATCTCCTGGCTCTGTCTGAAGCTCATCCAGGCCAGGGCGCAAGAGTCCCCTTCTCATCCTAAGGACCACCTTCCCTACTGAATTTTTTTACCCGAAGATTGCCTCAGTATGTATTTCCACCAGACAAGAAGGATTAACACAACATTTTCAGACATCTTTTACCACTGCACTTTCACGTGCTCTTTTTGATAGTAGGTATATGGATGTATTGCTCTCTACTTTTAGAAAAAAAAAAAAAAAAACTCACATTTCCCTGTTGTTTGAAAGCTCAGTGGTGATGGAAAGGAATTAATGAGATCAGTTTGTCATTTTGCTAAGATAGGACCAGGCTATCTTAGCTATCTCTCTTACGCCACAGAAAGAGTACTCTGCACAGTACCAGACATAAGATTTACCTCCCTACTTTACTTTTTGCTGCCACTTCTGCAACCCAACCATGTATAGCAAAGGGGCTCTGCCATAGATCGAGGTACATCAGCTCTACTTAATTCCAACAGAAAAAAATTAAATGCCAGTATTTCAAAGCATCAGTCCTCCAGTCTACTCCCACTTTTGAAGGCTGACACCTGCTGTGCTAAATCCCAAGGGTCAGTATTCCCACGAATGAGAGATTCTTGTATAAGCAAAACCATCAGTTCCAAATTATATTTCCTCTACTGGGTCTCTAAAGTCTTTGCTCAGAAAGTATCCAGCTATTATCACTCACAAACGTGGGAATTTTCCATGTATTTACTTCTATCCTGGGAGATACTTCACTTAACAGGAGACAGCCTGTACAGAATCAACATGGCTGAAAAAAAAACTCTGCTGTTCTCAATCCAGAGACACTGAAACATTTTATCCTGCAATGCAGAAGAGTGCTTCTGTGCAAAACTTACCCTGAAATTATTGCATGGAAAGGTTATCAAGAAATACATAGAGGTACTGATGAAAGATTTGTAAGGGTAGTGATACATGAGTGTGTTCTTTCTTAGTTTTACAAGAATTCTCAAAATTAAGAGTTTCATTCTCACCTCTGGGAATAAACGGTTTCTAAAATCTGAACGGGAGAAGCAAATTGCACAAAATCCACTGCTGCCACCAAGAACCGTTACACTCATTCAGCCATGACTGATCAACCAAGAAGCTCCACAGCCTTTGCTGTGCCAGCACTCTCAGACAAGAACTAAGTAGGCAGGTTCATTGCTGAGATCAGCAGAGAGATACCCAGGCTTCACACAGGCGTGAAACCCTGTCCAAAGAGGAGCTGTTGCAGGAGGTACAGCACAAACCAGGTTGATCTCCTGGGACACACGCACTAAGTGCATTGCTTTGTGACTGAGCTGCAACATGCCCATTTCCAGCATGCACACTGTGTATAGGGTGGCTTGGTTTGGATGACAACAGAAAGGATTTGGAAAGATGTGTTTGTTTTGCTAACGCAGAGCCATGCTCCAGCTGCACTGGACAGAATTAGTGACCTGCCTCATACTTCTTTTTTTTCTTCCCATTTTCAAGCACTTCCTGCAGAGAGCACCTGAACTACAGTTCAGCTGAGCTAGAACTACAGCAAGCACCTGGTGAAATGCTATATACGTTATTCTGGATCATCAGGTAAAATAAAATCACGGCAAACACTATTAGCTTTAATGAGTCCAAGATTTAATCATTTCTCACTTATGTGGCTGGGGATTTTCTAACAAGAGCTTCAAGTGAAACAAGTAGTTTCTGTAAAAATAAACTTTTCATTCAAGAAATTCCCATTTATTTCTTTTAGGATAATCAGAACAAACCTATCCAGTTTCAAGGCAGATATACTTATTTGAGTTCACCTGACCTACTGCAGTGCTTCATGACATGTCAGTTTTCAACTACGACTGACAGACCACACATACAATAGTAACATATATTAGTCTGGAAAATATATTAATTAGAATGCTACAAATAATCAACATGATACAAAAATACCACTTGTCTTCTGCCAGGAATACTTTTGTTCAAAAATATGCTCACAGATCATGTTTAATTGCAACAGCCTTACATAACATACAGGGGGAAAAAGTATACCACAAATAAATAGCGTATTTTTAAACTCCAACAATTCTTATTGTATGAAGACAAGACAGAGAACCTCAGTGGGATTTTCAAGCCTAACACCTGTAGGCTCCCAGCCTGTAGCAGCAAACTTGAACCAGCCACTAAAATCAGTTGACTAATTTTCCGCATAATACCTTTTTCTATTGTCGACAAGGAGACACTCCACAAAAATAAAAACCACAGATCTTCAAATTCCAACTCACCATAAGGTCAAAAATGTTTTTCCCCATGAGAGCCAGAACTAAGAGGCAGAGTTAGTCAATAGCTCTCATTTGCACAAACTTACCCTCTCAGATTTGTAAGAACGCTTTCATTACCCAGCTCATACAATGCACTGCAATTGAGATACAATTCTTTTCATTAATTAGAAAAGATTACCAATGCTAAAGTCCTAATCTCCTCTCCTGACACAAGAAAAAGCCTGATCGATAGAAATATGCTCATGTAAAGGCGGAGTAAAAGAGTGACCACACCTTGCAAATTTGCTGTTAATACATTTTCTGCTGTTGCTACGCGTTACTGTATTTATGGATTTACTATGGCTTCTAAGGCAATAGCTGCAACTTTTTCTTTTTTTTTTCCTTTTTTTTTTTTTTATAAAAGGACATCTGGATGAGGCACATATCCAGAATTAGTATTCTTCTTGCAGCAGAACTCCAGCATCTGTTCCATATGCTATTGTATCTTGTATACTGACTAATTTCCAATAGCACTGGATTTTGCAGGGTTTACTACAGTGCTATTAGAGGCCTCATCAATATGTTCCTCCACTTAGAATTCAAAAACCTACTCAGCATTATGAAATACAAGCTTACAGCTTTTTTCTCCCAAGAAGCTCTCACTACCTCAGTTCTGTGTACTGTCATTCCTGTCTGCCTTTGTATCCCTGTAGTTAGAGAGGGAGCAGAGATCAGTTCTTCTTCTGCAATGGTCTTAAAGAAGTCTTTGTTCCAAAGCTTCTTAATGGAGCCCTAAGATATGGAGGCATTTTACCATCAATAATCTGCTACCGCTTAAGGGCGTATTTTTCCTGCATAGCATTCTTCAGTGTTTTCTTTTTCATGCCTCTGAATGACCTGGAGTAGAAGAGCAGTTCCAAGTAGCCTCTGATAAATTATCAGTTTCTAGATAGAGAATACAATGCTGGGGAGAGGTTTGCCAACAGAACCTCAAAGAACAGAATTTTTATTAATTTCCTTTAAATTTTTTTCTGACCTTATAGGAAAGCCTCATTAGATTTCCCAAACTTCAGATGTTCTTTTCCAAGTATCTCCTTTTAATTTGGCAAACGACCAGAGTATTGCTAGCTTTTTATCTTCCACTTTCTTCAGCCTTTCTGGTTTGTCAGCATAATTTCTTTCACACAAGAAGTTTCTAGAAGTACACTTGGAAGTTTTATATCAAGACCACTTTTCAAGATGCAGTAGTCCTACAATGTAAGCTGATCTGCAGACAGGTAAATGTACTCATCTTTTCCTTCAGATATTCCCTGCCCAGTAAAGCTACTCCTCAGATTGTTTTCTGCCTTCCGTGTAAAAAGAACTGATTTAGGCTTTTTGGAACGTCAGGATGTTATCATCCTCTAAGACTTCATGTTATTTTCCACACAACATTCATTATTCCATCACTTACCTACACTCATCTGACACCCATCAGTCTGTCCTACATGTGACCTGAAACACTTTGCTCTATGAAGTGTTCGTCAACTAAACTTCTTGTCTTGATCTCACACTCTGTTGCACAAAAATTACAAGTACTCGTGGGCGTATTGAGGAATTCAAACTGATCACTATCGCACCTACATCTTGTCTCTCCTGCCTGAAGACAAATGTTTCATTTACCCTCCTTTTTCTTTTTTTTTTTTTCCCCCTAGAGAGGCATGATACTGAAGGCATTTTTCAAAGGTATCTTCATTTCCACCAGGGATTTTGCTGAGCAGTGAATCATAAGTGACATTTACCTTCTCACCCACATAGTGCAACCAACGTGTAGTCTGTCATTTCGGTCACCGGTTTCAAACTGCTGCCAAAAAATTTCCGAACAAGCTTGCCCGCTGCTTCACCACTGTCAACCTGAGCTCTCCCCCCCAGCCCCTCCAAGCATGCCATGTTGTTATCATACACAAGGAGAACACTGTACTCCATTTGGGTTTTCAATCAGTTTCTCCCACATGCCACTTTTATGAATTTTTCTTCTTACCAGATCTTAGCCAAATTTATTTCCATTTGCCTCCTCCAACCGCTTTACGCAGCCTGCCTACTGGATGCTTTATGACTTCCTCCCCTTTTCACTGCAGACTTCTTTGCCCTCTCGACAGACAGTGTGTGTGAGCGGAGCTTGTATCAAAACACGACCCCTGGTTTTCTGCTAGTTTCTTCTGCCCTCGGTAAAATACAAACACTATACATCCCATACATTGATTCCTTTCACATCAAAATCTCCTAGTAAATGTGGGAATATCATTACAATTCCACCTTGGGTTCTACAGATAGAGAGCCTATCCACAGCCAAAATAAAAATGTGTTGAAAATGTGCAATGCATATAAACACACACTATCTTAACATCTGCAGAGACCAGTCAAAATTGTCAAACTAGCAATTAATTTCAGATGCCTCTAGTAAACCTGCCAACATGTTGTCCTTCAGGAGCTGAAGGAAGGATGTCACCCATCCTCAAGCCTTCACAGCCACCTCACCTCACCCAGTAAAGGGCAAAGGTATGTGAAAGGGATTCCTGCCACCAGTGGCCACCTGTGTTTCACTCTCACCGTTGCCAGGGGAAGCTGAGGGTGCCTGATGTGTCTCCACAGCTTGGAGAATCACACTCAATCAAGTTTTGCCCCCTGGTTTCGCTAAAGTTTGTGGCTGCATTTTCTTTAATGTCTTTTTCCAATACCTGGATCTTTGACTTGCTATTCCATTTTTGGGTTATTATGGTTATGACTACTACAGGAAGAGTAACCTGGTTCATTGAAGCCTAAAGGTCCTTCAGTTGCCCACTTCATTGCCCTCCAAAGCACATTCAAAAAGCTGATGTTTAAATTTTGCTTGTCAAGGCATGGGATGGTTTGGTGGAGTTCACCCAGAATTTTTTTAATTATTATTATTGGTTTGTTGCTGCACCTGCTGAGGAAAAAAGACCAGCAATGGAAGGGTTTTCACCTCTACGGGGTGGGTGGAAGGATTATGTAAACAACTTGTCTGTCTGGAAAAAGGGGCCTTGACAGGTCCCGTGTTGTCAAATGACAATTGTGGCTTCTTGCATTTCAAAAGTCACGCTCAGATGGTTTCATCTGAAACCCTCTGGGTAATAGTAGCCTTTTGAGGTTATGATATCTCTGGATGGAATTCAATAAAAGAAATTCGCTTTCAATTGAAGCACTGGAACACCGCCAGACAGGCCCAACAATGCGATACGTCTCCAAAGAAAATTGGACTGGTACCCCCCTCCTTTTTTCTCCTCCCCTTTCTATTTCTCTCTCCGTCTTTGTGCTTTTAACCTCGTTTGTGGGTTGCTTTTTTGATATATTTCCTCTCCCAATAAGCTTGGGATGCTGAAGCTTTAAAAAAAAAAAAAAAAAAGAAAAAAAAAAGAAAAAAACCCACTTGGGACTGAAACAGTAGTAGCTAGTAATGGAGAGACACAGACGCTCACAGCAGCAACGACAACTCGCTCTCAATAGATGACCTTTGCCATATACGTGAAAGGAAATAGAATAGAACCTCTGCTCTAGGTGAAGGGGGGATATTATTACAACCACCAGCTTCCTAGTCCTCGTTAATAAGGCTGGTTGATGTATTTATTTATTTATTTAGTTTAAGGCCAAGGGAAGAGAAAAAGCTCACAAAACCTGCCTGACTGCCAGAGGCAAAAGTGTTGGCTTTTTGCTTGGGTTGTCATTCACTCTGCCTTGGGATTTATTTTTGCCTTCCACATCCCCACACCCCCCACTTTCTTTTCCCTGGGTTTGGCAAGAGCTGTAATTGTCTTTCTTCTCTTGTTTTTGATCCTCTAAGCAGATTAACATCTGTGCATAGTTAGGAAGCAGAAGATGGAGAAGATGCCTCAATCTAGTGAAAGCATTCATTTTCTCCATTATTTTCTTAGTCAACGATCAACCTCTTATGTTGTTACTACTACATGTGATTTTCTTTTTATTTCCCATCAGGTCAAATGGGCATAGGAAATGCATAATAAAAAAATACCCCCCCTCCCCACCTTGGACACAGACTGTAGATCTGTTTGGCAGACTTTGCACTAAAGTACCTTGTGGTCTGCATTTGATGCACCTTGGGTTGTAAATCCCTTCTGTAGACCGGTCTCGGTTCTACAATGATTTACTCTCCTGCCGTTAGGTTAAGATTTCAAAACTAGTAAAGTAACAGCAGTGTTAGAGTTAAAAAAAAAAAAAAAAAAAACCTAAATCTGACCTGGTTCATCTCCCTACAGCATTATTTGTCCTTTTATCCCTCCAAACCTCACAAGCTACATAGGTTCAAGTCTGATCAAGTGTCAGCTGAGAAAACAGGCACAGAGAAAACAAAAAAAGGGGTGTGTGTATCATTTGTTCTGTACATGGTCCTCACTTCTGATCAGCCACATCAAAAGAATGGTAAGGGATGCACAGCCACCGTCTTTGACAAGAGATGTCAAGCCAAACTACTGCCTCATAGGGATCCCTGGAATCCACTTGCACTTTCAAGACAGTTGCCTGATTGCTGGTATCAAAGCCAAATCTAGAACACAAGCTTCTGAGCTACAAGTTTAAATCCCACTCTCATTTAAGGTTACTATATTTTTAACCATTTTCCCTAAATGGTCTGTGCAAACTATTAAATAGCCATGATAGAACTCACTTATTTCATAAGAGCGGTTGCAGCTACATTTCCTTGCAGGGACTTTGCTTACAAAAATTCAGAGTGTCAGCAATAGCATTAAATATATCTGATCCCAGTTACCTGGAGAAAACTATTTAGGTACTGCAGAAGCAAGCAGATGGCAGCTCTGGATAAATTTGCATGCACAAACATTAAAGAGGGATTACAGGTCTCTAACACACAAGATTTTCCCCTAAAATTCTCAGAAGTACAAGGAAATTAAACTACTGCTCCAAGCTCACCAAACAGCTCAGTGACAAAGTAAGGAACAAAAAGCAGGTCTCACTTCCCTTCTCACACCCAGTCCTGAAAATACATCACCCCTTAGAGTGCAGGCTTGGTGTAACAGACCTTCCCAGGGGCTAAAGTATTAGCAAGGTACTCATGATGTTGGATTAAAAAAAAATATAAAATCCTTCTAGCTAGCAGTCTTTATGGTCTCATTGTCTCAAGATAATATGTAAATAAAATATGTGCATGTGCGTCTGAGTGCAATGAAAGTTCATGGAAGTGTATTCTGCTCCTCATACATTCTCCTGAGTGCTAGGCTCGGATATATATAGTCTGTTTGGACTGGCTTTTCTTATTGTCATTATATTTAAGTTAAAAGAAGAACTTCAATTCTCTCCTCAAAAGATTTACAAAAAACACTCATTCGTTTGTCCTTTATGGACAAACTGTCACTCTCCAGAACATTTTTCCCTTCTTTCTGCTTTGCAGGAAATACCATTTACTCACACATAAAAACATATTCTAACTACCTGTATAATGCATGGGGGTGTTCAAAGAGCAAAATTAGAAAATGGCAAAGAAAAAGAAAAAAAAGCACATTTAAATTGCTGTAGAGCTACTTTCCTAGCCTTTTTAGTACTTGAAAGATTTTAACTTTGTTACAGAGTAGTAAGTCAAAGTTCTCCAGGCAGAGTAGTTCATGAATATCTCATCACCATTCTCCTTGTTATTTACACCCCTGCATTTGAAATTTACAAAAAAAAAAAAAAAAAAACAAAACCAAAACCAACCACCAAAACACCAAACAGTCGTAACAGCCTTAAACATATAAGGCAAGAGATTTGTGCTTTTGAAGCAACTCAGGCATCTGCAGTCTAACAATCTATGTTTTCCTGTAGCAATAATGGAAAAATAAGTACAACGTAAGGTCTAATCTGCAAAAAATGACAGACATTCTTCACTTTATTCTTGCAAAAGAACTTCTGTCTACAGAAATAAGAATTTTCCATTGCTTCCTGCAGTGCCAAGCACAAGTACTCATCAAGGTAGTAGATGGTCTTACTGACTTTAACAGGATTACCCATGTTCATGCACTTAGTGGCCACGACCAGGTTTGTGCTGGCACAGATGTAGCTGATCATCACACCTGTGACTGTGTCGTGGCCACCCTGAAGATTGGCATCAAGCAATAAAGAGGTGCAGTCCTACTTACCAAGATGAGTGTATTATCTTCTCTTGCCAACATGGATTTTACTTGATTAGTTAATTATAGTATGCTAGTAAGAGCTCTACCATGGATATTGCTATGTGAGGATCAAGGTACATTAGTCCAGTACAACTTACTTTTAATCCTAGCTGAGATTATTTCAGTTGTCAACCTAGAGTGCGCTATAAATGAAAATAAACACACTTATTTATATGAAATAGCATGTGCATTGTTAACAATTAAAATCACAACACCCTCTGAAGTTATAAACAAAGGCCTTGAAGTCCAGACCGAGAATCTCATTTTTATCTTCTTCTTCCTTCCATACTTCAGGCTGTTAACAAACAAGTTATTGTCATAGCTGGGAAGAATATAAAGCCTTGCTTAGAAAGTATAACTTACTTAGACAAAGACAAATTCCTTAGGAAAACATAGCTGTGAGTTCTAAGTTGTTCAGCAGCAGAGTGGTCCAGGAGATAAACATTTTCCTCTGGCAAAGAGAGTCCAAACTGGCCCAGAATCCTGTAGAGCAGTAGAGTTTACTTATAGTATATAATACTAGTCCTAAAATTTAAGCATCTGGGAATTCTGCAGTGAATACAACTTCATGGAATATTATGCAGGGGTGTTTTGGCTGTGGCCATAAGTCATTTAATGAGAAGAATTCTGATCCATCCTCCAAATTTCGTGACTTTCTTTTAGGCTATTCTGCTCTAACAGACTAGATTATCACTTTGTGATCCATTAAGTTTTCTCATTCTTTTAAGACAGTCACTGCAGCACAGCACTAAGAAAGTAATTTATTATTTTAAGCTATTGCAGAGAGTGCCCCAGGTGACCAATGCTGGTATCTGAGTAACAGGACTGACTCCCATCAGCCTGAGGCACAGGAGTTTCTGTGACCACATCCAACCCAGACCTCCTCCTCACAGTGTGAGCCTTCGGGCTGACGCTGTTCCAGAGTCTAACCTGCAAAGGAGTTTTTAAAAGCCTGTAATTATGCTTGTTCAGCCTTGCAAAGTCATTGCGAAAATTAACCAGGATAGGCAAAAAGTCTAGTCATACTGCATTCATGATAAAAAACAGTGATTATAAAGGGCTGCAGAAGGAAAGGAAGATATCTACCCCTCAAAAAAAAACCCCAACCAATCAAACAAAACCCCAAAAAAAAACCAAACCCCAAAACCCCAAACAAAACTGCTCATGTACCATAAGCATGTAAGACTACTGTGAGACTGTTCATTTTTCCCCTCAGATTTTGACGAGTATGTTGTCTTTCATTTTTACATCTTGAGCCATGTTAAAGTCAGCCTACCTTTCTGCACATGAAAACACTGCTGCCCCAGTGATACTAAACTCAGCTTAAACAGTAGGGTGCATTTGAGTTGTCATTCCCACACTACAAAGCTTACCATCTACTGGGAAGATATTGCAAGTCAGCAGATTCCTGCCAAGAAAACCTCCAAGCAGCAAAAGAGAATGGTCAAAAAAAATTCATATTTTCCAGAAAAAGAATACCCAAAAAACAGAGGAAATTTTTGTTTTGTTCTTAAAAGACAATCTTAAAAAATTACTGCAAAAAAAAAAAAATCTATCCTACTTCTTCTATTAATATTACTCTGAAGGGTGTTCCTTCCTGGTACTGGTGGTTTTCCCATTCCCTTTTAAACTAATAGGTCCTTCCCTCTCATTACATATCAGGTCTCCAGTACTGTAGGGCAGAAGAGAATACAGCTACACTTGCCAGCATTGCCCTGTTGTGCTCTGCAGCCATAGACAAACATCTGTTTCTTATCCAGCTGTGCCAAGGAAGGAGTCTATGTCTCCACACCCTCATTTTCCCCCCTGTGCTTCCACTACCATGCCCTGCTCAGTACGCAGAAGGACTGGTCACCAAACAGCAATACTGTGAGGGCACATTATCATGTCCAAGGCAAAAGCTACCCAGGTAACAGCTCGTATCAATCACTCAAAGACTGGTGAAAGCGCTCATCTCTTCTACCAGCATCTTCTGCTTCTGGAAAAAGATCTCTCCACAGCCTGAAGTCCTCTGGGGCCAGAAGAGTAAAATTACAAGTTCAAAATTCTTATAATAAGAAAGAAGTACAGCAACTTTCATTGGAAATCATGCTCCAAAAATCCCTTGGTGCTTTTTAATCTCTCTCCCATACAATGATTCATCTCACCACCTATACAAAACCCCATCTTAATTTTAAAATTTATTAATCAATCCTCCCACTAAAAGCTAGAAAAAAGTTTTCCATAAAAAAGTCTTCTTTTGTAATAATATTCTCCATACAAAAGAGTTCTCACTTATGTTGAAAA